>NW_017729013.1:9145507-9148651 GCF_001723915.1 Gavialis gangeticus | reverse complement strand
CGCATGGCTCTCCTGGACTCTCTCAAGCTTCTCCACATCCTTTCTGAATTGCGCAGCCCAGAATTGGATGCAGCACTCCAGTTGCGGCCTCACCAAGGCTGAGTGCAGCGGAAGGATAACTTCCCAGGTCTTGCTTGAGATGCCTCAGTAGATGCAAGCCAGAGTTTTGTTTGCTTTGCCAGCTGCGACATCACATTGGTGGCTCATGTTCATTTTGTGGTCAGTCATGACCCCCCTGCTCTCTCTGTCATGGTGCTAGCAAGTGCAGCACTGTCAAGCCAGAAGTGTGATGTGGGGTCCCCCCCCCTCACCCCCAGGTGGAACACCTTGCATTTTTCCACGTTGAATGCCATCAGGTTTTCATCCACCCACTTTGTGAACCTGTCGAGGTCAGCCTGGATCACCACCCTATCCTCAAGCGTGGACACTCTTCCCCATAGTTTGGTGTCATCCAGTGACCCCAGCAAGGAGACTAGATAGTCACCTTGCTGGGGTCACTTGACCCCCAGTTTTCTTTCCTGCTTGGTGGAGGGGCTGGACCTGATGATCTGCTGAGGTCCCTTCTGGCCTTACAATCTGTAAACTTAGCCGGTCCGCTTCTGACACCAGAGTCCAGATAATTTATAAAGACATTAAAGAGTACAGGCCCGGGAACAGAGCCTTGGGGGACACCACTGGTCGTTACATGCCTTGATGATTCAGTTCTGTCAACTATCACTCTCTGTGTCTGACTTCAGCCAGCTTTTAGCTTTCATCTATATTTTGCACTGGAAAAAAATATAAGAACAATTCTTTCTGTTGCAAAGAACTCAGAATGACCACGACAGATCATAATGTTTGGCACACTGGATTCCTATTTGAAATGTCTGTTTTATCTTGTGAATGATGTGTAGGTGTTTGCACACCTGACAGTGTGCAAACACCTATTGTGTGGCACCCTGTGATACCCTTAAGGGGCTCAGGAACCTGGGTTGAGAATCACTGTACTAGAGCAACTGATAGCAGAGCTTTGATTTATAGTATTATAGCTTATCACCAATGTAATGCAAGACAGTGTGAAGTTTTACTGTTTGTTAGCCTGATTTTCTTCTTACTTCTGTTGTGCTATTGCCCTGGACTTAAGCTGAGCTGAGTCTGCACATGTGTAACATAGATGTGAGTTAATAACTGGACTCAGCGTGTTTGTGGAGTCAGCTTCCATTAGAATCTGACCAAACCCCTGAGTTTCTTCCATTAGTGATGCTGTTGCATTTGACCTGGTCCCAAATCTTTAGATACTGGTTTGTACAAGATTGATCAGGGCCTGTTTGTCATACACATTACGAAGAGAGAAGCTGGCTCCAGTTGACTTCAGGGATGTTAGCCAGTGCTCAGTGCTAATCTGGGTCCAGCCTAAAATAGGGTTTTAGGCAAAATTCATAACAGCCAGTGCTTCTGGGCTGAGGGAGTGGGATATAGAGCCGCTGACTTGCTCCTGCTTATCCAGGGAAAAGCATGCATTCACGCTTGTTAGCTGTGCCTCAGTCATGATTTTCCATGTTGCTTCTGGTTCCAGCAGGACGTGGCAGTTAGGGGTGAAGCTGGCATGTGAACTGAGGTGCTAAGATCTTGTGGTGGGTGGAATCTGTTTCCACCATTCCAGGAAGAATGACCCTGTCCACTGGCTGGGAGCCTCTGCCCTGCCCATAATCCTTTGTGTTTCAAAGGGATTGTGTTTCCCACCTAGACGCTCACAAGCCAGATGCTGTTTTCATGCTGTGGTTCTGGCAGTGCTTCCTACCAGCCCTGGGGGAAGGGGACCTGTTCTCTTCTCAAGCTTGCATGCAGATGATAAGGGTTCTACATAAAAGTGGGGGATTTGGTGGTTTTGGACAATTGGGGATTTGTAGGAACCAAAAATAGTGCAGGCAGGTGTTGTGAGAGTCATCCCCCTCTCTCCCCCCTCCCATCTCCCTCCAACTCTCCATCCTCAGCTGTGCCAGGTTGCCTGATCCATCTCAGTACAGGTTCCAGAAGCAGCTCTGTGGACCTGAGTGGCAACAGCCCCTGCTTTCCCCAGCCCTGACCCAAAGCCCACTGAATACCCATGAGTCCTTCCTTTCATTGCAATGGCCTTGGATTAACCCTAAGTCTTTGGTCCTGTGCATTGCTGTGATGGCACACCCTGGTTCATGGCCAAAGGCCCTGCTGTGTCTGTCCCGGCTTTGCGTAAGTGGAGGCTCCCTGAGCTGCATTGTTCCTGGCTGTCCCCACTGAAGTTGGTGGATTTCCACTGGGGTGAATTTTAGCCAGTGGTCTCTCATGTCTGCCATGCGGATGAAGAGGCACTAAGATCCAAGATATACTTTCACTGTAGGCTGGATCCTGGGATCAGAGCTGTCAGAGACAGTGGGCCACTGTGCTAATCCAGTACGTCATTATCCACTCATTAAGGCAGTAGGTCTTGACCCCAAGTCTTTCCTGTCCCCCATCAGCAAAAGGCCATGCTCAGCGTGTTCTTCAGCTCAGCCAGGACATCCCACATGGAACATATGATCGGCATTTGGGCAGCTAACTAATTCCTAGCTAGTCTTGGGATGGCACAGCGTTGAGCAGCAAGAATTGGTTGGGGGTGGTTATAGCGTCTTCTTGCCAGAGACTTCAGTTAGAGCAGTCAGTAGGTGAAGAGGTGCCGCTGCCACTTTGGTGGCTCTGTGGGATGCCATGATGCTGTGTATCTCTGCCAGGCTTGCTGCTGTGCCAGCAGGGAAGGGAGCATGAATGAACTCCCTCAGTTGATTCACCTTCATTGACTAAGCTTGTCTGTATGATACTGTCAGACGGAATAGCCGTGCTGGCTCCCAACAGAGACAGCTTGTACAGCAGGAGTAAAAGCTGGGCAGTTTCCATGGACAGCTGCCTGAGCAGGGACATCCTGCCTCTCACAGTCTAATAAAATTTTGCTTTCCTTCTTGGCAAATACCAACGCACAAACCAATCTGGAAGCCTGGCCAGTGAGCTGAGCAAAGGCAAGATGCTCATTTCTGTTTGCTGGAGTAACCCAAGCTGCTGCTGCAATACAACCATGCCGCTCCGTGCTTAGCGTACCTTCTAAGATTGCATCCAATGCCCCCCCACAAAACCCCCACACACCCACACCCTCCC
>NW_017729013.1:9140214-9140507 GCF_001723915.1 Gavialis gangeticus | reverse complement strand
AGAGAGCGGAAGTCAGTTGCTGGAGCGCAGACCTCAGGTCTGCGCCTTACACTTCCTCAGAGAGAGGGTGCAGGACTCTCAAATGCTCTCACCCTCTGGCTATACCAGTCTATCTTTTTATATTCATCTGCATGTGACCTGAGACATCTGGAATTTTTGAGGGTGGAGCTCGGTGTCAAACTCTCTTAGACCCCCTTTGAAAATGAAACCTGGGGTATTGAAGGTGTGCAGCTGTGTTGTGTGGGTGTGGGGCTAAGCAGAGGTATAAGGGATATGTGAGGGAGGGCTGGGGG
>NW_017729013.1:9131865-9135214 GCF_001723915.1 Gavialis gangeticus | reverse complement strand
TGCAGCTGTGTTGTGTGGGTGTGGGGCTGAGCAGAGGTATAAGGGATATGTGAGGGAGGGAGGTGGATTCTTGTAGCTTTTTCTGTTTCTGTTTCTATCCCAGTTAAAATACCTGCCTGCTGGACTTGTCTTGCAACACTGGGGGAGGATTGGTTTTTTTGTGATTTTTCTAATCTTTCAGGAGAAGATGAACAGGCAGATTCTGTGGTTTCACTGGTAAATTTTTAATGAAAACAATTACATTAGTACATTAGCAGTACCATTAGAGGCTTATACAATAATGCTTTAGCCCTTTTAGCTTGTAGATGGCTTAGAAAAGATCCCTGATTTTGCTTCTTCATAATACATATTAAAGCTCTCTCTCTCTTAAATGCAAGAATTAAAAAAAAATGTAGGTCTTACTAATGGTACCTTTTCTAGGAAGGCACCACGCATGTTACAATACCTAGTGTATACATGTTACAACATGTTAACTCTGGTATTTACCCAACTAGCTGAGTTTGAACGTGTGCGAGTAGGTTGTGGTAAACCCTGTTAACCTATGGCTTACCTTTGTCTTTGTTAGGGAATTATAGCAAGTGCTAGCCAGCCTGAGTTGTCTAACGTATGTAGACAAGTGTGTCTTGCATTTTTCAAAAGGTAAAATGCAAAATCCCATTTTCCAAAAGTGCTTTTGACACTTCAGTCTTGTTCACAATCAGGTGAACTTAGGTTTGCAAGTCATTGAGGTGGTTTTGAAAACGTTGTTCCAGTCCTCTGTGCTTTAATAGAAATCTAAGAGGTTTGTGACATCTTGAATATACAGCAGATTAAACCTATTTGAGCAGGGAAGCTATTTTTATTCAGACATTTAAAGCTCTTTAAGGTTTATTTAATACCCTGGAAATTTATTGTAAGGGGAAAAATAATACTGTTAGTCAGGAACCCAACAGCTTCTCTTAGAACTCTCCACCTCTGAGTCATTCAGTGAGTCCTCTAGCTAAAATGGGAAGACAAAACTTGTCGTGGGAAAAAAGTATATTGAAAGCCCCCATTTGGACTTCTGTAGCCATCACAGGAAGAGGGCACAGCATCCATTTTACATCCCTCTGCAGCTCACCTTTTAGACTCACTTTTAATGCTATTTTCCTATTAAGCCAGGAGGCTTTAGAAATTGGCTGCCTCATTAAAACAAACATTCTCTGTTGTTTTTTACTATTGCTTTTATGACCTATTGGGCATCCATTTTCCTGGCAGCCAGGGAAAATATCAGTGGCTTAAAAGTAAAAGACAAAAAGCCATACATGCAAAATGAACTACTGCCCTTTCTTTTTAGAGACTTGCTTTGCAGCCTGAATCAAAAGTCCTGCTTCATTTAGCATCACCAATGATTAACGTACCCTAGGGACAAGAAGACTCAGGCACCGGAAGCGATAGATGCAACTCAATCCAGGGCATTTCATTAGAGAACTGTTGCTGCCTCCCAACAGTGAAGGCTGCTAATAAACTCTGGATATTAAAACCCTGCTGGGAGGAAGCGTGGAAGGGGCTTCCAGCCAGGCTGGAGTAGACACCTCTGGCATGAACAGGTCTTTCTGGCTCCTGCTTTGTTTACTTGCCTTTGTTTAGATGAAATGCCTGTTCAGCCGTAATGCTCCTAAGGGAATAATAATAGCCCCCCCATTACCAAAGCGTAGGAGAACCTACAGTCTTTTTGTTTCATCTGTCCTCACAGCAGTGCTGGGAGGCATGGCTGTGCTGTCACTATCTCTCTGCATCTCTTAATAGGGAATAAGGAGCATCTTTCCCACAGAGCTGATTGCAATCCTGCTCCCACCAGACTCAGGTAAAAGGGTGTTGTGTGCTTTTATTTCAAGCTAGGCCTGGAGTATAAAGGAAAGCCCAGGCTTTGCTTTTGCTGTGGCTGGTAGCCTACCACCTCTGCAGGGAGGCTGTCAGCTGAATCAGCAAGTGCGTAGTCCTCAGTGCTTTCCCGCAGTTCCCCATGACAGATGGATCTTCCCACAGTTTATGGAGAAAGAGGCTCTGCTTGCTGCTGTACGGAGCTTTATGGGATGTGTTCCAGGAGGTCCTAGAGACACACTGGGGGTTGCAGTAATAGGGAAGGTGTAAGAACTTGAGTGTGGTTGCTCACATAGGCCAAGGTAACTCAGGTACTGATCATCCAGGTTACCTCTGCAATGGAGATATACCTGGCTCACAGAGAGGAACTGGAGCCAGGTCCTTCAAGTAGTCTGGTGGTGTCCTATCTGTTCTTTCCTGCTGGACTATCCTCTCTGTCCTCCTTTTTTGGAGGCTTTGGGGCAGTGAGGGGGCCATGCAGAATGGCTGCTACTAGGAAGAGATGGGGAAGAAACTAACAGTCTCAGAAGCACTGTGTTTGCATTTGTGTTAGGAGTGGAGGCTCTGCGATCTCTCCTAGCATATGAGTTGCTGCTGTAAATCTACACGTGCAGCAAGTCTTGAGGCTGTCTGGCTCCATGAAGAGTAGAGAAGAAACATTTATCATGTAGGTTGGAGCAAGGGATTCCTGGGGGCTCTGCCACTACTGGTAGGCAATTACAACCCTAGTGCTTCACCCGCAACCCGTGCTAGGTACTGTACAAACATGAGTCACTTAGCCAGTGTGCGGCTTGGATGCTCTAGTGATTGGGGCTATAAGAAACCCCCCTGGGTTTCAGTCTTACCCAGAAAGGATGGGTAATACTGACATACTTGACAGGTGAGCTGAGGACCGAGTGTTGTATGTGAAGCACTTTGAAAAACTTGGATGAAAGGTGCCACAGACATGCAAAGCATAGGCACTGTCCAGATCTTGGGGCAATTGAAAATGATGTGCCAACTGCCTTTTCCAGTCCTAGGGTCATCCACTTAATGGAGGTAAATCTGGCATAGGTCAAAGACTAACATGAAACTGCATGGACTTATTCCAGCTAAGGAGCTGGTCATGGTATCTCTCATGGCTTTCAGAAAGGAACTCTACAGGCCAATTTTTCCCCTTCTATGAATGTCTTCTTTACCTTCTTAACAGTTTGTCTAAGGCAGGAAGCACTGTCAGCAGTAGTATGTATTTAATAGGATCAGATCCACTGATTTCATTTAAAGCCTATCCAGAATGCAGTTATAGATATGAACATTATTGAAATGCTGGGAAAAATATATTCTTAGCAACCTGAAATTACTCTCAGCATAACACATAGACAGGAATGATCAGCTCCCCATGAAATGAAATTGCTTTGGAAAATGTGTTGTCAAATAACAGAGAGTCTAAGTGACGCAGGAGCAGTCAGAATGGTGCTCATAAAAGGACAAAAAGCAGTGCTCATAAAAAAAAAAAAAAAAAAAAAAA
>NW_017729013.1:9127599-9131709 GCF_001723915.1 Gavialis gangeticus | reverse complement strand
TGGTCAGTCATTTTTATCTGAGGGGAGTTTATAGATGGCTTTGAAAATTGCCCATTATTAGGCTTGTATTTTCTTTCTAGAAACACACTGAACAAATCGTGGTCCAGGGCAGTCTCTCGGCCACCTTTGGGAAGAAGATAGGTGCACACAAATTGCCAGAGTAGATCAGATGCAAAAGCTGTGCTTCTCTTCCACTGGTTGGGAACTATAGCATGCGGAAGTTAAGTGACTCACCTAAGTTCACACCAGAAGCCTGCAGTAGAGTAGGGAACTGACCCCAGGTCCCAAGCCCCTGGCATTTGTAACCCACATCTACTCAGTGTGGTGCCCTGTCCCCTGTCCAGCAGGGACTTCAATGGGGCCTATTGCTCGTTATGTGTGTGGGTGCAGAATGAACATGGGACTTCTGGCTTTGAAATCCAAATTAGTGCTAGAGCTGACACGCCGTCTCCCCACCTTTCGTTATCCAAGGCTGTAAGGGACTCATCAATCAGATATAGAACAAGGATCAGGCTGAATGGAGGTTATACCAACACCTTGGTGCCTAACCCCATTTCTTCTGCCAGACAGCCATGGTGCTTAGTATGGGAAGCAGTGCTGTGGAGAGAGTACCTCAAGTGCAGAGAGTCAGTGCAGCATCCAGGCAATGATGCCAGTCCAGCTCATGACCAGCAGCCCTCTCACAAGTATTATGCTTGGTTCTCTCTTCAGGAGAATTTATCTGTCATCCCCTTTTACAGCTCTTCCTCATAAAATACATTTCTCTTGGCCTGGGAAGGTTTGCTTGTTGTGCCAGCCTGACTTCACGTATACACTTGCATGCTGCCTTAGCATGTGTGCCCAGTGTTGGGTGTTGCGTGGGGTCTTGTGAACTCTGGAGGGGTCCTCAATCACCCTGGGGAAAGCCTAGAAACTCGCCTGCCATGACTTTGATAGAATCTTCAGTGGTGGGTTCCCCTTCTGAGGACTCTTCCAAGTAGTTTGTGCCTCCTGATGGGTATCTGTGGGGCTCCGCCCCCCCATCACTCCTTCCCTACGCCAGCTTCCGGGATGAGTCACTTGGTCTTCGTGTGGCTTGCCCTTCGGTTGCATCAGTCCTAGTTCTTCATGTTGCCTGTGCTTCCAGGGCAGTTAGTTCACTCTGGCCTTCTGGTGTTTCTTCACGGCCAGCCAGCCATTTGAGGCTACTCCCATCTCCCAGAGCACTGCCTGTGCCACAGCCAAAGCAAAAGAAGAAGAAAAACCAAAAGAACAAAAATGGGAAAAGGAAAAACAAGAAAAAAAACCTGAGGGAGTAGGTTAGCAGCCCCTCCTCCCTCACAACCCCTGTGACTGAGGCTTGAGCCGTCCCACAGCATTGCTCCAGGTCCTCCCTTCTGTCGGACCTATCTTCCTTCGTTGGTGCTGGCTCTTCGGCTGAACACCAGCGCTGCCTGCATGCTGCGTGGGGAGCACCTTCCTTGCTGGGTGTCTTCCCCTCTCTCTCTCCATCTCTGCAAGTTCCAGTTTTTATTCTGACTGGGTGGCGTTCTCTGATGATCTCAGGTGCCCGAGCCAGCTCCAACCGGAAGTAAGCACGGCTTACAAACCACGTGGGCTGGCTCTTCTTGGCGTGGCTCATCCCATGCTGCCCGGCCTGAAATTGGTAAGTGTGCCCTGGTTTCAGGGCTTTCTTTGTGGGAGTGGGTCACCCTCATCCCCTGTCCTACCGCAGGGAGGGTTCCCCGTTCCCCCAGTGACCATCTCCCTGGGACACTTGTGATGCAAATCATTAAGACTTCCTGTTTTTCAGGGGGAAAAAATCTGCTTGGTTTCATGTTTGGGTCTCTCCTGCCCCTAATTTCTTCTTATGACTGGAAATCTCCATCTAATGGCCAGTATGCCCATGAGCCTCCATTTACTGCCGGCCTGTTAGTAGTAGTTGTCTGCTTTGTGTGGCCCAGCCTGCTTGGGGTGGCTGCAGTGAAAAGATGCTGCCCCATCCTGGCATTTCCCCTTCCCTTCCAAATCAGGCTCCTAACCCTGACACTTCTCCTCAAGAAGAGATCCTGTGGCCATGCACACACATAGGTGAAGGTGCCCCTCTGCTGCCTTTAGGTTCAAAGCACAGTGAAGCCAATGGGGCTCCTCAACCTTGAACTTAGTGAGCTTTGCCACCAGGCCAAAGATTCTGCCCTCTGGTTATGATGCCCGTGATATCCAAGCACCTCTGTTGGGTCCCTCATTCTTTCCCTCCTTGGCTCTGCCCAGTGTAAGCCCAGAAAAACGTAGGATTCTGGACCAGTCTAGGGATTGGCACGATGCCTCATTCGATGAGTGACAGAAAAGCTTTATTTACTACAAGTATTGAAAGGCAAATGAGTTTAAACCAAAGCAAAGTCCAGTAATGAGCTATATGGTGATGATTTCTCACCAAACAGGTGACAAGAGAGACGGTCTGTTTCCTCCAGGTTCTCGGGATAGCTGGGGCACAGCAGCAGTTGGTGTCAGAGAGATTTCTCACTCTTGAAGCGCACTCCGTTAGCTGTTTTCACTTAGTTCTTATACCCTTAGTCCAGCATCTGCAAAGCATTCTTGTAGTTGTGCAAATCAAGAGAGAGTCCCAAGCAGTATTTGACAAGAAAATCCTGTTAATCAAACTGCTCATCAGAAAGTTCCAACTTGAATGAATTGCCTTTCTCAGTGACAATAAGCTATCCATGTCCACTAAGTTTGGAACATAACAAGAAACTGATTAACAGCCAGGAAAAATGCCAGGTTTTGGGGAGTGTCCTTGGAAAATCAAAGGAATCACTAGCCAAAACAGAAGTAAATCAGGAGGAGACATCTATCTTATATGGAGAATGACTCTTTTTGTACATAACGTGAGTTAATTGCAAAAGAAATATTTACCATACTAATTAGCAGGGATCCTGGTTTTCTGTTTTGCCATGGAAAAACAGAGAAAACCACAGATTTCCCCTTTTTATCAGAGAAAACGTGGATTTCTCCTTTTTAGCAGAGAAACCTATGGTTGAGCTCCAGCCTGCAAGAGGTACTTGCAAAAGGGTGGGAAACCCCCAGCCCTGCCTGGAGGGGGAGTGGGGACGGAAAGGCGGGGCTGCAGGCTCTGTCAGCCACAGCTCTGCTTGGCTCAGCTTCACTCTTTGCTCCCGGAGCCTGAGGTAAGTGGGGCTTGCAGGGGGCTGGGGCCCCTCTGGCAGGGCTGGGGGGTTGCAGGTAATGGCAGGAGGGGCACCACCAGGGCTGGGGAGAGCCAGGAGCTGGCTCTGCCCCCACCCGAGCAGGCAGCGGCAGCGGGGGAGCCAGCTCCATGCTGCTTCTGCTGCAGTTGCCTGATGTTGGGGGCAGGGAGCTGCAGACTTGGGTCTCTGGCCCCATAGCCCTGGCAGTTGGGGGCCCTCTCCAGCAAGGCCAGGGGGGCAGGGGCTGTGGGTGGGGGCAAGAGGCAAAAGTAGGGCGGGGGGCTGTTTTGGGAGCATTGAGGGGCACCAGCAGGGTTAGGATGGCTTTGGAGGCCAGTGAGGGGCACCAGCAGGGCTGGAGGGGTCATTGGGGGGGAGTGAGAGGCACCAGCAGGGCTAGGGGGGCTGCAGGGGTCTTTTAATAACGGATTTTGGGGGTTTTATCAGAGGTTTTGCAATTTTTTTGTCAGAATATGTGATCATTTTGTTTTTTATCAGAGAAAACCAGGATCCTTGGTAGTTAATCAAGGATAGACATTTCACACGGTTACATACCAGACAAGTAGGAGCCTGCTTGAAATCATCATGAATATAGTAAGATAAGCTGGAAGGGATGCCTTATTTCTTCTCAGATGTCCTGGCTATGAACTCACATCCTCTTGTGCTACGCAGTTAGCATCAGCATTTTATATTTCAACTTTTTTGAGTAGGCCTTAGCTTAGCATGAGTTTCAGAGTCATCACCAGCCTTTCTGATACTGCTCTGTTGGTGATGATGTTGGTGAGGACATGACTTTAAGCCTGGCACTAGCGTTGGTTACCACTGTATTGTCCATAAGTGCTTCCCTCCCCATGGGGAGGCAGCCAGTGGACTGAGGGGTCTGGAGTAGTTTCCTGTCCAAGATGAGAGGGGGGTGCTGTAGCAC
>NW_017729013.1:9113256-9127525 GCF_001723915.1 Gavialis gangeticus | reverse complement strand
CATCAGACCCCAATATCAGGCACCTTTCCCTGTTACATCTGTGAGACCTGCAAAGCACATACGGTACTATGTAAAAAAAAAAAAGACGGATATAAAAGAATAAATGCATTTTCAAGCCTCAGTACATTTTAGCACCTCTTACCAACAAAACCTTTTCAACTTTTTTGAGTAGGCCTTAGCTTAGCATGAGTTTCAGAGTCATCACCAGCCTTTCTGATACTGCTCTGTTGGTGATGATGTTGGTGAGGACATGACTTTAAGCCTGGCACTAGCGTTGGTTACCACTGTATTGTCCATAAGTGCTTCCCTCCCCATGGGGAGGCAGCCAGTGGACTGAGGGGTCTGGAGTAGTTTCCTGTCCAAGATGAGAGGGGGGTGCTGTAGCACTCAGCCCTGCAGTGCCTCTTGAGAAGGTGGGTGCTGGTGGCACTCTGCCCCATGAGTGCAGCTGGGCCACATGCAGGCAATGTAGTCCTGATCTAATGTTAGGACTTGGAAGCTTGAAATGGCTGGTCAGCCTAGCCTGGGGCAATGCTGCTTTCTGGGGCATGGGGTTTTGTCTGAGCCACAGCTTGTGTTATTTTAGTAGCACGTAACTTGAAAATCCTCCTACCCCTTGAGTCTCAGGCCCAGGGGCAGAAGGACTCTTGCCCAGCTTGCTTGAGAGATGAGCAAAAGTCTCTGCCCTAAGCAGTAGCCCTGCATTTGCCTGGCTTCAGCGATTGGTGTCCACACTTGTATGAAGTGCCATGTTTTGGATTGAGCATCTGAGTTGTGCTGGGCAGGGTAAAGGCTTTCCCTCATCAAACTAAGTTGGAGGGTGAGCTGAGTTCTGCTTAACCCAAAGCCCCAAGAGTCCCTGCTTCTGACTCTGTTGCTATGGGGCAGGGTTTGCACAAAACTATTCTGCAGCATCCACACAGGTTAGGGTGGATGCTTAAACTGACTTGGCTTTCCCCAGGCTCCAGACCATTCACTCAGTCCTGCAGGATAACTTCTTAGAGCATTTGTGCACAGAATCCCCACCCTATGCAGGTGGGGGACTTCCTGCTTTTTTCAGACCTGAGATTACTAGGGCTATTTAATGCCATGGCCCATGCAGCTGTCAGGTGGAATGACTTCCATCCAGTCCTGACCTGGGCCATCAAGTAGTCAGTGACTTGGGTGAAAAGGTCAGCCAACTACACCCCTTCCTCTGGGCTGTGCAGCCTTCTTGTGTGTGCTGCCAGGTTTGCTCTGCAGCTTACCTCAGTGAATGCTAATAGCATGTTGAGCATGGCAGATTGGGTTTTGGTTAGACATCAGCAACACAAGAGCAGCAAGGACGCTCCTGATAGCATGCGACTTCTATGGCCATGGTATCAGACATGCTCCAGGAGCCACTGATTCAGTCTGTGGTGCCCTGGTAGAGAATGTGCCAGGTCATTATTGCTACACTTCATCTCTGGCCAGGGACTTAGTGTTGTGTGTCTTAAGAAAGCTCAGCTCGCAGTGAATTCAGTCCCAGTCGTCAGACCATAAAAATAGGAGGCTTGGGAAGCAGCAATGGGAGTACATCATACCAGTAACACAAACAGATCCCCCAGGAGCAATTGGCTCCAGTACCAGGCTCTCTGGAAGAAAAACAGGCAGAAGGCTGGAAACCTTACTTCTATAAATAAAGCCCTGCAGCTGATGGGCTGACACTTGTATGGGCATCTGCAGGAGGAGCTACAGCACTGGACATCGTGGCAGGCTATGTTTCCCTTTGCTGACGTATTTATTGGGAGCTCCAGTGATGATGCAGGCACTGGAGGGCACTGCCTGGCCTCTATAACATGACGTGACTTCAGGTTGCCGCTAGAGCTGATTGCCCTGGTCAGCATTCTCCTGTTGCCTTTGCAGTCCCTGCTGTAGCATCGATAGAAGATCCCGATTCCACACGCCAGGAAGATCTGTTCTCTCCCTTTATCTTGAAACTTGTCAAAGGCTTTCTCCACCTCACTCCAGCTGTGGTGAGTTGCTGGTTCAGTGGGGCTTCCTCTTGAGCAACAGCAAGAGGCAGGGCACCAAGATCTCTCTTCAGGGTGAGCCAACAAACAGTTAAATTCTCCCCAGTGAAAGATGGGAGTTTGTCGCTGTGGGAGCACGAGGCTCATGAGCTTCATGTTGCCAGAGTGGCTGGATATACTAGTCTGGCTTAGTCTACTGTCCCCATGTGCAAACCTGATTGGGCTAGTGATGGTGAGCTGCAGAGGTGTGCCTCATGAAGCTCCTGGCTGCAACATACATTAAAGAATGGGAAGTATCTCACACCCTAACATTGGATTGGGACCCAGTGGGTTGTATCCTTGGAGCTCTCCCCTCCTATAATTGTTAGGGTCCTGCTGTTTGGTCCATGAGAGCTTGATCTATCTGTGACTGTTTTGGCAGCTCAGGAAACAGCTGCATCCCTTCCAGTCTGCGGAAGCCCTTAATCACTCTGCCTCAGGCTGACGGGTCACAAACAGCCAGCCTGATGGAGGAAGCTAGAAGTATTCAGCACCACTTAGAGAGAGAGTTCCTCATACTCGGTGTTGGTGGATGAAGGGAAATCTGTGCTGGCAGCCAAATAGCTTGAGAGATTCCCAGTCAGGCATCACTGTGTTTACAAGGGAGCTGGCATTTGAGATTTATTACCTTCACGCTCTGTGACTAAGACAGAATGTGCTACCAGCCTAGCTCGGTGCAGGCCATGTCATTCCAGATGCCGTAGGGTGAAAAACACTTCTGTAGATACTTTTTGTCTAGAAGGGACCTGTAGCTCATCTAGGCTGACCAGTTGTGCAACACAAGCCAGAGCTTTCCATTCATTTATCTCTCTGTTGTGTTTGGTTAGCTTCTAGGTCTAGCTTTTGACTTGAAGAAACCATAGTTTCTCCCCTGGTTGACCAGACTCCTTCAATCATTTTGTTTCCTAGTGGGTGCTGTAGTGTCAGTGTTCAGTGCTGGATCTGGGTCTGGGGGAAATGTTTGATCCATCTTGGTCAAACGATGGAATTCACTGCTTTGTTATTATTTGCAGTACAGTTGCACCCAGAGACCTCAACCATGGTCCGGCCTAGCAGAACCAGCTTGTACCTGTGAGGCTGGGCACAGTAAGGCAAATAACAAATCTACCAGCATTTTATCCAAAGTGTTCTGATGTAGTTATACAGACAAAAATCAGATTTCATGCTGCCCATAGCCTTTGCTATTCAGCAAATCCCTTCTAGTATGGACAAAGTCTTAATGTTTGTGAAAGTCTTTCAGGCCTTTGGACTAAAGATACTAAGAAGTGCTGGAGTGTGATTGTCTGTCTAGGTGGGGGTGGTTTCCAGTGGCCTGCTAGTAATTCTCTTTATTTTAAAGACCTCATTCCCCTCTGTTCCGTATCAAATTCGTAGAAGAAGCTGTTCATCTCATGCCAAGGTGACTGGCTGATTAGTCCTATGACTTCTTCTTGTGTGTGACTTTACTGTGAATAATAGTGGAGGGAGGGGAAGGGGGAGGGTGAGATGTCAGCCTTGTCTTGTGGTTTTTCATACAGTTGCTCTTGATATCAAGTGATAGGTCATCCTGCCACCTGTCACCTTGCATGGGAGCTCTGGTAGTAATAATACATCACTCTTGCATTGTGCTTTTTATCAGTATATCTCAAACTGCTCCACAAAGCAGAGCAGTGGGGGAAACTGAGGCACAAATGGGGGATGACTTGCCCAAGATCACCATGCAGGGCAATGACAGAGTAAGGAAAGGAGTCTGGATCTCCTGAGTGTCAGCCCTATGTACTGTCCACTTGGCGTCCCCGCCTCCCTTACACAGTGCTGTCTCCAGAATCCTGCTGCTAAGACGCTGCACAGGAGGGAAAGGCTCCTGTGACTCAAGAAAGGGAAGTACAGAGTCTCCTGTCTCATGGGGGTGGTGGTGAGAGGTTCCACAGGTGGCAAAACCCAGGCTAATGCCAAGTGGGGTTTGTTTTGTCTTCCAGCACAGGCAGCAGTGATCCTTACTGCATTGTGAAAATCGACAATGAAGCCATCATCAGGTAACTACCTTGGGCACTTGCTGTCTCTAATCTTCACTCGCATGCTCTCAGTCCCTTTCTCCCCATGGTCTAGCCCCACAGCTCAGTAAACCAGCTTAACTTGGCTGATTGCAATGGAGCTTGGACTGTTTTAGACCAACTCAGGACCTAGTGGCATCTCTCTCTTTTTCCATGAAATGCTGCCTGGAACAAACATTAATTTCCCTGCACCTCCAAAAGCCTGCATGGTGTGTGCTCATGAAGCTTTGAAAACCACAAACAGAGCAATTCTCTGCTCCATGGAGCTTTGTACAGCTCGGGCCATTTGCCTTCTCTATTTGTTTTGTTTTCTCTGGTTTTAGGACTTCAGGCGCCAGCCATTAAAGAGAAGCGGTTTTAATGCCAGAAATGTTGTTTAATTTTGTCTCCTAATGTGTTATTAATGGCCTGTTTATTTTGGAACAGTGGGGAAAACTCGTGTCAACTCCTCCCTAATGCAGCAGATACCACCTGCCCCCAAACCCAGGTTTGACTCTAAACAATAAGGAGTTACCAGAAAACCTATTTCCCTTCTCATGTAGAGGATATGACAGAAAACAAGAAACACTGATTCCTCACCCAGCTCCCCTCCTCTGGGCCTTGAAGGGAGCTGGGCTGAGGTCCTGTTTCCCAGTTTTCAACAAGTTGATGCTGAAGGATGTTTATACTTGTGTAAAAAATGAACATTTAAAATTTGAGCGCTAATACGTGATAGAAGCCAAGTGTGGACAGTAGCCAGCAAACACAAGTTAGCTGATTGAGCTGAATTGTACACCATCCTCCATGTAAAGTGTACCCCAACTAGCTAACACATCCTTTCTGCATAGAGATTATAGCACATTCCCTATCACATGTTTAAAACACCCCTTGTCTAGCACTGTAGGCAGACAGGCCTAAGGCAACTATAGTTTACAGGCAGCCCAGATCCTTTTGGCATTAGGTCACTGAGCATCTCCAGACCTAGGTTAGTAAGGATGATCCTTCCTGTCCTAATTTGCCCTCTGGTGCTGAGGGAGAATACATCGTATCTTAGACTTTTCTGTGCTGTGAACCCAGGTCACAAAAGAGAAGACTTTTGGGTTCCTCATCCCAGCCCCACACCACCACATCTAGCCCTAAAGAAGGGGAGCCTGGTCATCACTCATGGAAAACTGATCTTGACCCTTGAGGGTCCCTTGTGCACCCACCCATATGAAGGTGCAGAGGGAGAAGGGAGTTTGGCCAGGATGCCTGCTATGGAGAAGTGTCATGGATGCCTTCATCACCATGGGTAGTCAGGAGACTTGGTGCAACATCTCACCCAGTGCTTTGACTGTGGGGAAGTGGTGCCTCGCTGCCCTACAGTGGCACTTGGACACTTGGGGGGTGGGGGTGTCAAGGAAGATCCCAGGTAGATCTGTATCCAAGGGGAGATGGGAGGGGTGTTTAAGAGATTACTTTACACTGTTACTAGGTGCTTGTAGTGTCTCTATAAATAAAAGGACCGTTGCCCCACAGGACGGCCACAGTGTGGAAGACTCTGTCCCCATTCTGGGGGGAGGAGTACGAGGTCCACCTGCCGCCCAGCTTCCACAATGTGTCCTTCTACGTGATGGATGAAGATGCACTCAGGTATGGTACCAAGTCCTTCGGGTCCTAGTCTCCGGTTACTCCCTGCAGCTCTGCTGCTGTCTGCAGTACCAGACTGAATGCTTCCTGATTTGAGCAGAGGGTTGGGCTGAGATCGCCGGACCTTGCTTTTAATTTTGTGGCAGGCAGCGCCCAGAAGCACACCCATGCAAGGCACAGGGCTCACACCTAGGTAGATCTAGCCCCTGTCCCAAAGACCTTCCAGTCTAGACAGATCAGGCAGTGGAAGGACTGTTGCAAACATGTGAAATTACTTGTCCAGGGTCATTCAGGGAGTCAATGGCAGAGCTGAGAACTGATCTCAGTCTCCCCCTTGCCCTGGTGCTTTGAGCACATGGCTACTCTCAGAGGCAGGCTGGCAGTGAAGCAAGAGGTTGATGTGCGTGCCATCGAGGAGTGTGCCAGCCCTGCCGATCTCTGCCAGGAATGCAGTCGTTGCTTTCAAGGAGCCATAGAAAAGGTCCAAATAAAATTAGTAGAAACCCTGCCGGCCCCACAGCATGCTTTATCAAAGCAGTGCCAGCAAGGATTCAGTCAACCACTTCAGAACAGGGTTGGGCGTAACTATAGGCTGTGATCAGTGCTGTCTTTGCTGGCATGTGCTTAGGCTTTGCATCACACTGTCGGTCCCCCTGGACAGTATCCAAAGCTGACTCCAGTCCCTGACCACTCATAAATTAAATGCCTTGGCAGCTGCAAGAAGCACACAGTGAGGCCTCCCCTGCATTTCCAGCAGCCCAGCTGGCAAGGCCAAAGCTACAGAGAACTGGGCTGCTGGTAAAGTTCTCTGCATGGGCAGCCCTGCTCCATGCAGATAGGTTGCAAAACCCTGGGTGGCACAGAAAGAGAATACCCTCCCAAGCACTGGCAAAGTGCCTGCTGACATATGGCCTCCCTGGTGTCAGCCCTGGTGTATTGGGCCTGGAGAAGTGCATGTTCATACAGAGGAGGTACAGGCTAGGTTCAGTGCAGCAGTGCCTTTTGGACGGTGTGTGCCCTGTTCTCTCTGTGTTCAGGGATGTGACCCAATTGAGTTCAGAGACCCCAGGGAGTCCTCAACCTTGGAGAGAGGTGTAGTCATCAGTGATGAGGCATGGGATGAGGGTGCCTGTCCTACAGAGATCTTGTGAAATCTGGGCTGGATCAAGAAGTGTCAGGCACCTTAGGGCTGGCTCCTGTAGCTTGGGAGACATCAGAGGATGTCGCCATGTTCAGGAGTTTCCCAAGTGAGGGTCTTTGTGGAGTCAGGAGACAGCTTCCTGCTTTCAGGGGCAGGTGCCTACAGGAGGGCCCCGTGGGTTACTGGCCCAGGTGCTTCCTCTGCTCATTGTTGGCACAGAGAGACAGGAGTGAGTACCACTGTCAAGCTGCCCCCTTTTCTGGAGTTGGACACTTTCCTGCCACCGGCCCAGAGCCCTACCAGGACCTTTCTGCTGGCAGCGGCAAAAGGAATAGTTGTAGCCCCAGTTACATGCAGAACATGGCAGGGTTTTGGCTTCCCAGAGCTCCGGGCAATCAGTGATGGGATGCTCAAGAGCTCTTCATCATTTGCAGCTGCTTGCAGAGCATTTCAAGTCACTGCTATTATCTGGAAAGGGGCTGAACAATGCTGTAGCCAGCGGAGCCAGAGGTGGGGGTGGGGATCATTGTGTTTTTCTCAGTGGTCCGGTCAAGAGACAGGCTCAATTTCTGATTCCTTCCTTCCTCTTCCCGGAATATCAGAAGGATGGAAAGGCAAGCATCCCTCAGGACCCTGAGAGATGAGAGCAGAGCCTGAGAGAGAGGTTGCTTATGGCTTTAGGATAACAGGTTACCCCACAAAAGAGGAAACTCCCAGTGATCAGCTCCCTCCAGAGCAGGGGCGGGCAATTATTTTGGGCGGAGGGCTGCTTACTGAGTTTTGGGAAGCTTCTCCTTTTCTGCATGTAAGTGACTCCAGTCAGCAGGCCCAGATCAGTCGCTTCTAGTTGATTGAGGCATTTCCAGTCTATCTCTCTGCAGAGAACTGTCTCTGGTGGGTTCCAATGGCCGCACTAATGCTTGAGACTGACCTGCTGCTTTGAGTGTTGGGGGCAGGGGCTGTGGCTGCTGCTGTATTCTGTGTGGCCCCAAGACACTGTAGGAGTAATGGCAGCAGCTCTGATACCATCTCCTCGGCCTTTGATTATGGCCAAGGCATGGCACAGATGCCAGAGATTGTGCGTGAGTGTGTATGTGTGCATGGTACATGTGTGTGCTGCAGAGATTTGGTGTAGGGTGGCAGCATAGTATGAGCTGATGCTGGACTTGAGTGAGGAAGTTCAGCTGGATCCAGGAGCAAGGGCCTGTTGGTCTGCAGTGACCTGGGGCTGGCAAGGAGCTGGGCAGCACAAGCAGGTAGGGGAGGTGACAGGCTGCCTGTCCTCAGCTCAGCAGCCTTCCTCAGAGAGCAGGCCCCAAAGATTAAGTGGGGTGCTGCAGGGGTTAAGCACCTCCCCAGACTTGACTCTTTACCCTGGTCAAGAGGGGAGGGACAGTGGTGTGCTGCAATGGACAGAGCCCTGGACCGGGACTTGGGTGACCTGCATTAATTCCTGTCTCAGCCCCTGCCTGCAGAGGACCTTGAGCAAGTTACTTTCTATTGCACCTCCATGCAAGAGGCATCAGATGCTACTTCTTGTAAACCATGTTGGGATCTGCTCCATGAGGGCAGGAAAAGTGGGGCCACTGCGTGGATGTGGCCTCTAGTTCAGGATCCCACTTGAGCTTGCACTGATGATCCCAGTAAGGTCAGTGGGACTCGGGCTGGCACATTAGCCCCCTCTGGCAAGAGTTCCATTGAAATCTTGCCTAGTATAGACCAGAAATGGTGAGTGGACTCCTTTCAGCATTAGTTTTGACCTTAAACTTGAAGCCTGGGGATCTGAAAGAGTGTTTTGCCTGGGGCCGGATTCAGACCTGGGTCATTTGAACCAACTTTTGGCAGGCATTTGACTTATTAGAAGTTCATCAAGGCAGATATTGTCCCACCCTTGCAGTGACAGGCTCTTCATTTTGTCTCCCCAGCCGTGATGATGTCATCGGAAAAGTCTGCCTGCCTCTGGATGTGCTGGCCAAGCATCCCAAGGGTAAGGCAGTCTCGGGACTCGGGTTGGGCTGCACGGGTTGGGCCCTGCGTGCAGGCAGGCAGCAAGCTCCAGCAGTATGTGTACTGTCCCAGTGCATCATCTTCAGGCATCAAGGCCTAGGCAGAGGACTGGAGGCTGTGCCAGTGCCTGCCAGCCCAAGGTGGGCCCCTTTTCAGGGCTGGGATTGCTGCTTCTGGCATCACTGTGCACTTTCCTGCCAGGGGAACAGAGGTGAAACCAAGCCCATGTCAGCCCTCTGTGTGTGTCCCGACATAGGACACTTGACCTGCCTGGATGGCTTGGAGCTTATCAGCAGTGCCCAACCTTCCAGGAAATAAGGGGGTGGGAGCTGAGTTCAGGTGGGGGCATTGGCTCTAACGTCGGCCAAACCAGGAATTCCTCACTCTTGTCCCTGTAAATCCACATAGCTTGGGGCCCAGCGTAAAGGCTCTCTGCCCTGCACTGCCATACCCAGCACTGTACACGCCAGCAACCAGCCTGGCCACAGGACACTGCACTGTTCCAGCCGAGCTATTTCAGAGGTTATAAACAGACATTGTGTGGAGCAGGATCAGCTGTGTAGGAATACGTCCCAGCAGAGCTGCTCCACTTCATTGGCATCTACAGGCGTAACCCCAGTGGGGTTGGGGCACTGTCCCAGGCCACTCCTGGGGGGGCCTGATCCTGTGGAACAACAGCCCCCATTCAGGTTCCCCCTCTTGCTGGTGCATGCCTCGGGTCAGGGTCCAGCAGCCTAAAACACATGCTGTGAGCATCCCTGCGGGGAATTCCTGGGGTGGGCAATAAGCTAACAGACATCCCACTTAAGATGTCACAACCCACAGCTAGGTTTGGTCATAGCAACATTTTTGGGCTCTTGGAACATGACAAGGGACTAGGAAGTCACCCATAGCTTGTGCCACTATAAATCTGTTTATAGTGGCACAAGAGCGACTTCTGATTGCAACCAGAGCAGGGTGCCCTGCATCCCATAAAGCCATGCCAGCTTTTGCTTGTGTTGACTGGTATAAGCACCACCTGTCAATGCTGACGCAGTGGCCAGAGCCCTGGGAAGCAGGATTCACAGAGGATGTACATGGTACCAGAGTAGCATGGCTGTTTCTTCAAGCAGGCTCCTGGGCCCCACCCCCTGTGCTTATCAGCAAGGGCTCCAGTGACGCACATTTAGAGCCGATCCCCACAGCTAGATCCAGCCCGCCCTCCCCACTGCAGCTGGGTCAGGAGGGAGGAGAGGCTGTGAGCTCAGCTGAGGGTCCAGTCATTGGGCATACCTGATGCTGGCAGTCCCCTTTGCAGGGAAATGTCTGCCTGTGATTGGAGGAAGCCATCTCCCACCTGCCTTGGGCATGAGTCATACAGGTCTCTCTCTGCCCGAGTCCCCTCTTCCTTGAGGAGGCAGCTCACGTCCTCTGCTTGCTGCCGTGCAGCCCAGAGATAAGGGCAGAGGATATGTGTGGATGGAGGAGGCAAGAAGGAGCAGTGACCTCCTCCCTGCATTGCACGTGTCTGCGTCTGTGGCTGGGCCTGGCAGGTTTGCAAGGACTCTGGAGACCCAGCTTGTTGTTTACATCCCGGCAAGGCCAGCGATTTTGGGGGAAGCAGCTCTGAACCCAGCGTGTTGGGCAGGGGAAGTGCTGCCATGTGGCAAGTGGCTGAGGGGCAGATAAAGCTTTTCCCCCTTAGGTCCTGCTGCTGGTGATGGAAAGCTGTTACCTTGGAGGGCTGCTCAGCCAAATGAGTAGAAGGGTCCTGTTTGACCCGGCCACAACTCCACGTGGCCCATGTCGGGCTGTCCACCTTGTGGGTTGTGGGGGCTGCAGGCTCATGGGCCGTGCATTGTATGGGTTGTGCACCGTGGGGCAGCCTCCTGAGGTGCCTGCCACCGCACAGGCCACTTGTTTTCCTGCCTTGCTGTGGCAGCCAAGCTCCACTCACAGCCATGCGTGCAGCCCAGCTCCTTCCCTGAGCTGCTGTGGGCAACTCAGATCCTTCATGACCCTCTCCCCCACCATGCCAGCTTGGCTCAGGAGATGCACATCTTTTTCCTCCAAGCTAGCCTTGAGGTACTGGCAGTCTGGGACAGTGCTCTGACTTCTCTATGGAAGGAAGACTTTGCTTTCTCAGGGCTGGAGCCTCTTACCTGGCATTAAGTTCTCTGCTAATATATGCAGCACTGTGTGTGTCTAGAAAATGTGGAAGCAGTGGCTTGGCTGTCAGGATGCCCAGACTCTGTGCCTGGCTCCATCACTACTTCACTGAGCAACCCTGATTAAGCAGAACACCTTCTCTAGGCCTCAGTTTTCCCATCTGGGGTGGGGAGATGCACCTCTGAGCAGGCCATTCCCCCTGTGTCCAGGCTACAGCGGCTGGCTGAACCTGACAGAAATCGATCCCGACGAGGAGGTGCAGGGGGAAATCCATCTCCTGATCGAGATCCTGGGCAGCACCGTGGCACGGAAGCTGCGCTGCAGGGTGTTTGAAGCCAGGTAGGAACAGAAACGGGCCCTCGGGAGGCGGCTGGTGAAACTCATGCAGAGAGACCCTGGGCAAGGGCAGGGGAAATGAGGGAGGACTGGAAATCCTGCTGCATTTCCCTGTGGGGGCCCCCGCAGGTCTGCAGCCTCCCTGCCTCCAGGGAGCTCTGCAGTGTCTACCCAGCTGAATGGAAGCAGAGGCATTTGCTTGGAGCTGATGCAGTGTCTAATCCACCCCCATGCAGCAAAGCCTGTGACTCAGGCAGGCAGGCAGGAACGTGGGCAGGAGGGGCACTGGGACGCCACAAGCATCCCGCTCCCCCGGCCAGGCATCGGCTTGGAATCCCCTTAGCGTGAGTCATGCAGCTCTGAGGAATTTCCCTCCACGGCTCATGCAGGCACTTGACCTTTCCAGCTAAATTTGGCTGCAGGAGCTCTGTGTGAACGCCCTGTGGGCAAGCGGTGAGCTGCCAGACCTTTCCCATCTCTAATTACAGCTGCTCTAACAAGCGGGAGACTCACTGCGGGGGCCAGACAGCAAGCAGGCCAGGGCCAGGGGGCGAGAGCTGCAGTAGGTGCGAGTGGGGGTCTTGACTGGTGCTTCCAGTTGGCAGCTTTGCCCAGAGTAGTGAAACCCTTTGTTGGGGTGACTTGGATGCAGCTGGGGACTAGCCAGAGCTTTCCCTGCCCTTGCCCTCCGTGGCTTGCAGCCGGCTTGGCCAGGGCCTGCCTCCCTGTCCACGGGAAGTCGCTGAGTGATTGTGATCTGGCTGCACCTGTAATGACCTGCTGGGCTGACATCTTATCCTGGTGGGTGTCAGTGTCACGCTGGGAGGGAGATGCAGATGCAGACCGCTCCCATGTGGCCCTCAGGGAATTGCTGTATTCTCCTCTGCTTGGAGGACTGGGCTCACAGCCAGGCGGCCTCTGAGTTGTGTCTGAGGCAGGTGTAGAGCTGGGTCACTGGGGTCTTTCCCTTGGGGCTCTTTCCAGGGAAAAGCCTTGCTTATTTGAAAGATATCCTGTGTAGCAGCCTCTCAGATGTGACCCCCTCCCTGTATACACAAACCCCATCTCATAGTCTCCTGCTGAGCCCCATTCCCCAACTCACCCAGAGCAGCCTGGAGCCCTCCCATCCCGGGACTCTGCAGGCTTCCTGAGCTGCTGGCTTATTCCTCTCATAATTAATGTTTGTTGATTTACTAATTCATTTAACGGGGGGGGGGGGCATGTGGAGACACCTCCTGAGGGGTTGGGGGCAATAAAGAGAGGAGACAAAAAAAAAAAAAAAAACTAATTAATTTAACATTCATATGGGGGAGTGGGACCTGTGGGTCCTGATTTTAGCATGTGCCGTATACAGCCCTTAACAGATAAGGGATTATCTAGAAATCTCACAGCGTAGGGTGTGGATCTGACACTTTTTTTTTTTTGCAGAGCAGAGGCAGACAAGGAAGAACCCATCTTTGTCCTACTGGCAAATCTTATCCCCTAACATCATCATGTCAGGAGGCACCGGGTCTGGCCCTCAGCTGTGGCAAACTGGCCTGGTCTTCCAGGGACCAAGGTCATTTATTCTCCAGAGGGAGAATACAGGGGGAGTGGTGTCTGATACCAGCAGTAGATGGGGCCCTTGTGAGTCACAGAGACATCCTTTTCGTAATGCATCCTCCCCGAGTCTCTTTAAGCAAATAATAACCCAGCATCCCCAGAGCCTCCCACGGATGTGCTCTTTCAAAGTGGCATCAAACAGGTGACCCTGCCCTTTGAAGTCTGCTTGGGGTAACCAGCAGAGCCCTGCACTGTTCAAAGCAAAGTGCAGCATAGGTGATCAAAAGGACTTTGATGCTACTGCAGAGGTGTGTTTAGCTCCCAGCCGATGGTGTGCCTTGGACGCTGGAATGTGTGTAGGGGAGGGTTTGCACAAAGCAGTCTAAGTCCTTAGCTTTTTTCTTTCTGGGTTTGTTGTATCTTCTTAGTCCAAACCATCCATGCCAACTCTTTACCCTTTGCTTTTTGCCTCTGGAAAACCATCTGCATTTGATACATCGTGGTTCATCAGCCTGTAGCAGCTCCAGAGTTACCAGCGAGAACCTGCATCAACAGGACCCAGTCTGCTGGGCTAATTTAAAGCAGACAGAAATTGTCTTATAGAAAAAAGTACCCTGGAGAGCATAATAAACAGGATGGCTGTGTCTTTGAAACCAAATGGGGTGGATTTTCCTGCTCTAGAAGGACAGGAAATGCCATATGTGAAAATGCCAAGCGCCTGGTCTGGAATTACAGGGGTGTATGTTGTAGCTTCTAACTTTGCTGAGGAAAGCCTGGAAAAAATGAACGGGGCACTTTGGGGTGGGGGAAGGGGAAAGGCAGGGAGTCTACATGTGTAAAGGTCCTGATCGGGCAATTCCGCAGACTCTTCTGGAAATTGATGGGCTTCCCTCCCCTTTCTGGTGCATCGCTGCAATCTGCATGGATGAGTCATCCGATCAGAAATACGGTGCAGCTAGCAAAAGGCTTTTCTCCAGGGATGCTGTCTACAGACAGAACTCAGAATAGGTTTATTGTAAGCAAAATAACACGGAGAAAGACCTACCCTCAGCCTGTTGTTGAAGATTCCTGCTAATATGATCAGGTTGTTGTCAGTGTAAACAGCACGTGCTTATCTGGAACGCAGACAAAGCTCTTGGGCTAGAGGTGATGTCTTTTATTAGACCAGCTAAATAGTAGCAAAAAAAAATCTTTCACTGCAAGTTTTTGGGTCCAAACACCCTTTGTCAGACAGAGGAGAATTCAAAGATTGTGGAAGTTCACCTAGGTAGAAAGGAAACTTCATCTGGAACGCTACAGTGGTCTGGTGGCCTGTATGGAAGGGGATGTGGCAAAGGCAGAGGGGGCTCAGGAGCAAAGTGATGGGAATGGGGAGAGTCTGGAAGAGCCGCTGACCAGGAGGGAGAGAGTGGGGGAGACAGTGA
>NW_017729013.1:9107320-9108256 GCF_001723915.1 Gavialis gangeticus | reverse complement strand
TTAAAAAAATGGGCATGTGTTCCCTCCACAGGGAACTGGCACCAGGCCTGGAGGTACTAGAATACCAGGCCAGCACAGGGGAGGCCAGAGCCAGCCCCAACTCCCTCCCTTTGGTACCAAAAATGTCAAAGCTCAAGAGACAAAGTTAAAGGCACAAGGAAATACAGAAGACTTGAGTGACAGGCTAAAGTGTAGAGGATGGAGGTAGAAGTGTGAACACAATTAAGTTACATATAAAATATGCAGCCAACTAAGCCTGCAGATGAGGGGGTGGAAAAGGGGGAAAAAGAGGGGGAGAGGACATGACACTTATACAGCAAAGAATATACAGGGGACCTTGCACAACAGTACCGCATTCAAGTAGAGAGTTGGCTTGTAAAGCACAGGCATGGTTACAAACAACGACATGTGGGTGCTACATTTGAACTTAGCCAAAAAGGGTTGAGATGCTGATGAAAATCTACACAAGAAAACCTTTTTTTTTCTTTTTTAAGGAAATTTTTCACATTCCAAGCCAAATCAGCCAAATAAAGTCCAAATCCATGAGTCAGTCCATAACCATAAGTGGCTCTGCAACCAGCAAACATCCTCCACCCCCACCAGGGACTTCAGATATTTCCAAAGTCTTTTGGCGGGCATACTACATGCAGGCCCAAGCCCAGAGGCTTGGGGCTTGGATACACCCAAGTTTCACCTGCCCTCAGCCATATGCCCACAGGAAAAAACTAGGAACAAGCCTCCCATTTCTACAACATGGGCATTAAGCCCCAACACCTTGGCGGGTACTAAACCATGCCAGAAGAACAGTTATTCCTGGGAGGCTTAAGGAAAACTGCCTTCTTGGACCCAGATACACGGTGTTTCCCCTGCCAGGTAATTTTTTTTTTTTTTGTAAAAATCTCTCTCTCTCTCTCTCTCTATATATATATATATATA
>NW_017729013.1:9103826-9106806 GCF_001723915.1 Gavialis gangeticus | reverse complement strand
TGGGCTAGAGGTGATGTCTTTTATTAGACCAGCTAAATAGTAGCAAAAAAAAATCTTTCACTGCAAGTTTTTGGGTCCAAACACCCTTTGTCAGACAGAGGAGAATTCAAAGATTGTGGAAGTTCACCTAGGTAGAAAGGAAACTTCATCTGGAACGCTACAGTGGTCTGGTGGCCTGTATGGAAGGGGATGTGGCAAAGGCAGAGGGGGCTCAGGAGCAAAGTGATGGGAATGGGGAGAGTCTGGAAGAGCCGCTGACCAGGAGGGAGAGAGTGGGGGAGACAGTGAAGGCACACAACATGCTGAATGGGTGAGAAGGTAAATCAGGTCCTATGCCTGCCGTCTTCTGGCACAAGCTCAAGGGAGCATATGTTGATGCTTTGGCTTGGGGAGCATGTAGCCATCAGCTGTCCTTGACTGGGCATTTTTATAATGAATGTGAATGTCCAGACTTGAATCAGCAGGTTAAAGGAGAAGGTAAAACACAGAGAGGACCACACATTTTCCTTTTTCTAGGTGTCAGCTCACCACCAGCTGCTGGACACTGGAAGACGAGTCCTTGGCAGTGTGATGCTGGCCATGGGCTGAGGCAGGATACTAGACTGTGTGGACCATTGGCCTTGTGCCCTCCTGCCAAGGTCATGGCCTAGGAATGGAGCCTGGCCTCCCCAAAGGCATCTTCTCTACTCTGCAGCTTTTGGGAAGGGGATTACCAAGTTTTTGGTTTTGGTTGTTTTTTTTTTGCTTTGTTTTTAAAGCAACTTTTCATGTTCCAAGCCAAATCAAGTCCAAATCCATGAGTCAGCCCAGAACCATAAGTGGCCCTACAACCGGCAAGCATCCTCCACCCCACAGGGGCTTCAGATATTTCCAACATTTTTTGGCAGGCATCCTACATGCAGGCCTAAGCCCAGGGGCTTGGGGTTCAGAAGCCCCCAAATTTCACCTGCCCTCAACCATATGGCTGCAGGAGCAAGCTAGGGAGGAGCCTCCCATTTCCATAAAATGGGCTTTAAGCCCCAACACCTCGGCGGGTGTTAAACCATGCCAGAAAAACAGTATCCCCAGGAGGGCTTAAGGAAAACTGCCTTCTTGGACCCAGATACACGGTGTTTCCCCTGCCAGGGAAGGGAGAACCAAATTGATAGCCCAGGGAGCTCCCCTGGAGAAGTCCTCATGCTGCCATGTGCTTTCAGCAGCCACCCTGGTTCTGCTGGGCCTGAGCCAGCCAGGGTGTGGTGCAGTCCAGTGTGTGGCAGGGAGCCGGTGTCTCCTGTTCGTGCCCGGAGCTGCATGATATGGGTCCCAGCGCAGAGCCCAGTTTTTCTGCAGATCTGTCCAGCCCTGGGACATGTTCCTCTCTCCTCCACCTATTTCTTCCTTTGATTCCTTACCCTGGGGATTTGTTCTTCTGTTTGTCCCTGTTTGTGTGCAGCCAGCAGGAGGAACCAAGGAGAGGCCATGTGAGCGGGTCCCTTATGGTTGTGCAGGGAGCCAGCCTCCACTCTGCTGGGCGCACTGTTCTCCACAGCAGCCCAGGCAATTGGAAGCCCATGGTAGCAAGGCGAGGAAGGCCCTTTTTCTTCATCCCCCTTCTCTCTGCTTTAGGGACTTGGCTCGGAAGGACCGCAACGGTGCCTCTGACCCCTTCGTGAGGGTGCGCTACCACGGCAAGACCCAGGAGAGCTCGGTGAGTCTCAGGAGCAAGGCCTCTTCATGGACGGGGGTCATCTCGAGTCCCCCTGTGGCTGCAGGGCCTCCCTTGCCACCACCATCTGCAAGCAGGGAGGCAGGAACCTGATCAGCCGAGGGTCCCATCCATGTCACTGTGTCTGTGGTGGGAGCAGCCTTGGACTGGACCAGGAAGGCACAACAGGGCCCTTCTTGTTGTCCCCTGGCAGCATTGCTGGAGGAGCAGGGCTCCAGGCACACTGTCCCCTACCCTGGCTGCTGCTTGTTGAGACCAGTAGTGATACCTGGAGGCAGGTGGAAGTCGGTGCCCCTGTGGGGCTCGACTCTGCGACTTTCCTCACTGAGCCATGCACAGTGACATGGGAGTGAGCAAGGCTCCTTATTGTTGCCGCTGTTATTTTTGATAGAAGACAAACTGGTGCAGCTTCTCTACCAGTCTCGCTGCCCTGTGCAGGGCCTGAGCCAGACTCCCAGGGTCTGAGCAACCCTAGAATTTGGAGGAGGGCTTAAGTCCGTGCCCAAATGTTTCAGCACCGACTCATTCCTGGTGCCCTCACAGCTCCTGGCAGGCCTGCACTCTGGTGGGGCTCATGCCACACAGCAGGACTTGGCCTGAGGAGGAATGTCACTTTTTCCCACATGGTAGGAGGCTGTGTTTGCTGCCAATTTTCAGGGGCCTCACGGAGGTCCTGTTTCAGAGGCTAGCCATCCGACTGCTCTGCAGTGTGCCAGCCGCAGAGCACAGAATCTCCTGCCTTTCAGCAGCAACGGAGCAGGAGAAAGTAAATTAGGTTCAGACCTGGTATGAATCTGTGCTCAAGTTCCCTCTTGTGTCCATAAAAGAGAGAACAATCTACATGCTACTTTCTAACCTAGTGGTTCTCAAACTTTTTAGATTCAGGGCCCCCCTTTCACTCTTTTTTAATTACAGAAAAATAACCGAGCAATTCTTCTGTTGCAAAGAACTCAGAAAGGCCGCGACAGGACAGAATGTTCTTAATACTGTGACTTCCTATTGGAAATCTTGGGTTATCTTGCAAGTCATATATCAGTGTTTGCATACCTAGTGTTGCTAATATTGCATAGCACCCAGCAGCAGCCTTAAAAGGATCTCACTGCACCCCAGGGGGCTGTTGCACCCTGGCTGAGAATCACTGGTTTAATCACAGTGGAGTTGCCCTGTCTAGATAGAACTGGCCGGGGCTGTCCGGCAGGGATCCTCTCACCAGAAACCTGCTTAATATGGACCTAGTTACTTTTTTTTTTTTTTTTTTTTTTTAAAACGGGG
>NW_017729013.1:9101167-9103767 GCF_001723915.1 Gavialis gangeticus | reverse complement strand
TAATATGGACCTAGTTACTTTTTTTTTTTTTTTTTTTTTTTCAAGAACTGGTTTCACCAAACTAATCTGAATAGAAAAAACCTGAGAGTTGCAACCAAAAAATCCCATCAGTATCGACAGCCACAAATGTTTGCCCTACAAATCATGAGATAGGCTTAAAATCTGTTTTCTTTTAGAAACAAACATGCCCTTGTTCTTCCCTCTCTGAGTACTTGTGTAATTATTTCAACCCTTTCTTGGACCATGCTAGAAACTTCCCATTTTTAAATGAGTGGTGTTAATCCCATGACTCGGGAACAGGAGCATTCAGCGAAACACCAAATATTGCAATAGTGGCTGTAATATGTTGCGTGGACAGCCATAGGTCATGGCGACAAGTGGCTGTGGGGATTGCAGGGAGATCTTTGAATTTTTGATTGAAACGTGTTTAGTGCCTGAGAATCAAAGGCCTGAGTTCTCAGTAAAGCTAAGGTCTTTCACCACCACTCTGGTAGGGTAAACGGACCTTAACAGGGCTGAAATGGGTATTACATTTGCTTTGATGGCTCTGCACTGCAAGAGCTGTGTCAAGACTTTCTCGTAACAGTGAAACCGAGCAGAAAGAGAAAACCCAGAAGTGAAACTGCCCAGCCTGCTTCCACTGTCCTGTGGGCAAAAGGGAATGAAAACCAAGCAGGGTGACAGAAAACATGTTGACTGGCCTGAAACAACCCACTCCTGACTAAGGGAGTTGGGTTTGAGCTGTGCAAGAGGCACCTGCCTCTGCAACAAGCTGCCCTGAAACCTGCAGCTCATGGTGCTCATGATCTTGAGGGTGCTAGAAATCCGTGTCCGGCTGTTGTGGCTGTAGGGCGTCTCTGCAAAAAAATAAAAGGGCCTGATTCTCCTCTGCCTGGCTTAGCCCCATCTAGACAGTGGTCTCGCAGGGTGGGCAGGTAGGTGAAGCCTCAAGGCAGGGGAGTAGGCTCCATGATCTGCAGGGCTGGGCAGGGCACAGGTGTGGATGGTGCTTTTTTCCCCCCTGAAAGTTCATGATTTGTCCCTGTTAATCGGCTCAGGGACTCAGCCGGGCTCCCTTCTGGAGCTGTGCGGGGGAGGAGGATTACACGTCCCTTCAATGAGGAGGATTAACACAGCTCCGCCTGGCCTTTCCTCACAGGTGGTTAAGAAGTCCTGCTACCCCCGCTGGAATGAGACCTTTGATTTTGACCTGGATGAGTCAGCCACTGAGAAGCTCTGTGTCGAGGTCTGGGACTGGGACCTCGTCAGTAAGAATGACTTCCTGGGCAAGGTGAGGGAGAGCAAGCCAGCTAACAGCATGGCTGTTTGCTTTTTCGGGCTGTTTACAGTCAGTAGTCATTCTTACAACGATTAACGTTCAAGTTCCACAGATCAGACCTGAGGCTGGGAATTAAAGACCCCAGGTTTTATCCTTGGCTCTGCCACTGACTTCCTTTATAGCCTTGGGCATGTTGCTTCCCAGCTCAGTGGCTGGGAGACAGAGGAGGAAGGTTAGTGGGTAGAGGACTATCCTGGGACTTGGGAGTTTGCACCCAGGTCACTTTCCTCTTCTACTCACTCCATAGCTGACCTCAGGCAAGTCACTTAGTCTGTCTCTGCTTTTACCTCTTCAGTATGATGGAGGTAGTGGCACTGCTATACCTCACTGGGGTGGCATGGGGCTAATGTGAAGTGTTTGGGTCCTACACTAAAGGGAGGCCAGCAACATGCCTGAGAGATCAAAATCTCGTTCTCATCTGTTGTAAGATGCTTTGAGATTCTTGGATGAAAAGTCCTCTAGGAAATCCAAGTGGTTTTATGAAAACCATTGCAGTCCTGGCAGACCTAGAGGAAAGCTCCTAATTTGTGAGTTTCTCAGCTAGACTCAGCTGTCCTAAAAATGCTTTTCTGGCAGGAACACAGCTTTACTGGGGTTCAGTTCCACTCTCTGCCACCGACCCCCTACACGACCCTGGGTCAGTCCCTGGATCGCTCTGAGCTTAATAGAATTTCCTTGCTCCCGCACTTCCCTGTGTAGTCCTTAGCGGGGGCCTGTCTCTCCATTGGTGAGTAGGCAGTCACTGCTGTGACTGCCATGTCGTGGAGCAGACCCCAGCTGACTTGGGGATCAGAAGCAGTTTGGCTGCTGCAGCCTGGAGCTTAGCATGAGCTCAATACTAAGGGGTTTATCTCAGCAACTTCGGAGGAATGTACCCCATGGGTATGTGCGTTGCCAAGGACTGGGCCCCAATTGCAGCCATGGCCTTGAGGGATTGTTACAACATGAGTGATTAGTCAGAAGAACATGAGACTTAGTCAGCAAGACCATTACCATGACCAATGCCTGAATTGCATGAACACTGGTTTGCTGTGAGCAGGGAGACAGGAGGGGCACATCTCACCTTCTCTTGCATTCTTTCCTAGGTGGTGTTTAATATCCAGGGCCTGCAGACCATCCAGCAGGAGGAGGGCTGGTTCAGGCTGAGGCCAGATAAATCCAAGCCAAGAGTGGATGAGTGAGTCTCTGTCATTTATCCTGTGCTCTCCTGGGCAGGCTGAGGTAATAGTTTCATAGTTTCTAGGGTCGGAAGGGACCTGAG
>NW_017729013.1:9098288-9101156 GCF_001723915.1 Gavialis gangeticus | reverse complement strand
CCTACGCGAGCATTCAGACCTGGCTGACTGCTCTTCCCACCAGATGTCGGGGAATGCTGATGTTCTGCTCCCTGGTGCTGCCCCTGATGCTGCATGGTGGTCATGCCGGCATCAATAGGGGGTGCACTCCCCTCTGCATCAGTACTGGCCCCACATCTCCCTGAGACTCCGTGCTGCCAGGAGTAGCATGGGCATCTCAGTAAGGGGCCCTCTCTCTGCATCTGCCTTGGTCCTGCTGTGCCAGGGGCCCCAAGAAGCATGGAGCAGGACAGATGAGTGAGGAGGGAGCGCTCTCCCCCCATGCCTGTTTCTTCGCCCTTGTTAGCAATGCTGTAAGGGAGCAGCAGTCAATAGCTTTCCTGAGCACAGGGAACTGGCCTCTTACTGGGCTGTGACATGCAGGGCATCCCTTCACTGTGGTTCTCTGCTCCGTCTATTTCAGAGGCAACCTGGGCTCCCTGCAGCTGCAGGTGAGGCTGCGGGATGAGACAGTGCTGCCTTCCAGCTACTACCAGCCACTGGTCCAGCTGCTCTGCCAGGAAGTTAAAATGGGACCAAAGGTGAGGTGGCTGCACCCGCTCCCCCCATACAGGATGGCACTGTGGGGCTGCCAAATATGGGAGGCACCTGAGGTGTATGCCCACTTCTAGGCAGGACTTTACAGTCATAAAAGGGACCATTATGAGTCTCCTGCCTGGTCTGGGTAATGGCAAATGGTCCTGCCCTAGCCCAGTAACCAGAGGCTAACCTGGAGCATCGCTACTGGAGGAGATCCTGGCCTGGATGTGAAGGCTTCAGGAGACAGGTCCCCCCATCTCTTGGAAAGCTGTTCCAACCCCCTCCTACTAAAACTGCACCAGGAGACAAAGCCACAACAGATTTTGAAGCAGGCGTAATGTCCTGAGGAACTCTGGATGGTCTGAGGGCTCCCCAGCAGCCACTGAGTGGTCCCAGCAGGGTGCATGCCGTTCTGAGTGCTGGCGATGGGCTGTGGAGCCTTCCCCTTCCAGGTCATAGTGACAGACAATTCCTCCTCATGGCCTCTGTCCCACAAGCTTTCGTGCAATGTCCCTGACATCTCACCAGGCTGAGCATTTAATGGGCCTAGAGGGAAAAACCACCCCTTGCTCCTAGACACAGTTCCTTTAAAATTGATTGTTTGTAATTAAATATAACTATAGGGTATTGCAAACTAGGACCCCACAGTGCAAGGGGCTGCACAAGCACAGAGGGAAGAGCTGGCCTCTGCTCCAGAGAGCTTACACTCCAATAGAGGAAAATGGGCAAAGCTGCACAGGGGAAGATGGCAGGACACATGCCAAGGAGAGGGACTGGCTCTCTCCCAGTGACTGGCCTTATAAGAGGAAAGGTGCCTGCTGAGGAATGACTTCTTTCACTCATATGAAGGAGGGTTGTGCATTTAGCATGCTCAGTGCAAGGCTCCAAGCCACCCTGTCAGGCCTGGCAGGGTTGGTGACACTGGCTCTGCTGATGCTAATGCTGCATCTGCCCTGCAACCTTCACTCATCAGGGCTCCAGCATCCAGAAATGCCCCCCTGGAATATGACACCCTCCTCTGAGGGGAAAGGGCTTGTTCTGGCCTCTTCTGTTCCCCACAGCCCCCACTTTTCTTCTGCCAGGATGGAAAGATACCCTTGATCACCCTGATCGATGAGACCACCACGGCCGAGTGCAGGCAGGAAGTGGCTATCAACCTCGTGAAGCTCTTTCTGGGCCAAGGGTTGGCCAAAGAGTTCCTGGACCTTCTCTTCAAGCTAGAATTGGACAAAACATGTAAGGCCTAAGGCCATGGGCACCGCTGCACATTATGGCCTTGGAGTCACTGGGAAGCCTGTTGGTCTGGGACCCTCTCGACCTCAGTTATGGGGTTGTGAATCCTTTTCCCCCCATAATTTTGCTCAGGGGAGGGAGTGTCAGCTGCCTTTGTCTCTTCAAGCCCCCAAAAGCATCAAGTGGGTTTAAGCTGAGTTCTGAGATGAGGCTGTGGGCCCCTTCTTGTTTTCCCAGACTAGTTCGCCCATAAAGTTTATGTGCAAAACTGCCTGGCCTGCCTCTGCTCAGCATGTGCCAGGCTTCATGTGGATGAAGCCAGGCTCTGTGCTCCGGGGGCTTCTCATGGGTAACTCTCCTGCTCCTTTGTTTTTGCAGGTGAGCCAAACACATTATTCCGGAGCAACTCCCTGGCCTCCAAGTCGATGGAATCCTTCCTGAAGGTGCCTGCCCCGCGCTCTGCCCCCACCTGCAAAACCCCTCACGCTGCCCCCTGGGGCAGAGAAGCCCCCTGGGGCCAAGGAGTTGCCGTCCCTGGTCTGCTCCATGGAGGACATTTGTTGAACTGATAGGACACTTTACCTTTGGCCAGTGCTAGGAGGTCTGACAGGGCACCCCCAACCCCTACCTCGGGACCCCTCCTTTGCTCCAGCAAAGGGCATGCTCACCCTTAGATCAGAGACAGGCTTGAAGTGGACCCCCATGACTGGGTGCAGATCTGTGCACTTCAGGCAGTTCCCACCTGCTCACCAGGCTGTGGGGAGGACCTCCTGACCATGAGCAGTGAGGAAATGGGGCCCTGAATCAGCTGCTGCAGGTGGGAACTGCCTGCCAATGTTGCACCCATGTCTAGTGACATCCAGGAAGGTGTGGGTATGTTTAAGGTACTGCCAAGGCTTTCTCAGGCTGGAGGGCTGCAGTGGAGAATGTAGCTGGAGATGCAGAGTATCCAGTCTTCCCCTTAGGAAGCAGGCAAAGCATGTACTGTGGTGGCAACGGAAGGGGAGGAGAGAGACAGGCTTACCTGAGGGATTCAAGGTTTTGCTTGCTAAAAACAAATGGGATGTCTTATAGAGA
>NW_017729013.1:9082056-9093288 GCF_001723915.1 Gavialis gangeticus | reverse complement strand
CTGTGGTGGCAACGGAAGGGGAGGAGAGAGACAGGCTTACCTGAGGGATTCAAGGTTTTGCTTGCTAAAAACAAATGGGATGTCTTATAGAGAAACAAGATGCTGAAGTGCATACTAGAGAGGGAGAGAGAGAGAGAGAAAGTGTGTTGTGTGTATGTGTGTATAACCTGGTGAGCCTGTGGGTGCGTGGCTCACATCACAATCTATCTCACGCAGGTAGCAGGGATGCAGTATTTGCACAGCATCCTGGGGCCAACAATTAACCGTGTCTTTGAGGAGAAGAAGTATGTGGAGCTGGACCCCAGCAAGGTGGAGATTAAAGATGTTGGGTAAGGGTTGAGCCAAGTGTCACAGCCCAGCATGCTTCCCTGTGTGGGGTCAAAGCAGAGAAAAGAGGAGGGGGAAGGGGCAGGGGCTCAGCCCCAAGGGCTGAGACACCAATATGCCAACTGCCAGCCCAGCCTGAGCCCTGGTCCCAGGCACTGGGCCTACCTCCTTGCCGCCTGCCAGGGGCCCGATCATCTTCTCACATGGCTGTAAAGGAGGAATAACAGTGGTATAAATCTGGTGCAAATAAGATCTGGCCCATGTTTTTGAAGGACCAGTCTGGGGGCCCAGAGTGGTCATTTGGCACCACCCTGCTAATGTCAGATGTCCCCACTCATCCCTGGCACTGGATCTCGCATGCAGCCACACTCTGCTACCTAGAGCAGTAGCATAGATGCATAAATACCAGCCAGCAGGTCTCTGTCTGTCTGTACCGTGGACCTCTGGAGGATGTTGCCCAGTAGCACCAGAGGGCTGACATTCAGGCCAGTCCAGAGCTCCAGATCTGTGGCTGGGAAGGTGGAGCTCCCACTCCTATCTCTGTGTATGTCACCCTATATGGCACAGGCATGGCTCCTGTGGAGCAGGCACCAGAGGCTAGAGAGCTGTATTAGTCTGATGTTAATTAGCCTTGCTGGGAAGAAGAGTAAATTTATTATGGTGTGGTGTCCAGGCTCACATGCTGCTACTGCTTCCAGTGCTCAAGCTAGCTCGGTCAGAGGTGTTCCTACCTTATGCTGCATTGTGCAGTGGAGATATGGTGTCTGTGCCTCTGAATGCAGACAAATCACTGTGGGGTCACATGGTGACTTAGAAGTGGGTGCACCCAGCAGCTGCCACACACTGCCCATTCAGTGGCCTGCATCTCTCAGCAGCTAGGGCTGGGCTCTTGGGCCCCCCTGCATTCACCAGTGGTGCAGTACCCAGCACAGTGCAGGATGGAAGAAAAATCCTTCCTGACCCAGCTTTTCACCAGTCAGCCCTGAAGCATGTGGGATGGTAATACTGTCCCCCAGCTGAGCAGCAGTTGAGAGCATTTGGGCCCACAGTGAGTCTTGCCTGAGTGCGTTTGTCTGGCCCCTGGCAGGTGCTCAGGGCTGCACCGGATCCAGACGGAGAGTGAGGTGATCCAGCAGAGCTCCCAGCACTTGCAGGCCTATCTGGGTGAGCTCCTTGCCGCCATTGCCAAGTCAGTGAAGATGTGTCCCGCCAACATCCGTGCCACCTTCCGGCAGCTCTTCACGCGAGTGGAAGAGCGTTTCCCCGAGAACAAGCACAAGGTTAGTAGACTGGTGCTTCTGGGCCTGGTCTGTCTGGTGTGGAACAGTGCAGGGAAGCAGGAGAAGGCTGCAGCATTGCCAGAGGGACCATAACTCCCTGGGGGACCCTGTGGGAGAGACTCTAAACAGGAGGACACCTGAAAACCCAAACGGTTCAGATGCAGAGACCTGTTTGTGGTGCCCTATAGAAGCTGTACTCCAGTTGTTTTGTGCTCTCATCCCTTTCTCTGGGCTGGGCTTCCCAGCCACGCTGTTTCCCCAGATGCACCATGGCTAGGGGCTCCTATATGCACCATGCCCTTGCCTTTCCCCAGGGGAAATTGTTTGTTATAGAGACGGGGTCCAACCCATGAGCAGAGAAGACCTGGGGCGTGGGGAGCGTGAGATGCAGCTCCCGCGACACCCCGTGGCAGCTCTGCAGAATGACAATTGAGAACTGTCCACAGCACAGTGAAAGCGGGTCATCTTTGCTGTGGGAGCCGCCTCCAATCCTAGCGGCTCATGATTGTGAAGGATCTGAGGGGCCTTTTGAAGGAGAGGGGCATGAACCTCAGTGCCCACTTCCCTCTGGCCCCTGGAATGACATCCTGCCTTCCCTGAATTCCCCTCCTGCAGCTTATACAGGAGGAAGGATTCTCCCAAGTCCTAATAAACAGCTGGCACCTTCCCCCACCCCAGAGCTGGTTGCATTGTAGGGCTGGGTGGATACACTGGAGGGTTTCTGCGGCATTTTGAGATGTCTCAAGGCCTTGATGGCTCTGGAGGGTCCCATTCTGGTCTGCCTTGCACAGATGGTAACTAACAGCAGTGGAGCCCTATGCCAGTGCATGTCTGTGTGTGCGTGTGCGTGGACACGCACCTATCTTTGCACATCAGTGTTGATGAGTGATTTCCCCACAGAACGTGAAGTTCATCGCCGTTACCAGCTTTCTGAGCCTCCGCTTCTTCTCCCCAGCCGTCATGTCCCCCAAGCTCTTTCACCTGCGGGAGAAGCACGCAGATGCCCGTACCAGCCGCACCCTGCTGCTTTTGGCTAAGGTGAGCCCCGGGATGCACTGTCAGCATGTGTGTGTGTGTGGGAGGGGTGGGTCTTGTGCCTTGGGGACCACTGGGGTCCCTGTGAGCATGCCCCAGGGCTGCGTGTTCTTTTGGGCGAGCTGAGGGATGCCTTCATGGGTGGGGATGGGGCAGTGACTACTGGGCACTGACTCCTGGGCAGTGAGTAGATTTGGGGTCCCCCAGCAATTGAAGGACCCCGTCCTACAGATGCCATGGTTGGGCGAAATTTCTGTGGAGAGGCCTCCAGGGGGGGAATCTCAAACCAGTTGAGTCAGTTACACAGGCAGAGAACTGCTTTGCCTGTGTCCTTTCAGCTCCATAAAGAGCCCCTTTCTCTGCCGTGAGGAATGCTGCTGGGTTCTTTCCCTGGAGTCCTGCAGTGCCAGGTGGTGTGGCCCTGCTCCAGCCTTGTCCAAAGTGTACAAGCCTCTTTGATGGCTGCAAGGCACCTTGGCTGCTTTCTGGGCATGCCATGAGCCCTGCCTTTTCATTTGGTGCCAGGCAATCCAAACCATTGGGAACATGGACACCGCAGCAAGCCGGGCCAAGGAGGCATGGATGGCCCCTCTGCAACCCACCATCCAGCAGGGTGTTGCCCACATGAAGGAATTCATCACTAAGCTCGTGGACATTGAGGAGAAGGAAGGTGAATAAGCCTCCTGAAGCCAGATTGTCCAGGGACCCACACTGGGTCTGGCTGGCTCAGGGGCATTTGCCATTGCTGGTGGTCCCCCGTCCTGAAGTGAAAGTGTTCCCTGGCTGGAACTTGGTCACTCTGTTTAGTCCACATGGTGATAGTTGGGTACATGGCACACAGATGGATCTCCCCATGCCTTATAAGAAGGGCAGTGTAGCCAGTGGAGAGGGTCTTAAGCTGGGAAGCAGGAGACCTCCATCCTCATCCCAGTCCATGGGGCTGCCTCTGATTTTCTGGGTCACCTGCCCTGTGTCCCTGTTTGCAAGAAGGGAGTGACGGCTCCATGCCCATCACTGCTCTGAGGCCCAGGGGTACCAAGGCTGGCAGCTGTCATTCCCACAGGAGGTTCTTGGCTCTGGGAGCATCAGCCCTGGGGTCTGTCATTTGCAGAGCTGGACCTGCAGAAGGCACTGACCCTGCAGACCCTCATTGTGAAGGAAGGACCACTGTTCATCCACAAGACCAAAGGCAAAGGGCCGCTCATGTCCTCATCCTTCAAGAAACTGTACTTCTCCCTCACGAGTGAAGCCCTCAGCTTTGCCAAGACACCCAGCTCCAAGGTGAGGGCAGGGGTAGGAGGTCATGGTCTGCCGTGAGCTGGGACTGGATGGGCATATGGTGTCAGGGACTGACCCATCCTTGGCAGTCAGCCTCTGGATCAGTCTCTTCTGGTCTGTACTGGGGAAGTGCAGTTCTTGGCCTGGTGCTCGGTGTTGCCTGAACTGTAGAGAGAGAGAAACTTTCCTGCTGAGGCCCTCAGCACCAGCCCCCACCTCTATGCTGCCTCTACTCCAGCATCCCACAGACCTCTTGAGAGGGCACTGAGCCCCTGAGGACACACAGGACAGGGTTGGAGGGGGCACGTTTTCCCCTGTGAGACCTGGCAGGGCAAGTGCAAGGATTTGGCAGCCTGGAGTGGGGATGGGTGCAGCTGGAAGCAGGGCTTAGGCTTCATTCACCCATCTGTGAAATGGGTCTGAACTGTCCCTAGCTCTGAGACAGTGTACATGGGATATAAAGGGGGATGGGCAGTATGCATGTGAAGCCTCAGAGGTGGGACTAGCTAACTTGTCACTTGGAGGTCTAAAGGCAATGGAGGTCTAAAGGCTTCACAGCCTATGCCAAGTGGTCCTTGCAGTGGAAGGAACCCATGGCCATCTGGATCTGGTAGGTCACGCCTGTCTTTCCCTCTAATGCTTCTGCCCCCTGCCTTGGGCTGCCATTCAGAAAAGCTCCTTCATCACCTTGTCCAACATCCGGGCGGCCGAGAAGGTGGAGGAGAAAAGCTTTGGCAACTCCCATGTGATGCAGATCATCTATGTGGACGAGACGGGGCAGTCAGAGACAGCCTATCTGCAGTGCAAGGTGGGACTGCCACCAGGCAGGTGCCTTTGTGGAGGGGGTAGGGGTGTGCCCATGGGTAGTGGAGAAAGAGGAGCTTGGGCAGTCAGACCAGACGAGTGTGTGAGCCTGGGAGCTCAAGCAATGCATCGTGCCCATGGTTCTGAGGAACCAGGGACAGCCTGGGAATATTTGGGCAGGAGGAGGTGCCGCAGTGTGGAGCTGCTGCCTGACACAAGGGCCAGAGCTAGAGGCAGCAGGCATGCTGGGCTGGGTGCAAGGACAATGTGTGGGAGCTCTGGGCTCTAGGCTGTTCAGGGTTGGCATTGCACAGCTCCACACCCCACCCCCAGCTCCAGTCCTAGCCCCCTGCCCATGTTGCAGTGTGTCAATGAGCTGAACCAGTGGCTCTCAGCCCTGAGGAAGGCCTGCGTGAACAACACGGAGATGCTGTGCTCGTATCACCCGGGTGTGTTCAGAGGAGATAAGTGGAGCTGCTGCCACCAGAAGGACAAGTCAGGTACTGTGCTTTGCAGCCTGCTGTCTGCAAAGGGTGATGAATGAGTTGGTGGGGACAGCAGCAGGACTCCTGGGGTCTCTGCCAGAGCTCTGCCACTGAGTCCCCATGGGATCTTGGGTAGGTCACCCAGCCTGTCCATGCCTTCAGCTCCTGGCTGATGGGGATGCTGTGAGGTCTGCCTTTGGGGGTGGAAAATGCTTGGCTTGAGGGGGTGCTTTCATTGGGGCTTGTGGTGTGTTAAATTGCACCTTACCAAGGCTATGGGACTCTCCCATCTCTAAGTCAGAATAAGGTGGAGGGTGAACTAGGCACAGAGATATAAAACCTAGCTCCCTAGGGAAGGTGGACACCCAGGCCACTTGAGGATCTGTGTGCAGGCTGTGTGGGTCTATCTCCAGTGCTACCTTCTGTCCTGCCAGCGGCACATGTGACACCAACCTCCTGGCTTTCACTGGCCTCCTAGGTTTGGGCTGTGATAAAACCCGGCACGGAGTCACGCTGCAGGAATGGAACGACCCCTTGGATCCAGACCTAGAGTCTCAGCTGATTTTCAGGCATCTGCTTGGAGTGAGGGATGCGATGAGGTGAGGCAGCTGATCCCCACAGCGGGACTAGGACTGTACAAGTGGGTGCCTGGGAGGATGTACATGTGGGGTGAGTCTCACATGCCATGCATTCACTCTTGGGGATCATCATCAGCAGTGGGCAGGGGATGATCAGCACAGAGCAGCTTGCACGGTCCTGGGGCCACGGGTGAGGAGAGTTGCCTGCACTGTGCTATCCGGTGGCCTGTCCCATTCAGGCTGGAACTGGCCTGGGCCTCGTTTAAGGCTCTGTGCACCAGTCCCATGGGCTGTGGTAACATGGGGTGGAGGCGGTGCACATCATGCTCTGTGGGCACCAGTCTTTGTGACGATGGATGGGGTGCCCTGGGGGGAAACAGGTGGGTGAGTCCAGAAAGCAGAAATCATAAGGTCCTATGAGGGCTCATCTCCCCGCATCCTTCAGGCAGGACTGTTCCCAGCACTGCTGTGCAGTGCCTGGTTGTACCTGTCCCTGATGATGGGACTCCTCTCTTTTCCTCCTCCACAAATTGCTTTCTCAGTCCCTGTAACGCCCGGGCTGGCCTCGCCTTTCTGTGACCCCACTGGACTGCCACAGTAGAGCGGGAGAACGTGGGGAAGGAGGATGGGCAAGGGGCTGAAATGGCGCCTCAGTCTTTAGGTGAAGCCACTGTATGCCCCAAGCTAGCCAGGGGAGCAGACAGACCACCCTGCACAGTGCTGGACACCTCCAGCTCCCTTTGTTGGTAGTGTCTTGCAGGACTGAATAAGGCTGAAGCCAAGCTGACAAGGGGAATCAGCCCATTGTATGTGTTGCACTTAGAAACTCAGTTCTTCTTTCTTATTATCCAAAGGGAAAAGTACCAGGAGTTAATGCTGGAGAAAAGGGAAAACGGCCTGAGCCAAAGTGAAGGTACTACGTTGCTGTGACAGTGCTGCCTTGCCCAAAGTCTGTGAAAGGCAGTGGCAAGATTCCTGTTGACTAGATCAGGCCCTGAGTGATCTCACTGTGTGAACATGGTTTACAGAAGGCCCATGGCCATCCCCGAGTGCCACAGCAATGGGCTCAGGTGGAAGAACATAGATGGATTTAGGAGGCGGTTGGCCTTTAGCAGGCTTTCCTGCCACTGTTCAGTCCACACGGCTTGTGTTTAGGCACGAGGGCCCTTCTGCTGGTATAAGCTAGAAGCCCTACACTGGCTTCCTGGGTTCCTCTACTGGCCATGCGCCCCCAGGATGGCTGTGGGAGGTGGATTATGAGCGCCCGTGGCTGGTGTGTATGGTGGGATATGTAGTCCAGCCAAGTAGCCCTGCCCACAGCAGAGCATGGAGACATGAGGTAACAGAGGTACAGCTCCCTGGGGGCCCGCATCAGCATGGCTGAATCCATGGGTGTGAAGTACTGGATTTTTTTTTTTTTCTGAGCAAAATGTATTGTTCAGAGAAGGCAGCACTTATACCTCATAAAAGACACTGCTTCCTTGCAAACCCCATTTTACCTCAAAAAACAGAAAATTTAGAGTTTAGTCAGAGAATAGTTGCTAGATAGCTTGATATAGCAAAAGCTGCCTCTCCAGCCCCTGGGCCAGGCAGTGGCACCCCCTCCTCGGGGATGGGTGAGTTGGCAGCAGCTGCTGCTGAAAGAGGAATTTAACTGCGGGTGTTACCTCTGCTTGTTCGTCCCTCACAGCCCCAGAAAACATGGATGGTCCTACCAGGCTCTTCCACGTGCTGCAGGACCTCGAGGATGCCCACCGTAAGGCCAGCATTGCCAACAAGGACAAGAACTGCCTTGTGGAGCTGCAGACGTGACCGCCTGGGCGAGAGCCAGTCCACCAGGGCAGGGATGTGCTCTCACTCACGCTAGTGCAGTCTGGCTGTGTCTGTGGGAGCTGCCAACACCAGATGAAGTAGCAAAGGGGAAATCTCCTCGTGCTGACTTCTTGCTCGCACATTTGCCCTGCCACTCAGAAAGTCATGTAATGGACTCGGCTAGCTTAGTGTCTCCATTACTGAATGGAATCTGTTCCCCCCTCCCTCTCGTGCCCTCGTTAGTGATGTATGTCAGTCGAGTGTGGGATCAGTGTGTGCTGGTTCACTCAGTTGGTAGCATGGAATTGCCCTCATCTCCCCTCCACCAGGCTGGCATTACGGTGTCTCTGGTTATCATCTGTCAACCAACACCCATGCATGTGCCCAAACCCCATCTGGTGCCACACTGCATCCCTATATGTGAGCTGCTTCCCTTGTGCACTGAATCTCCATGGTCAAATGGACCCAGCCAGTCTCAATGTAGCAGCAAAACCAGAAATCAGGCACAGGCCAAAACAGTGGTAGAAAAGCAGGACTGGATGATGAGGCATGGCTTGAGGATCGGGAAGCTTGGGCTTCCTTTGCTCCTCTGCCCTGGACCCACTGTGTGACCATTGGCAAATCATATGACCCCTCTCTGTGCCTCTATCCGTCATCTCTGAAGTGGGGCTGGCACCCTCGTCCACATGCTCATGCCCTCTTCTGTTCAGGTGGCTGGAGATCGTTTGCTGAGACCCTGGAGAAAGGTTGCACACTATTATGGATGCTGATGACCACCAGGACTTTATAACCTGCATCCCTTAGAGGCCTGGCCCTCTGTGGCACCGGCAGCGTGTCACATAGCATGGGCAAGGCTCAATGGTGCTGGAGCAGAGCACTTCAGATGCTGTCTCTCACCTGCCGGTGCAGGGCAGGAGGGTTGGGAGGGAAGGAATCCTGCTGGCCACGAAGTGAGAGCTCTGCAGATTAGAGAGGCTGGGAGGGGAAGAGGCTCTTCAGTCAGACCTCTAGAGATCTGCTCCCAGCATCATCCATCCTGGGTAAGGCGCTCTGGAGCTTTTAGGAGCACTTGGGAGTGGAGGGGGTGGATCTTGGAACACCTAGAGTCAGGGCTTTCTGCCTTAGTTTCCCCATCTGTCCTTGAGGAGGATATAGGGCCATGGGAGTTCTCTTGTGACAGCTGGGCCCACCCTGCATCCAAGTCACTGATGGCAGGTTCTGGTGTTTTGTGCCCATGCTGGCAATGAAAAGAGGCTGCTGGGGATCCTGGGATATACCAAGCACCACCTGTCCCTCAGGCAGCCATTGCACAAGTGCCCAGACCATGTAGCAGGGCCACTACAAACTGCTGCCTGTGTCATACTCTCAGGCCAGCAGCCAAGCCAGGCTGCTGTTTGCCCTGCGCTGCCATGCTGCTGCACACAGCCTGCAGTTCCTCCCCATGCTGGCTGCCTGCTGGCTTACATGGAAGCACTGCTGCCTTGTGCACACAGCCAGAGTGCCAGCAGGTGATACTGCCAATGCCACCGGCACAGGGCACCCACCTGGCAGAGGGAAGTCTGTCTGCTGCGTGCCATGGGCTGTGGCCAGAGCCTGCCAGGCCATGGCTGGTGTGTTCCTTACTTGGGTGACTGCAGCCTCTGGAAGCGAAGGCCTGTGATGGGGTGTCCCTGGCGCCGCCCTCCCCACCACTGCACAACAGCACAACGCGGCGCAGGTGCTCTGTATGGGAATGTACAATAAAGGCATCTTGTATCATGACACCCAGCATCTGCATCCTCACTGCCTGCCTGCTGCACCCTCAGGCAAAGCCTCTGGGGGTGATGGGGACAGGCTTAGCACAGGGAGGGCTGGAGAGCAATAACCCTTTCTACTACTTCCTTCCCATGGCTGACCAGCATGTGTAGCACTTTGGTCTCTTTGATGCACTTCCATTTTCATCTGTCCTGAGTTATCCAAGATGACTTTGAATCAATAATTTAAAGATGAGTAAAAAAGGAACATTTATTATTGTAAGAGAACTATTTCAGATTGAAAAGATTATTTTAATGAACTATTACTTAGCTATGAAAGACTGGTATTTAAAGCAGAAATATAAATACCTACCTCCACCTCCCACAATCACTAGATTCTATACAAGGAAAAGTATTAATTTATTATTTTCCTTGTGTAGAATCTAATTACTGGAGGATCATCTTAAATTCATCCCCCAAACTGCTGTGGGAGAGAGAGCAGTGGTAAAGGGCCAGGTCCCCATTCTTTACCCCCCACCCCATGCCTATGCTTGTGCCTGACCTCCTGCCACCTCCCCCCCACTCCACCACTTGCCTTCCATGGTTGCCCCAGCTCCAGCATTAGGGCAGTCAGCAGTGGTGGTCCTGGCCTAATCCAGCCACGCACAAGCAGTAGCAGCAGCTCTGGGCCCTGGGGCTATAGGGGCTGGAGCTAGAGCCAAAGATGAAGGTAAGCAGTTCCTCAACTGCTGGCGGGGAACGGGTTGGGGAAGGTGGTAAGGAGGCAGGGCAGGCTGCATAGTGTCTCCCACACCCCTCAAGCCACATGGGTCTCCCCCACGCACAAGCCACCCAGGCCTGTAGCAGGTGGTGGCTCAGCTCTGGCTTCAGCCCTGAAGCTGAGTCTGGCCTGGGCCAGTACTAAAAATCTAATAAAACAGCTTTATCAGGTCCGGGGGAATTGGAGCGGGGGTGGGGGCCCCACATGGGCTGATTTGCCCTGGGCCCCACACCCTGCTCAGGTCAGCTCTGACACTTGGCATGGTGTGGGGGGAGGGGCTGCTAGTTAGCAGCATGGCGTGAACAAACTGCGCTCGGGACAGGGCAAGACTCTGGTCACATGTGTCTAGCAGAGTCCCCAGGTGTCAGAGAGGCGTGCCGTGGGGTGGCCCAAACAGGACTTCTAGCCATACTTACAGCCCAAAAGCCAGTTCCTTATTCGAGCCACTAGACCTAGCACAGTGTGGATGGGGGCAGGGGGCTACCAGCTGGCAGCCTGGCACAGCCCAACCCTGCTTTGGGCCGGGCAGGCTCTTCGGGACAGTCCCCCAGTGGCATGGAGAGGGAGTTTGGGGTGGCCCAAAAAGCATTTTGCCCCTAATCCCATCCTAATCTGAGCTGCCCTTAGGGCTCTGTACTGGATGCAGGGTATTACTTTACATATTAATTAGTACGTCTGCCTAGCTAGTGACATTCTGTCTCTGTAGGACGTGTAATTCATTGATAACAAGCTTTTATTGGGCCTAGATTAGCTTTGAAAAAGGAACTGGCAACCGGGAATAAGGAACCAACTTCAGGCTCATCAGACAGGGGCGGCAGGTCGGGCCCTCATCGGGCCACACCTCCCCGGAGCAGGACGAGCCCGCAAATTCTCCACCCTGGAGGCGGCTCCTCCAGCACCTCCGCGCGGGGGGCGGGGCGTCGGGGCGCAGCAGTCACTCGTGCAACGCGCGCGGCGGAAGTGACGTCGCGGCGACCCGAGGCTGAGCGGAAGCGGTGGCGGGATGAACGCGCCTCCGGCCTTCGAGTCCTTCTTGCTCTTCGAGGGGGAGAAGAAGTGAGCGGGCCGGGCCGGGCCGGGCCGGGCCGGGCGGGAAGCGGGGCGGGCTCCGGGCGGGGA
>NW_017729013.1:9079436-9081939 GCF_001723915.1 Gavialis gangeticus | reverse complement strand
CCCAGCCCTTCCCGCCTACCCCGGCACCGGGTAACGTAGCAAGAGCTGCGGCGGGTGCGGGAGGCGCCGTGTGCTTCGTGCAGCCGGTACCGCCCCGCCGGGCCCGCACGTATCTGGTGCCCCCTGGTGCTTCCCACACACCATCCTGTGGCTCAGGGCAGGTGAGGCCTCCAGCCACAGCAGGAAGTGGGGCTGCGGAACCCGTAGCTTTTCTGTGTGGGGTCTGGTGAAAATCGTCCCAGCTCACACCCTTGTGTTTTCTTTGCTTAGTGCCACTGCCCACCAGGCAGTAATTAATTGCTCTGGGAGCTACACACTTATTTACACTGGTACAGGGGTGCAGAATGGGTGCTGTGCAGCCCCCTGAAAAGGGACCACTTCACCCAGTGCGGTACAGTCGTGGCTCTCAACTCTTTCTCCCAGGACCCATTTGTAAACATGGATGGCCAGTCCTGACCCCCAGGGTGTAGGGCATGGGGGGCCCCCAAGCAGCCCCTTGCAGGCTGGAAGTCTGCCAGCCTGCGAGGGAAGAGCCACAGTTGTCTCCTTTATAGGAGAATCCACTTTTAAAGATTGCTCACAACCCTTTCCTGTATTCTTGCAACCCACTCACGGGTTGAGAAATGCTGTGCCAGAAACTGTTATTTGACTCCTATGTAGTTGAATAAGCTGTGGACAGACATTTAAACCTGTGCAAGGGCCAGTTATTTATTCAAGGCAAACAGGTTCTCCTATGGTTGTAAGCTATCCTGTGATATCCTGTGTACAGGCCTACATAAATTACTCTATGATAGGTTGTTTCTCTGTGCCCTCAGAAGCTCTGCCACCCTTCATCATTTGCGTTACAGGTTTCCCTCGCTTTATGCAGGTTCTGTATGTGCAAATTCACTCTTATGCGATGACCCTTTTTATACCAAAAATTCATTATATGCAAAGTAAATTCACTCTTATGCAACTCGCGTAGTGGAAGCCTGAGTGCTTTGCTCTGTGCTGCAGCTGCGCCACACCCCCTGCACACCCGGTGGTGGGGGGACACGTCGCATCGCGGGGCTCAAAGCACAGCAGCAGCCGCCTCCACCCCACACACAGAATGGGGGGCATGTGCCCCCGCGGGCCTCTGCTTGTCCCACCACCCAGCCCGGTACCAAATTTGTCTTGTAAAAGTGGTAGAAATGGGTCTGGGGGTCAGTGCAGTCAAGGTCTTGGAACGTGTCCATTTGTTACATTGTAAGGTGGGTTCCCTTTATATGAATTCAGGTTATGTGCCATTTTCCAGGAAATGCATGTACAGCATAAAGCAAGGGAAACCTGTACTCCTGTTTCAGCTTGCAGACTAGGACCTGTCAGTGTTCTAGCATGCATAGGTTTTATGAAATGTATTGACAGGGTTTTGGATAAGGAGATTTAGTTTAATCAATCTAAAGCAAATATGGTCCCTCTCTTTTTGTCTTGCTTCCTTCCGCACCCCCCCCCCCCAAAAAGTGGGATCTGATGATGTTGAGTGAGAAACATTTGTCCCAGCAGCACAGTTGCATAGTCCAGGATCTTACAAACTTTCTGTAGATAAACTGTTCGACCCCTGCCTTGCATCCTATAAGTCAGAAGTGGGAAAAATGGTGGATCCGGCCAGCATTGAGTCTCTGGGGCTCTGGCCTGTACTGTCACAGCCCCACGCTCCCGTTCTACATGGAGACCAGCTGGCAGTGACATGGGCAAGGCATGGCTGGGCAGGGAGCTGCTCCAGGGCTGGGATTTTGCAGTGGCGATGATGCAATGTCGGAGCAGGGGCAGAGCCACAATCTGCTGCCTGCCTACAGAACCTGCACTTGCCAAAGGGGCATGTGGGCAGTGGGTCGCAGCTCTGCCCCAGCTCCATCTTCGCATCTTGCTCCTGGCCACGTGCCCTGCCCACACAGGTCCTGCCCCCAGCAGTGGGAGTGGGGGGGGAATGGGCCTGGGCAGCAGACCTGAGTGCAGCAACGGCAGCCAGGAGCTGCCACCACAGGGGTGCTGGAAAGTGGACTCTGTCATGGGCCTCATCCGGCCCATGAGCTGGGCTTTGCCCACCCGTTCTAATAAAAGCTCTTTTTCCCATTTTAGGCAGTTACTGAAAGACCCGCAGGTGCTTTTTGCAGGATACAAAGTACCACATCCTCTTGAACACAAAATTATCATTCGAGTTCAAACTACTCCTGATTATAGTCCTCAGGAAGCTTTCACCAATGCCATCACAGACCTGATCAGTGAACTTTCCCTTCTGGAGGAGCGGTTCAGGGTAAGCATGTTTATTTTGCTAAACTGCAGCATCTCTACAGAAGGCTGGCCCCCACACCCAATAGAAAACTATGGCAATTAAAAGCTACTGATTTAAAAAGGAAAATTTACTCTTGGCCAGCTATCTCCATCAGAGAATTTGATTAGTCTTGGTTGAATTTGGTTCTGGTACCCATGCAATTTTTGTGAAGCCAAGGTAAAATGTAGTTGTTACTGTGGGATGTTTGTG
>NW_017729013.1:9069653-9074436 GCF_001723915.1 Gavialis gangeticus | reverse complement strand
GCAGCAGCATTACACTGAAGGCTCACGGTCATCTTGTGGTCAATCATGACCCCCAAGTCTCTTTCTTCCGTAGCTAGCCAGTCTAGCACTGCCGAACCTATAAGGTTTTTCCTCCCAAGGTGGACAACCTTGCATTTTTTGGTGTTAAACACCATCAGGTTCTTTTCCACCCATTTGCTGAGCCTGTCAAGGTCAGTCTGGATTGCCTCAGGTGTGGATGCTTTACCCCAGAGTTTGGTGTCATTGGCAAACTTGGCCAGTCTGCTTCTGATACCAATGTCCACATCATTAATGAAGATGTTGAACAGTACAGGCCCAAGAACAGAGCCTCAAGGGACCCCACTGGTCACAGGGTACCACAGTGATTGACTTCCATCAACCACCACCCTCTGGGTCTGACCATGGAGCCAGTTCCTCAGCCAGCAGATCATGGTAAGGCCGAGGCTACAGTTAGCCAGTTTTGCCAAGGGGTGATCATGGGATACTAGATCAAAGGGTTTTTTGAATTCAAGATATACAACATTAATCTCTTTTCCCTTGTCCAGGTGATAGGTCACCTGGTTGTAAAAGGAAATAAGATTGGTCAAGCAGGACCTACCCGCAACAGACCCATGCTGGCTATCCTTCAGGATGTTGCCATTGGCCAGTCTGTTAAGAATGGCCTCTTTGATAATCTTTTCTAAGACCTTCCCTGGGATAGAGGTCAGGCTGATGGGCCCATAGTTTGCCAGATCCACTTTCCTCCCTTTCTTGAAGATAGGCACCACATTGGCCTTTTTTCAATCTTCAGGCACTTCACCAGAGTGTGAGGAGTTCTCAAAGACCTGTGCCAGGGGCTAAGCTGTGATGCTAGCCAGCTCCTTGAGTACCCTGGGATGTAACCTGTCAGGGCCTGCTGATTTGAAGGTGTCCAGCCTCTCAAGCTGTTCCTTCACGAGGTCAGCATTGATGGAGGGTAAGGAATCTCCCTCACCCAGGCCTCTCTGTCCTGTAATGGGCAGGGGCATCCCATGGGACTGGTGAAAGACTGACACAAAGTACCCATTTAGCAAATTGGGCTTTTTCCTAGGCGTTGGTTGTCAGTTGTCCCATCAGGTTTAGCAGGGGTCCAATGTTGCCCTTGCTTCTCCTCCAGCTCCCTACATATCTGAAAAAGGACTTTTTATTGTCCTTGATGCTTGTAGCTAGTTGGAGTTCTGTTGCTGCCTTGGCTTTCCTGGTTTGCTCCCTGCGGGTCCGGACCAGTGCAGAGTATTCCTCCTTGGAGGTGGATCCAGTCCTCCATCCTTTGTAGGTCTTTCTTTTTAGATGCAGGAGGCCCGCTAATTCCCTGGAGAGCCAAGGGGGCTCCTGTGCCCTTTTGCTGCCTTTCCTCCGACACGGAATAGACTCTGCTTGCGCATCCAAGGATCGTTCCTTTAAGGAGCAACCACTTGTCCTGAACTCCCCTCCCCTTTGGCTTGTGGCCCTTTAGAGCCTCACTGACAGGCTTCCAGAGCTTGTTAAAGTCAGCTTTCCTGAAGTCGGGGACTGCATAAGTAATTGTAACTTGTTTATATCCTCCCAAATGTTTGATTCTGTTTCCCTCCCTCATTGTCAGCATAGGTTCTCTCTCTTCATACTCTTATTGCTATAGGCTGTTCTAGACAACAGATTCTTATACATGTCTGAAAGGCAGAGTTCTTGTTCTTTCAAGTCTTTAATTTCATTTCCATACTAGGAAGTCTCTCAGCTGCTTTAGCTGGGATGAAATTTTACTTGATCCTTGTTTCAAAATAAAGCTGTACTTTGCTAAAGAATAAGTAGATGGGAGCTGAGTCATAACTCCTGATAGTAGTGTCAGAGAATAAAGCAGCCAGCAGGTAGGAGAGCCTCTAACTTATTCTTTTTATCATGTACGCTTCTTCCCATAATTAAAAATGATGGATGTGTAGAATGAGGGTTCTCCCTCAGGCATCAATGGTGGCAGGTATTTATGCTTCTGCTTTAAATACCAGTCTTTCATAGCTAAGCAGTAGTTCATTAAAAATAATCTTTTCGATCTGAAATAGTTCTCTTACAACAATTTATGTTCCTGCTTTACTCATCTTTAACTTCTCGATCCTCAAATTGCACTTTGAGAAGAAATGAGATCTCTTACTGATACAGACATTAATACTGACTTCCTTAATAACAGTAATTTTTCTTTCATTTTACAGGTTGCCATCAAAGACAAACAAGAGGGAATTGAATAAACATGAAGCTTCAAGCGGACTGTTCTTTGACTTTGGATTTTGTATAGGTTTATTTTCATTATTATGTAGTGTGGCTATTTAGTTGAACATATTTATATGGGGTGATTCAGTGCAAGACTTGGCAAGCTTGCTCTAAGCAGCTTCTCTCCTTCCCCCTTACACTTGCTCTGAGCTGGCAGGCTCCATCTAGGCTAGCCTAGGGCACTAAGCATAGGGGCTGAGCTGGGACCATGCCAAGTACTCCAGGCTAGAACAGGGATGGAGCCTGCTCCTGAAGAACAGTCTAGATGGAGGGGTGACCTGAGGCTGTAAGGAAAAGGGGCAGGCAGAGGGACAGGCACAAGGAAGAGGCAAGCTGCTTAACCTCCCCCACACCACCTGCCTCTCTGCAGAGGTTGGGGGGGGTGTGAATTAAAAATGACTCTGCTAACAGTAGATTCTATACGTGGAAAATTTATAAATTTGAGTGAATATGGTATTTGTTGTCCCAGTACCTAGACTTCTAAAATGAAAGTAATTGAGTCATGGAAGTAAGTATATTTTTGTAGCACTTTCTCTGTCCACCCGCAAAAAGCCACCTCTGCATTGCCAAGTGAACTGGTATTAAGTTTTATTAAGTGTCATTTCTATAAAACAAATACACAAATTGTGGAAATTCTCAGTAAAAGAAACGGGATGTTTATAATGACAGAATATGTACTGCTTGCATGACAATGGCTCTCTAGAAAACGTCATGATTACACTTGTAAACAGTCACTAATACTGCACTATTTCCAACTATGGGAGTGAAAATTGTCATCAAACAGCAAGCTATGTTTTCTTCCAAATAGCTGCTATGTTCACACTAGTTAAAGCAATGAGATAAGTGAAGGTAGGATCTGTTATCACGTTGTTTATTAAGACGTCAGTCAGCACTTCACCGTTTGCTCGAAGTTCTGGCCATTTGAGAATCTAGCAAAAGAAATGGATTAAGTTTGGGTCTGTCTACGAAGGCACAATACTTCAGTAAGAAAAACAAGATGCTACCGGCTAAGAGTGTTAAGCCTGATGTAATAATAATTCAGGGAATCTGTACGTGTTACAGATTTTTGTCCACTTTTTGGAAACTAGTCTCAGTGAATGTCTTGCTGCTAGTAGCTACTGGCTGATTTTCTGGTGTGTATAACTACACCCCTTTGCTTTTGGTGTGTTTAAGACAACTGAGCTCTGTTACTTATCCCATGGAGGAAGATCACTGCTAAAGCTACCAGCTGCGTATCTTTTAAAGTCAGAACTTTGGGCTATAGTGATCATGCTGAGGTGAACCCTTTCATTACAACTGTGCTCCACTTTAAGTACTTCCTTCCTCTTGTGGCTGACTTGGAATCAGAGAGCAGTCTCAGTTGTTTAAAAAGTTCCTGAGCACATTCACATGCACCAGGTGTGATTGCAGCTTGTAAAAGGCAATTCTGCCTTCAACCTGTGCCAGATACTCCATTTGCACAGCACATCCTATTCAGCACTAAAAGGAAAAGACCATGCCATACCTGTGTGGCAGCTATACTCTTGTCTGAGCGCTTTCTTCTTGCAGCAGTGCTCCAGGCCGAGTGGTTGCTGAGGTTGTACATCCACACGCTTCCATTTTCATCACCACAAAACACATACTCCTTTGCTGCAAGAGCAAAGAAAGAAGCTGAGGTCCCAGAGGCTAGATCTGAATTAGTTTAGGCCACAGATGGGCACAATGATGGATCTAGTAGGCAGCCAGACATCTTTTCCCAGCAGCCCCTGCCCATATTGCTGCAGCCAGTTTCCATGGGGACCCTGGGCTGGGGTAGAGCCCAGGACACGTGGGCAGATCACGTTTCTGCCCCAGCTCTGGACCACACTGTCACTGCTGCAAGATCCCAGCCCAGCCATGTGTCCTGCCAGCACTGCTGGGGCTGGTCTTCATGGAAACCCTGGTCCCACTCACCAGGAAATGAAATCTACTGTGGGCCAGACTTAGGTTAAACCAGGGGTGGGCAATCTAGTATGTGTTAGGTTCACTTTTTCCTCTAGCTGCAGGTGGCAGCCCTAGATCAAGATGACCCAGAAGGCTGTTTTAATAGAATATGGCCTGGTGCTCCTAATGGAAAGAGCAACAGCCTTGCCATCCAGTATTGCTTGTTTTCCTACTAAGAACTGAGTGGATTTTTGTGCTAAGGCTATTGTGTTTTAAGAGCAACCTGCTTACCCACCCACAGAACAAGATGGAAACCAGTTTCTCTTGCTGGTTTCAGAGAGGCAGCATCACTTTCATATTGGGTGATTTCAAGAGCAGTTGTTAAAGCCCTTCTCTGAAAAGGCACAGCCTCCAAAGGAAGCAGTTCTGCAAGTCTCTCAAATGCAGCTTGGCTAAATACTCAGGCTTCTCTCAAATTTCATCATTAGCAGGGATCCCGGTTTTCCCCTTCTGCAAACAGCTCTCCCCAGGCTGGCAGAGTTCCAGCCTCCAAGTGCTGCTTGCAAAAAGGGGTGGAAACCCTACGCCTTGTCTTAAGGGGGGGGGGGGGGGGGGGGGGGGAGGG
>NW_017729013.1:9064811-9069153 GCF_001723915.1 Gavialis gangeticus | reverse complement strand
CAGGGCCTGGGCCTCAGAATCTGAGTTAAGGGCTGGTTCAGACTCACTTTCCCTCCTTTGGGGCAAGTAGGGTTTGGGTGGGCAGCAGCTAGGGGCCATCAGGTGTGGGTCATGCTGCCAGGGCTGGAGGGGGAAGGCAGACACTGCTGGGGGGGAGGGGGAAGGAGCCTACAGGGGTGTGTGGATGGGGGTTGAAGGAGCAGGGAAGGTCTGTGGGCACTCTCTCCGGCATAGGAGAACCTGGGTAGCATTCCCTTGCTAGGACCCAGCCCTGCTGCAAGTGCTGTAATGCTGGGCAATCATCCTGTGCCTGCACTGCAGGCTAGGGCTGGGTCCAAGCCCACAATTCAGGCAGCTGCAGCCCCACCTCCCCTCGCCCAAATGAGGGGCTGAGTGGCCTAGCCCCCCACCAGCCCCTGGCTCCCCAACCAAGCATAGCCCCTACCCCATGCAGGAGGAGTCTGGCACTCAGTCATGCCTCTCAGGGGTCCCTGGCCCCACACCCTCAGGGCCCCACTACACAGCTGTCCCATGGGACCCTACCCCCCCACACTCAGGGCCCCCTGCCCTCCCTGTAGGGTACCCCTGCCCTACCCTTACACCCTTCTCAGCCTCACCACTATTCCCCCTCATGACCCATACCCTCTCCCCCTACAAACCCCACTCAGGAGCCCCCTGCCTTGCACGCAGAGCTCACATCTGATATCTTGCGAGTCACACACCAGCCCCAGCCCTGAGCACCCCCCTTACCGCTTTCCTAGCACTCTAGCCCACACCAGCTGTGTTGACTGGCAGTGTGTGTGGTCACAAGGTGCACTCAATCCTCCCGCAAACCCCAATAGCATGGAAATAAGATGATAAAGGGGACAGTTAGTATGTTTCTTCAAACATTCATATTGCCTGTGATACTGGAGATGAGGCACTCCATGAAGCTTTTTCTTCCAAAGTCTTCAAAAAGTGCCAAGAAAGATATGCTTTATGGTATTTTTGTTCTCTAATGCAAAACCTTAACAGTCATCTCAGGTGCTTGTATCAAAGGATCAGCTGCAGCTGGACACACATCTGGTGAGCTAAGGGAGAGCTCTGATTTTCCATGGTAAAAAATCCAATGCCAAAATATAGAGGTATTTAGAATTTGTTTTAGGATTATGATTAAGGCACTGGGAAGCTTCCAAATTACTTTAAAACTAAATATATGAATAAAACGTTGTGTTCAACTGATACATAGTGGAGTTTCACGTTAAAAAGTCCAAAATCCATGGTTTTCTGCAGTTATCAGATTGTTTTGGATTTTTTAACAGATAATCAGGATCCCTGCTCTCCCAAAGGAGACAATCTGGTGACTGACTTGAACATAGAGGGAAATCTGGGTGATAGCAACCACGAAACCATCACGTTCACTGTCCATCGCATGGCAGAAAATTAGCAGGGTTGAAGTTTTGGACTTCAAAAATGCCAATTTCAGCAAGCTCAGGACAATAGTAGGGGAAGTGCTGTGGGACCAGGGACCGGAAGTAGAAGGAGTACATGAAGAGCGGTCGTTTCTTAAGGGCACAATCCTTGAAGCACAAAAGAATTCCATTCCCATACAGAGGAAGGGTAGCAAAGGGCTGTGAAGCCCTCCTGGCTAAATAGGGAAATCACGGTCCTCTTGAAAAAGAATAAAGAGGCTTACAAACAGTGGAAGCTTGGGACAGTCCTCAAGGGGGACTATACAACAACGGCTTGCACATCCGTTGTACAGTTCCAAGGGGGACCATATAATGGCTGTGTAGGGAGCAGATTAGGAAGGCTAAAGTGGCAGCTGAAGTTAAATTAGCAACTGAAATCAAAGCCAATAAGTCCTTTAGGTATGTAGGGAACAGGAGGAAAACAAATGGGAGTGTGGGGCCGTTGCTCAACAACTCAGGACAGCTGGTTACTGATGCTCAGGAGAAAACTGAAGTCCTGAATGACTACTTTGCTTCGGTATTTCACTGGACCCAGAGGAAAATCATGCTAGATAGAATACAGAATGTGCATGGTGGGAATGACCGCCTTCCTACTACTGACATCAAACTGGTGTGCAATCAATTAAAAAAATTAGACATCTTTAAGTCAGCAGGACCAGATGAACTTCATCCAAGAGTGCTGAAGGAGCTGGCCAAAGTCATGGTGGACCCCCTGGCAAAACTTCCAAAACTCATGGTGCTCAGGGGAGGTCCCATGTCATGCCCATCCACAAAAAGGGGAGGAAGGAGGACCTGGGTAACTATAGGCCAGTTAGTCTAACTTCTATCCCAGGGAAAATCGTGGAGAAATTCATTAAGGAGTTATGTGCGGTAGGTTTGCAGAAAGCAGGATTCTGAATGACAGCCAGCATGGCTTCATTGTGGGCAGGTCTTGTTTTACCAGTCTCATCTCCTTCTATGACCAGATGACTTGCCACCTGGATAAGAGAGAGGAGGTTGACACTATAAGGCCAAAAGGCCTATGATCTGGTATCCCGTCATGTTCTCATGGGAAAACTGGAGGACTGCAGGCTTAACTACTTGACAGGTGAGTAGGAATGCTGGCTGCAGGGTAGGACCCAGAGCACTCTAATGAACTGATCTGTGTCGTCCTGGAGAAGTGGCCAGTGGTATCCCTCAGGGGTTGGTACTTGGTCCAGTTCTTTTCAACATCTTTATCAATTACTTGGATGTGGGGTGAAGAGCTCACTGGCCAAGTTCATGGATGACACCAAGTTATGAGGGAGCATGGTCATACTTGAAGATAGGCTGCAGATACAGGCAGACCTAGACAGGCTGGCAAGCTGGGTGGATCGGAACCAGATGAAGTTCAACCTTGAGAAATGTAAAGTGCTCCACCTGAGGACGAACAATCCCCAACATACTTACAGGCTCGGTGGCACTAAACTGACTAGCACCATGACTGAAAGGGACCTAGGGGTAACAATAGGCAATAGTATGAACATGAGCTGTCAGTACGATGCTGTAGCCAATACTCTAGCATGCATTAACAGATTCATCTCAAGCAAAACCAAGGAAGTGATTCTTCTGCTTTACTCGGCACTGGTGAGACCGCAGCTGGAGTATTGGGTCCAGTTCTGGGCGCTGCACTTCAACAAAGACATGGTAAAGCTTGAGAGAGTCCAGATCAGAGACTTGGATGGCAAGCCATACCAGGAAAGGCTGAGGTACCTGGGACTCTTCAGCCTAAAAAAGAGAAGGCTGAGAGGGGACTTGGTAGCAGTTTATTGCTACACCAGGGGAATACATCAGGGGCTCATCCAACAACTGTTCACCAAGGCACCCTTGTGGAAAACTAGGAGTAATGGTCACAAACTCCTGGAAGACGGTTTTAGGCTTAACACTGGGAAAAACTTCTTCACAGTTAGAGTGTCCAGACTGTGGAATAAGCTCCCCACAGAGGTGGTGCAATCACCTGCCCTGGAGATCTTCAAGAGAGACTGGACGGTCATCTCGCTGGAGTCATCTGACCCCAGTTGTCTTTCCTGCCTAGTGCAGGGGGGCTGGATTTGATGATCTTGCCAGGTCCCTTCCAGCCCTTTCAATCTATGCATCTATGAACTAGGCACAAAGGCTGGAAATTTCACCACCAGCTTCAAGTGCAGGAGTCCCAAGGGAGAATGCCAGTATAAACACTTGTGCTACAGTACTGCTTCCCTTCAAATGCTTCTGAGGCACTCATGATTAAGCTGCCAACAACTGCTTTGAGGTGCAGAACCACTAAGATAGCAAGTGGGCAACAAAGCTGGGAATAAAACCCAGGCCTATACTCCCAAACAAGGCAGGAAATCTGAGACCAGCAATACAGAAACACCCAAGTTCATTCACCTCTATAAAAGGAATTTCATGCTGCCTCAGCATGTTCACTGACAGCTCAGCTCACCTGGACAGGTGCTGAGGGTGAGGTAGGGCAAGTCTGTTGGTGACCACTCTAGTTCAGCCAGGATAACTGCAGGGGCTGATCTCTGACACGCAGTTCCACTGGCCTCCATAGATTGACTCCAGCTCCACATGTAGATAGTACCTGCCTTAGAGCTCTTGGAAACTAGAGAAACAAATGCCATGCAGCAGGTAATCATTGATTTAAACACAATTGGAGAACGTCAAACCCTTTTCAAAAGAAAATGGTTACTCCTCTGAAACACTGAACAGCAACAGCTGAGATTCTCCCACCCTTTCTTGCCAAAAGGAGATGCTTTATTTTTTTACCTCCAGTACATCCTGGAATATATTATACACTTTTTTTTTTGGAAAGCAGAATGAAGAAAAAACATTTTTTCTAAACTTAAGTGCCTTCAACACTGTCTCTCACCCCATTCTCATTAAAAAAC
>NW_017729013.1:9062837-9063801 GCF_001723915.1 Gavialis gangeticus | reverse complement strand
TACTCTTTCCTGCCATGGCAGGGGATCGGACTTGATGATCTACTCAGGTCCCTTCCAACCTTACCAACTATGAAACTATGGCTGCATAGAGCAGGGACAGAACCTAATCTCCAGCTGACTCTCTCCCTTTTCCTGCTTAAGTAAAGCTGAAATCCTAGCTGCTTCTGAAGGCCAGTCTCCATGGATGGGTCTATGATTTCTGGAAGAGTGAAAAAGCCTGTGTGCGTGTGTGTGTGTGTGTGTGTGTGTGCGTGCGTGCGCGTTGGGGGAGGGCAGTGTCCTGGATCTAGCAGACAGCAAAACTGTCATAAGAAAGGTTAGCTTGATCAGTGGAAAGTCGAGACTGTTAACAAAAAGGAATGACTGGTAATATGCCTGAATAGTAATGCAACAGTTGCTGCACTGTGGAGCAGGAATAAACACAGCCTGCTTCTATCTTGGTCACAAAATCAGCTTCCCTGCTTAACACACATACCCTAATTTTGGGAGGCATATTTGAGAGAAAAGGTGTATGTTATATGCAAGACAATATGGTAGATAATAAGAAAATATAGGAAGAAGCTATTGATTTGATGCCCAGGATTCATTGCTGCTATACAAGTGTCAGATAGTATTAAATCAATTCCCAGGTGTCACTGGCTACAATTAGTGTTTTCAGAAAAAAAACCCATGTGCCCCCCACCTCCCCCTCAAAAAAACCCAAAAACAACCAAAGGCAGGCCAAGAAAAGTTGTCCTCCAGGAGAAACAGCACAGGCAGCTACTGAAAAACCAAGTCAAACATTTCAGGGTGCAAATGAAACCACTTCCTAGTTCAGGTCAAGACACAGCAGCTCCTTGGTGAAAGGGCTTCTGGTTTGTGAGCCTGATGACTATTCCTTAGCTTGCTGTGATATTAAGTCTTGCCTCAACCAAATTCTAATATTGTAAAAGCCTAAGTCTGTCCGCCTGTAATGCTTTATTTG
>NW_017729013.1:9048844-9057837 GCF_001723915.1 Gavialis gangeticus | reverse complement strand
AAAAACCAAGTCAAACATTTCAGGGTGCAAATGAAACCACTTCCTAGTTCAGGTCAAGACACAGCAGCTCCTTGGTGAAAGGGCTTCTGGTTTGTGAGCCTGATGACTATTCCTTAGCTTGCTGTGATATTAAGTCTTGCCTCAACCAAATTCTAATATTGTAAAAGCCTAAGTCTGTCCGCCTGTAATGCTTTATTTGCGCTCTGATTGGCTGACAGAAACAGCCAATCAGAGTGCTCCAAATGTGGGGAAGCACCACCATGATTCTGAAGCCGCACCAAGGAGCTCACCTTGGCTCCCCCACCCCGCTCCCTGCAAGAGGCAGAACAGTGGCAGCATGGGGCATTAGGGGGTGGCACTCCATCCCCCTTCCCCACCCCTGTCATTCTCGACGAGCAATAGGCTAGTATATAATAAAACCTTATGAAGCCACTTGTTTTTACATGAGAGGTGGTTCTTGGTCCTGCACAGCTGCAGTGGACCAGCAAGAATCAACAAAAGTCTTAAAGAACAAGTACTGCAAAAATAACTCAAGTGATCCAAATGAGCTCCATGCTCTTTCCAGTTCATCTAAAGAACTTTCATCTAAAGAGCTCTTTCCAGTTCATCTAAAGTGTACCAGTGGTTTGGCTGACTGACTTAACATCTTTTTAAAAGGATTCAGTTTGCCCTTATGCCATACACTAAAATCAAATGAACTATTGTTCACAGGCTTTTTGGTGCAGAGGAAAATAATTACTGTATATTTAAGCACCTGCTTCTACTTTAACACTGGTCTAAGGCTGCTGGTCTAAGGCTACTTTAACACTGGTCTAACACTAAGGCTGAGGCCTTAGGTGCCTGTCTCCTTTGAAGTCATGGCTTTTCTTTAAAATCTACATCAGGATTTGTATAATTTATACAGCACCTTCAGTCCTCCACAGAGAAAGCAAACATAGTGGTAGCTGGTGTCTTGGCCCCACCTCAGGTGCACAATAACCCAACTGGCAAAACACAGGGTTTCATCTATATGACATACTGAGCCTGGATTTATATCTAATGAACTGCAGAGAGGAGTTCTGGAGTTCAGTGTTGCTGTAAAACTGCACTAATCACATATTTTATCACTGGTTAACATTCACAAAATCTAGCCCCAAGTAGTTTGCAAGGGATTCTGGCCTCAAGTAAACGAAGCAACAAGTAGTCGAGTTCATGCTCACCTACAACATCCTTGTTCAAAAAAGCCAAGCCATCAACTCTGTGGGAAGTGGTCTCTTCTCCCTCCTCATCAGGAAACTGGAACGTAACTTCAAAAGGCCTTATGAATTGGGAACAGTTAAGTCCTGTGTGAGTACTAAATGAGCAAGTACAATCCTTGGCCATCACAAGGGCACTTCAGCAATGGAAATATAGTGCTGGCTAGACCTTCTGTGATTGGCCAAGATCATTCCCCACTGAACACCTAGCTGCAGTGTGTGCTATCAGGTTTTAAAGGAGCCAAACAGAAGTTTGCTGAAGAACCACTGTCTGTCCTTGGTGCTTATAGATCTACTGCTGTCCAGCATAGTGCAGCTTTATGGTGCTAACAATACTAACTTGTGCTGTCAGTTTAAGAAGGGCAAGTGCCCCTGCTAGCCTGGGAAGTACTGTGCAGAATTTGGTCTAACAGTTCTATGCCAAGCCCCAGGCCAGTTTTGAGCTGTATGTACCATCTTAAACAATCTGAAGACAGGCCCTGTCTCTAATGGGCTCCTACAGATGTGCGGGGAGCCTGCTCCAATCCACTGGAAATCAAGTCTGCTGGAGCACAGAAATTGACACGCTCCAGCAGCCTTCCACGTCACATGTATCAGCATCCCCACACTGAAAAAATGGCAGCGGGGCACTGAAATAAAACATGTTTGATGAGCTTTAGCTCAAAGCGCCCCACCACCTTTTTTTCAGTGCAGGGACACCAAAACACATGACACTCAGGCACTTTTAATTAGTGCAGCTCACTAATTAAAGTGCCCAGGGTCGCATCCTGGAGTACATGTAAAAATGCCCGTGTCCTCATCTCAATCTTGTGTAGCCCTTGGACAGCACAGCACCAGCCCTGCACTAAAAAAGCTCAACTTTGGGGAGCTGTCACCAACCTTAATTTTGCTGCACAACAACCAGGCTGGAGCATGCCTCTGGCCAAATGATCACTTGCCTTTGTGGGCACAAAAAGTGTTCTAAGCATGACAGGAAAACTTATTTGACCCTTATTAGCTGCCTTGTCTTCAAGGTGGTTGACTTCTCTGCCAATTCATGAAAGGCTTTATCTCCCCCTCTTGGTTAGGGCATATAAAAAGAACATCCTGAAGACAGGGTCTTACCTGTTCTTCTGTGGTCTATCCAATCTAATATCCCAGGCAAAGCAACCATCTTCACAACCAGCTAGCAGATACTGATCTGGGCAGGAAGGGACCAGGGCAATCCGTAATGGCACAGAGACAGCTTCCATCACCAACAACTGACTGGCAAATAAAGCAAATGATTACACTCTGCTGGGAAGCAATTCTTCCAGGAGTTCAAACAAAACATGTCTCACGTGCATGGAGTTACCTTGCTTTGAAGTTGTAGTCACAATCTGGAACACCGATATCCCACAGGGCAATTCTTTTGTCATAGGATGCAGCTGTGGGGCACAAAAAATTACCAGCCATTTAGAGCAAGCATTCTGCCCATATTTCTTTTCCCTCCATTTGCAAATTCTCCTTCAGTTATATGATATTTATTTTGTCTTTTGTGAGGCTTTTCTAAGGGCTTCCCTGCTGTGTTACAGGGACTCCTTCATTGCTAAGCTCTAAAAGGAAAATCCCAGCTTGTCTGAATCTATTGTCAGAGAAAACAATAAGCTTGCTCCTTTAGCCAACACCATCAGCTTGCCCCTGCCCAGCTTCTCCCCTCTAAACCTTCCTTCTCCATGAAGTCTCTCTCAGGTTAATAAGAAAATCTGTTCCCATACCCAGTCCTTAGCCTCTGTCGAGACAGCCCATAAAGACAGTGACTGGCTCCAGTTCCAGATGGTGGAGTTTTTTGCCACTTTCTGAATAGAACCTGGCACCACTTCACTCTGAAGAGCTAACTTATTTTAAAAATAATTATGGCTGCTCCCACTCTGGCAAACAAGCATCAATCTATAGTATGAAAGACCTTATCACAGTTTAAGGCTCCCCACTACAAAAAAGATGTGGACAAACTGGAGAGAGTCCAGCTGAGGGCAACAGAAATGGCTAGGTGGTTGGGGAACAGGACTTTGAGGAGAGGCTGAGGGAACTGGGCTTATTTAGTCTGGAGAAGAGAAGCCTGAGAAAGGGTTTAATAGCAGCCTTCAACTCCCTGAAGGGTGGTTTCAACGAGGATGGAGCTGGACTGTTCTCAGTGGTGGCAGATGATAGAACAAACAGCAATGGTCTCAAGTTGCAGTAAGGGAAGTTTAGGTTACTTATTAGGAAAAACTCTCTCACTAGGAGGGTAGTAAAGCAGTGCAACAGGTTACCCAGAGAGGTGGTGGAATTCCCACGCTTGGAGGTTTTTGAGACCTGAGTAGACAAAGTCTTGGTTGGGATGATCTAGCTGGGGATAGTCCTGCTTTGAGCACTGGGTTGGAGTAGATGACTGATAGCTAGAAAATTATATTTAGATATTTGTTTAGAAAATGGCTTTTAGACAGAGTAACTATTCCATTAGAACCACGTTCCAGGGTCTACGGCAAGGGTTAATTGACTTCTAAAGTACAAAGTTTCGTGTTCTCAGCCTTCAAAGGCAGATGTTGTCTGGAGCCAACAGACAAGCAGGCACATACATTCTGGGAAAATGAAAATATACAAATAATAACAAAGATAGGATCCTGCAGCATTAGCATCAGGTCACAGTGCCCAGCTGCAAAACCCCTGGGATTTCCAGTTTTGAGTGGAATAACCAAACTAAGATACTGGCAAATGACCAAATTAAAATGTGTGCGTGTAATGGGTTTATGGAGACAGAATTTTGGCTGACAAATCAAAACATGTAAAGAATGACAGCTACAGGGAAACCAATCACTGATGCCTGGAAATGAAGTCATCAAGGGAAGAATACAAGAGGAGAAGTTTTCAGAACAGCAAGTTGGCGTCAGCCCTTGACCTCCAAGACTGCTGATGTCTAACAATCAAGCAAAGAACCACAAGGTGGTGCTCAAGTACCAGCTGAATGCACTGCTCTCCTTGTGAACCCCCTGGGACTGCAAAATAATTGGTATTGTATTCTTTAATCATTTTGCTTTCTTTGCCTGCATTACTCTTATCTTCTATCACTATGTATCAATAAAATACAGGCTGAAGAGGCCTGAACCTCTTCAGCCTCCACAAGAGGAGGCTGAGAGGTGATCCTGTGACCGCCATCAAGGGGGAGGTAGATCTCACAAACTCATCGGGGGAGGACAGCAAGAAAAAGGGGATACAGTGTTTACCAGGACCCTGTTGGGGTAAGTACAAATAATGGCCACAAATTGGAAGAGAGAAAATTCAGACTGGACATCACGAGAAAATTCTTCACACTGAGGGTTGCCAAAATATGCAATACGCTTCCAAGGGAGGTGGTGCTATCCCTTTCCTTGGAGGTGTTTAAAAAGAGATTGGACAGCTACCTGGCTGGGGTCATCTGACCCCAGCACTCATTCCTGCCCAGGGCAGAGGGTCGGACTCAATGATCTAATAGGTCCCTTCCAACCCCAACATCTATGAAACTATGAAAATGTGCTTATTATCAAACAGACGGAGGTGTGATTGGTCTGAAGGTTGTGTTTGTCCAGAACAAGGTAGGACTGGGTCATAAATCCAGTGCCACCAACTGACAACTCCACCAGGATGCAAGCGTAGTAACCTGACCAAGCAGGGAATTTGTTGATACAGAGTGAACCTCTTTAGAGGTGTTCAGCCAAGACTTGTAGTAGGATGAGGCTGGGCACTACAGGTGAAGACCTGTGTAAGGTGAAACCATATGGTAGTCCCAACTAGGTTGTTAACCTAAGTAACTATGTCTGTGTTGGAGTCTTTTGTGCAGGAAGTTAGTCACAAGTAGTTGTGGTTCCCTGACCAACTTAAAGGTCCAAATGCATGAAGTGACCTGCTGTTGGCTTGCGATAGGCTTGATAGTTTAAAACCCAAGCTTGGTAAGAGTAATCGTAAGGGGGCTGTGCTGCATGGGCTTTTCCTGGTGTGTAGGTCTTTGCATGAAAAGGTGTCCAGGCTGCACGGAGGAAAATTTTAATGCCACATTGAGTAAGGATGTGGAAAGGTGGCAGGTGCAGGCTCAATGCTGGTGATTCAGACTCTGGATAAGTCAAAGGAGGTTCAGGCTGCGATGAGGAAAGTAAATGAGAAGGATCAGGAATGTCACCAGCTAAAGGTGTGGAGGAGGAGAAGGCATGGAACGCCAAGGTGGAGGAATCCAAGGCAGGGTTACGACAGAGTCCTTAAGGAGACTCAGGAGATAGCACTTGAAGTGGCTCACCTTTTCATGTGCTATCAGGAAATAGGGAGACTCAAAAGACAGTTGTTGGGGGCTCAGGGAATTTTGACTGCTGTGAAGACAGAAGGATTCCCTGAAAATGATCCTGAGCTGTCTCCCCTGCCCTATGATCTCCCCTGCTCATGGTATTGGGACAACCTTGATCTACACAGTGATGATCCCATGGGTAAGGGACGTCATGAAGCAGCACGAATCCCATCCACTCCTCCAAAACCTGTAGCACCAGCGGTAATGCCGAGTGCAAATATGTTTTTTGGAGTGTGATAAATGACAAAGACAAACAAAGCAAATTATTATAGAGGATAAGAATAAGGATGATATTGATGGAAAACCAAGCATTGATCAGTTGTTTTGTGCATGCTGGCAGCTCACAGGGAGGAAGCGGCTGAGGATGTGCAAAATCCTTGTCCTAGGGATTCCCAATAGAGATGCCCCATAGCAGCCGTGAAACTGTGGTGCTTATTAAAATAGATCAGTGAGAAAGGCCAGTGGTTATGATCTGGTGGGAAGATGACAACGGGGCTCCAGGGGTTCAGCCAATACTTGTGGATACAGGTGCCTCAGTGTCACTTTTGAGTATCCAATTTGAAATGCCAAAGCCAACTGTTGAACACAGGATGTTGGAAGACTTTAATGGGAAGAAACAGGGACCCTAGGTATTGCTACGCTTCAGTTGTCTATGAGGATGGACTTGCTTAACTGGGTGCTTAGGCAAGTGGAGAGCCCAGACCCTGGGGCAAGAGTAGGCTGCCTGAAGGCAGTTGAGGCTTTGGAAATACCAGGGGACTGGAGTCCTGCTGTGAGGGGTCTGTGAGTCCAGTCAGTCTGGGCATGGAGTGAGTGTGGTAAGATTCAGGCACTGGAAAAGGTAGGAGGAGGGATCCAGCCCCTCAGTGGCAGTACAAGTTCCTGGAGGAAGTGGTCACTCACGATCTGGTTGAGCAAGAAGTGCTGGTCAAAAAGCCAAGCAGAAATAATAGTCCCATCTGGCCAGTACGCAAAAGTGACAGGAAAACTTAAACAGCTGACAGTGGACTATTGGGCTCTCAATAAGGTGACTCTACCTCAAGCACATGTGGGAGCCAGAGATTATAGCACTCATCAGCGAAGGAGCAAAGTGGTTCTTGATACTGGACTTGTCTAATGCATTCTTTGCAATGCCTCCACACCCTTATTGTTGGTGTAAGTTTGCTTTTACTTTTCAAGGCACACAAGACACCTTCACTTGGGTTCCGCAGGGATTTCATAACACCCCTGTCATATGCCACCATTATGTGGTCAAAATATGGACATGATTGACAGATGAGGACCAGGGGCATGTTTTTCCTATGTAGAGGATATTCTGTTGCTTGGTAGAGATGAGCAGGAGTGCTTAAACTGCACTGAGAGACAGGGTTCAAGGTGAACCCCAGCTAGGCACAACTAGTTACAACCTCCTGTAAATACTGGGGATACAGCTAGGGAGAAGAAGGACAGCTCCCCGACTAAGATAGGGTCAAGCTAATTGTACAGTAGCCATGACCTATGGATATTATCACTCTGAGATTTTTTCTAGGCTTGATACTTTTCCAGAAAAGTCATCGAGGATTATGGCTCAAAGATGGAGCCACTGTACTGTCTGTTTCAGAAAGGGGTGCCCTGGAGCTAGGGACCGGAGCAAGACTTGGCAGTAGTGATGCTGAAAGATGCACCAGCCCAAACCCCAGCACTGGTGTACCCTCAATATGGCCATTCATTCGTGCTCTAGTTGGGAATCGACTTCCTGAGGCACAGGAGCAGTCCTGGTGCAAGATCATGGTACAGGTTTGTGACCAGTGGCATATGCCTCTAGGGTCCTCACTTTGGTGGACCAGCAGTTCATCTCCTGTGAGAGAGAGGTGCTCACCCTGGTGTGGGCACTCCAGCATTGGGACTATTTGATTGGATGTCGCCAGCGGTTCTTAAAACTTAACCCATATGCAGGTGAAGTATGTGCTGTCTGGAAAGGCCAATGAGAGACGAGCCTCATGCTCCCAGTTGGTTATGTGGACTTTAGCACTACTGAATCAAAACATGCAGGTGGGAAAAATGCCCAGCTTGTCCCTGTGTCATATACCTTGGACATGGAGCTGAACACCCGTGTCCCTTCCAGAGGATTATAAGCCTGACAAGTTTCCTGCATCATGCCTCCCAAGGAAGTGGATAAGGAGCAACAGCAGGTGTGGGCTATTGATGGGTCAACTTATTATGAAGGAGGGGGAACCACAGACCTGGCTTGCAGTGATACAAGTGCTGCCTGCTGGTCAAGATGAAAAACTAGTCAGGTAACAATAGGGAAGTGTCAGCCACATTCAGTGCAGGCAGCTGAAGTTGCTGTGGTGGCATGGGCCCTGGAGATGTCAGCAACTGAATGCTCAATGATAATTTTATCTGATTCAGATTGGGTTATTACAGCACTGTCAGACTGGTTGCCAATCTAATGAAGATGGTAGATGGTAAGCCTGTGGTGCACACAGAAGTTTTGGGGTACATCTGGAGAATGGCCCAGTAATGGGACACCCCAATAAACGTTGGTCAAAGTGAAAGTATGTGCAAGGGAGGGGCTGTATACGGAGTGGAACCAGATGGCTGATGCAGAAGCAAAGAGAGGCAGCCGAAGGCTAACTGTGGAAGCCAGAGAGCCCAGAAATGGTACGGGCCACCCCTGTAGCCCATATTAACCAGAAGTGCTCCCTGACATAGATTTAGTAAGTCTGCAACAAGCAGATCCCTCTCTTACAGAGCTCATGCAGCAGACAGAACCTGAAGGCTGGAAGGTCTGGAAAAACCCAGATGAGCTGCTCCTGGCTCTGAAGAAAAGGGATGAAGAGGCTCCTGTATGGGTGTTCCCTGCAGGGATCTGGGAGGAGGTGATCCTGGTGGTACACAACCAACGACACCTGGGGATCGACAGAACACTGGAGCAGGTTCAGGCAATGCGCTGGTGGCCCACGATGCAAGACGACGTGGAGCGGTGTGTTAACAACTGCCTTTCCCGCGTTGCTTACAGTCCAGACACCAAGACCATTAAGGGTCCTCTGGGTCATCAGCGGATTGAAAACCGATGCAGCAAAGTGCAGGTAGAGTGCATCAACCTGCCCTGCAGTAAAAGAGGGTTCAAGTAATGTTTAGTGATAGTAGATCACTTCACCAAATGGATTGAGGCCATGGCACCGTGGAGGAATAATGCTCGGACCACCGCACAGGTGCTGGTGGAACACTTTTAGAAGGTTTGGTTTTTCTGGAGATATTGACTCTAATCAGCAGGGATCCAGGTTTTCTATTCACCATGGAAAAACACAGTAAAACATGGATTTTCTCATTTTAAGGAGAAAAAAACCACAAAATTCCTCCTTTAAAGGAGAAAAATGTGGTAAACAGTGGATTTCCCCTTTCAGGCTGGCAGAGTTCCAGCCTGCAAGGGGCTGTGGGGAGTGGGAGGAACACAGTCAGGCATG
>NW_017729013.1:9030254-9048739 GCF_001723915.1 Gavialis gangeticus | reverse complement strand
CCTCGCAAGTAACGGGGGGGGGGGGGGGATTGAGGCCCCCACAGCAAAGGAGAGAGTTGGGCAGCGGCTAGGGGTGCTGCCTGGAGCCTGGGCAGGAATGTGCAGCCACAGGGTCAGCAGCAGCAAGGGTGACAGTGTAGAGTTGTGCCCCTTGCTGCTGCCAGGTGGGCAAGGGGTGCCTCACCATGGCGGCACCAGGCTTCTGGTGGTGGCACTGAGTCCCCACACTTCACCCTGTTCTACCCTGCCTTGCTGGGTTCCACCCACTGGCTGCGCCGCCCAAGGGAGAAGAGCAGGGCAGGGAGCCCTAAGCCTGCAGTGGGTAGCCTGCATCTGCCCCACCCCATGGGCTCCGCTCCAGCTGCACGGCCTGTGGGTGTGGGAGAGCTGGGCTCTGCACTCTGCTTGGGGTGCAGCAGCCACTGCCTCCCACAGGTGGCAGCTGGGGCTCAGGCACTTCTGGAGGCAGCAGGGCGCTGCAGACCCAGTCCCTTGCCCTGTAGTCCTGGCAGGGCCAGGAGAGGGATGGCGGGCTATGGGTGGGGAATTAAGGGCACTGGCAGGGCCAGAAGGCTGTAGGTCAAGAGTGAGGGGTACCAGCATGGCTGGGGAGATGTGGCTTGGGAGCGAGGGGCAAATGCCATGGACAGAGCACCAGCATATCAGGGCTGCTCAGTACCACAAAGCAGTGGTGGGTGGGGAGGCAGACACAGCTGGACCTGCATCCTGGTAGCAAAAGGGACCAGGGGGAGCTCTGATTTTCCATGATAAAAACCCCAAAAATCAAATGCCAACATTTACAGGTATTTAGAATTTATTTTATTAAAGTGATTGAGGCACTGGTAGGCTTCCAAACTGCTTTAAAAATTTTAATGTATCTAAAATATTTTGTGTGTGTGTACACACATACATACACACACATATGGGGGGCATTTCATTTTAATCATGGGAAAAAGTGGATTTGGCGGTTTTAAATCAGAGAATGTGCGTGTGTGGGGAGGGGGGGGTATCAGAGAATCTTTGATTTTTAATCAGAGAAAACCAGGATCTCCTCTGCTGATCAGGGACCTATCTTTGTGAGGGAAATTATAAAAAGGCTGTGCCAGGCCCTAGGCAAAAACTGCATATCCCAGGCCATCCTCAGAGTGCTGGTGGTAGAAAGAACTAAGAATTCTGCATCTGATGTTGAAGAAGCTCATACAGCAGCAAGGAAAGGATTGGGATCAAGTATCACCCCTTGTCTGAATGGCTATCCAAAGTATTATGGCTTCTCATAAGATTACTCCACATGAAGCGATGACAGGGTATAAGATGTACCTCTTAAACCTTGGTGGCTAGGAGAGGAGCCTCCGGATGGGCTCACGGATCAAGGGCCTTATGAATCAATGATTTCAGAATCTGCTTCACACCATTTCCGAAACACAGAAGGGGGTAGCTATGGCTTTGTGAGCCAATACCGAAAAGATGAATCAGTATTTGGAACCGATTTTACACCCACAGGAGTGGCAGGTAGGGGATAAGGTAATGTACAGGGCCACCACACAGACTGATGGAAAGCTGGCATCTGTCTCGAACAGGCCAGTCCCTATTGTGAACAAAGCTAGCCCTACAGTGTATCAGGTGGAAACTGCTAAAAGACGAGAAATGTTTTCAGAAATGGTTCCATGCATCACGACTGAAAAAGTGGAAAGGGGACTAACGAATCTTCTCTGTGTTTTGTCTTGCAGGAAGTGGAGCATCACCTCCAGGGCCTCAAAGAGAGTTCAGCCATACTAAACATCAAGAAGTCTGGATTAACCATTCATTTTCCCTTTTTGCTTTGCTTGCGCTAGATATGCATTTTAAGCTATTTATAGTAGGGCAAGTACTGCAATGTAGCTTCATAAATCCTCAGAACCTACACAAAGGTTTAGACCACAGAGTGAATGGTGGCATCCCCATGGAAACCAAGCCTGCTGTTTACAAATTACTTACTGAAGATCCAATAGCATTCAAACCACAGAGGGGTTAAGCCCTGCACTTCCATCACATGATGTGGAAGGGCTGATCAAACAAGACTTGCAGATACCCCCTGATCGGCACTGCCTAAATATGAGGAAAGCCCAATGGCAAAAGGACCAAAGGTTCGAGCTATCCACTAATCGCATGTTTTCGGTCACATCACAGTACCAATGTAATTCACCCCAGGTGTTAACCAAGCTAGTATGGGGCTTTGGGGGACCACAAGATGTGGTGAGCTATTTCAAATCAGATAGAAAACCACCACAGAAGGGATGGAGACAGAGACAAATGTTACTCTTTCCCCTCTGAGAGCTGAGCTACTGTAGGGTGGGTAGACACTGTGACTTTACCACGCCTGTGGATGCTAATTAACATCACCTACCTTGCAGGTTGTGTGTTGCTCCTCCTTGCAGGGAGGTGGGGTGGGATATTACCCCATGGGAACTGGAGGGAAACAGAACATTCTCTGTGTGGGTGGACCTAGGTGTGAACTGGGGTCAGGCGACCCTTGTCCTGGGTATTCCCACAAGGAGGCATGTTCTTAATTTTAGGGCCAAAGGAATCACGGCTGCCCAAATGAATATGACACTGAACCTTACCTTGAAAGGCTCAGGTACCAGGGACTTGCATAAAGTAGACTGCGGTGAAGAAGAATTGAGACTAAAGGCTGATGTTATGGTCAAGGGTGCCCCTGAGTGACATCCAGTCGGCACAGAAGTAGTAAAAGAAGGCCTCCTAGTAAAGATGTTAAATGTCTCAAGAAACCAATGTTATCCAAAATGTGCCGCATACCTTTTTGCAGGGATGGCAGGCCTGGGTCTCAACCATGAATGAAAACGTCATGTCAGGGGTCCAGCCCACCGAGCTAGACACTCTGTTGTTCATATCATCTTGGGTGCAGCAGGCACAGGAATGGGACTTTTAAACACTACTGATCAGGAAGTTTTAGGCAACAAACCTGGCTCACTGGGAACTACCCTATGGCATTTAAGTGTGCTTCTTTGCGACAGCCTAGAGGTAACTAGTAGGGTACAGGTAAATTTGGCCAATGCAATGTAGGCATTCAAACATGGCTAATGGGAAGATGCAACGATGCTGACTGATGCTCTGCTGGCTTTGCAGGGAGATGTGTTTGAAGCTATTATGTGTGTTCAGGCTCAAATCTGGTCACTGGGAGTTGTGAGAAGCATTGTTGAGCAAGGAGCGAATTGGCATATTCCAGTGGAATTAAAAGGCAAATTAGCATTAAAACTGGCCAACCAGACTGGCTTCAACCTAATAACTAGTTGGTAGAATTTGATCCAACCACCATGATGGTTAGAATGCAGGTTGATGCCATTAGCAGTGCTGAAGAAGAATTGATATACACTATATTTGTGTTGGGAGCTTGTATCAGTAAAGCTGTAGTTGTTCCCTGAATGGATAGGCACTGGGCTAGAAAGACACCCTTGGGACATGAGGCTATCTCAGTGTCTGTGTGTGAACAGAGAACAGGCCTTGGATTTTGTGCGTCATGAAGACATGTTTCAAGCAAAATCATTATGCTTAAAGCCAGATGTTGATGCTTGCCAACTTATCATAGAGGGAGAAAGTTACAATAAATCTGTAGTCACAGATGTGGACAACAGATGTGTACATATCTGCACTTGGCGTGCATCTCTTATGGCAAATTCTTGGGCCAACATTAGCAATAGTGATGTCAATTTTTGTTTGTATGGTGTTATTACTGTAAAAGGGTGTGATCCTGATTATGCCAGAAGGAAAACTGTTTTGAGTGGAATGACCGAATTAAGACACCAGCAAATGACCAAATTAAGGTGTGTGCATGTGATGGGTTTATGGAGATAGAAATTTGGCTGACAAAACAAAATGTGGACAGAATGACAGCTATAGGGAAACCAATGACTGATGCATGGAAATGAAGAGTCATCAAGGGAAAAAGAATATAAAAGGAGTTTGCAGAACAGCAAGTTGGCCTTGGCACTCAACCTCCAAGGTTGCTGACGTCTGACATTCAAGCAAAGAACAACAAGATAGTGCTCACATACCAGCTGGATGCACCACTCTCCTTGTGAACCTCCTGGGACTAGAAAATAATTGGTATTGCATTCTGTAATTATCTTGCTTGCTTTGCCTGCATTATTCTTATTTTCTATCACTGTGTATCAATAAAATTTGCCTATTGTCAAATGGGCAAACTTGTCATCGGTCGGAAGGTTGTGCTCGCCTGGAACAAGGTATCAGGACTGGGTCATAAATCCAGTGCCACCAATGACCTCCCAAAGTCCTTTCCAACCCTAACTTTCCATGACTCTATGAATGCATCTCATCTTTTGTCCTCCTCACACCTGTGAAGCTCAGGGAAAAAATTCCAGGTGCAAGCCCTCCTCAGCTGGGAATGAAACTAGATACAGCACAAGTCTGCTAGATTGTCTAGACTTTTCCCCGACTCAAAATACTTCAGCCTGCTTTTTGACGAATGCCCAGTAGGTTTGAATGTTATCAAAAGTGAGAATCCATTGAGTGCGACTGCCCCAAGCTCACAGATGCGCTTGGAAGTTTACGTCTTAATGATCTAGTGGTCTTGAATCTATAGCATGGTGCAGACTGTTTCAGGGACAAGATGGAGAGGTAGCAGAGCCAAAAGGATTGATCTGTATATCACAGGGCATAATTTGCTCTTCATTAACCACCAAACCTCCACCTTCTCCATCTAGGCAAAGCACCGTTTTCAACGTCTGGCTCTGAACAAAGCAATGTGGGAGTATGAGATTACTAACAGTGCATACAATTTCATTAATTTGACAAGCGGGAACACCCAATGGAATCTCTGCTTTGCTCCAGTCACTTGGTCAAATCTAAACCCTATAAGCATTCACATCTGCTGATCCACATGGCAAGCTTTTGGGTTTTCTGTCCCCCCACCACTGGAAGGGAGCTGCTGCTAGATATGTGTATGTGGCTGGTATGTGATGGCCACCCTCATGGCTGACACACCACGGACCTAAAAAGCTGAAAACATGAGCCAGGCTCTGTACCTGGAGGTTGTAACACCTCCCCTCCCCTGCAAATCAGCACACTGAGGGAGACTTCTGACACTCACCGGTGCGTTTTATGTGCTCCATACACACAGAGCTATTTGGTGACTCTCCTCATACAAACCCACTCTGATACTATGAGCCACACTTCACTTCCTTGTTTTGGAGGAACCCCTTTTATTTTAATGCTCATTAAGCAAATGAGATGCAGAATAGGAAACTTACTAAAGAGGTGGGTCTCACATGAAGTGCTGAAGCAGGCCGTAGCAATGGGCTTCTTGTGGGCCTTTATCTCTCCGTAACAGAAGTCAGCTGTTACATGGATCAGCTTGACAATTCCTCTTCTTCCAGCTGCTGCCAAAATATTATGGGTTCTTTTCCGATTGTCTTTATTTACCATTGTTAGAGTTGTCCATGCAACAGTGAAAAACTCCTAGGATATGGGACAAAGAGCATGGAATATGGCAGCTGAGAGATTAATAGTGATCTATAGGACTATACAGAAGCCACACCTGTAACAATAGGATCGTTTTGACAGGGGTTATATATCTCAAACCTAGTACAGCCAACCAACATTAAGGCATGTCTCCTTCTCTGCTGTCAGACTGACCCTCAGCAGAAGGGAGCAGGGTAACTAAACTTAGTCTCGATCAGAGGTGACCACCCTGCAGCACGTGTGCCACAAGTGGCACGGGCAGCTTGTGTGTGGCACGGGGCAGATTGGGGAGAGGGCAGGCAGCAGAGCCACAGATTGGCAGGGAACACAGGGCAGGGAGCAGAAAGCAGGGCAGAGATCAGGCAGAGAAAGAGGATCAGAGTGGCAGTCAGGGAGGGTAAATGGCTAATCTGTGACAGGCCTGCCAAAAAGGCTGGTTGCTGGCCTAGATTCTGAAAACTACTTTAGGATTAACAAAAGGTATGTTTCATCTCTAGCCATCACTTTAAGACCTGTCCACAATACAGCTTAGAACCATGTTCCAGGCTGTTTTATAACACAACTACAGTTTTACTCACATTCCAAGTGTTCGCTTACCTCCGCAGGCACTTTGTACTTTTTCAGCACTATTCCAGTCTCGCAGTCAATTAGACAAACAGCCTCTCCTCCACATGTAGCCACAGTTCGAGATGAGCTCACTATGGGATCTGAAAGACAGGAAGGCCTGGTTAGACTTCCCAGGGCTTGAAGTAACACTTGCTTATTACACTAGTAATCAGATCTCTGCTCATTAAAATCACCATACATCACATTTGTCATAAATCACCTTGTTACTAAGTTGTGCTTCTCATCTGTGCTGCACTGGTAACTGTTCAGTTGGCTTTAGCATATAGGGGTTTATTTGAGAAAAATTCATCCATACCAACTATGAAGACTCTCATATATTTTATAATCTAAATAGGAATGTTTATCTGGACATGGAAAGTCTATTATTAACAGGAACACCTGCTCAGGAGGTGGAGGGGCCTGGCCCCCATAAGCTGTCTGGGTAGTGCATCCCCCTCACCCCTTGCTCCAGGGGTGTCAAACTATCTGTCCCCATGGGCCAAGTGAGGGTCCCAGGCTCAGCCTGTGGGCCAAACTGGGCTGCACCAAAGCAAGCACATGCCCCTGCTGGCTCCCTGTGCCACGTGCAGCTTGTGTGACCAGTTCAACCATACATGCCACTTGCAGTGTGCACTGGCCTCGCTCCACAGCTTGCTCTTCGTGAGATGCATAAGACCAGCACAGGGTGTCCCACCACAGCAGACTGGGCCCCAAGCTGTTTGTACATGATCCAGCATGGCACCCTGGACTGACCCCTTGTGCTGCATGCAGCATCGTAGGCAGCCTGCACACCAGATCAGATCTGCATGATGCACATGGTGGACAGGGTTGGTCTGAGACTCAAAGGCTGGATTACAGGGCTCCACGACTAGATCCAACTTGAGGGTCATGTGTTTGACACCCCTACTTTACTCAAATGGACCCCTGCCTGCAGAGTCTTTCTACCAATCTTGCCAATCACAAAAGGCCACCTGTAGGCTCGGCTCTGGACAGACTCACCCTTCCTGGTCCCACCATCTAGCAGAGGCTCAAATGCACAGGACCAGAGCTGCGTTTTAAAATCTTCGCGGCTGTTGCTTTTGCTGTGACACTGGAGAAAGTGCAATGGCTCCAGAATGACGTCCTGCAAGAAAGCACATCAAGGAGACATCATCCCAGAACAGAATGACAGACAAGGAGCTATCCCTGCGAACGCTCTGTCTCAATGGTACTAGATGTGACTAGATGTACAGGCTGGCAGACCCAAGGCATTTCCACAAACCAGAGGGTGAAACACAGAACAAAAGGAGGACAGAAAACATCCCACAGAAGGAGCCTCTGATCTCACCTCCTAGGTTTCAGTTTCTTCTGCATCTAGTGCACACAGTCATCTTGAATTCTGTTCCTGGACGGATGCTTACATGTAGTAAGTGAAGCCTGCCCCAGGCTCCATTAGGGAACAATGCATTCTGAGCCCCTCCTGGAGGGTGATCTCACTCCCCATCTTCCTCTCTCAGGCACACAAACAGGGTGCAGTGCAGCAGAAATTCCAGCAAGCCGAGTACTGCAAGCAGCTGATATGGGGATTTCTCTTCCCCTTGGTGCCGTTCCTCCATGTACTAGGGAGCTGAGCACATGCACAGATCTAAAATCTACAACGAACTGGTGTCATGTTCCCACACAATTTGAGGCAAGAAGGGAACAATATGATCATTTAGTCTGACTCCCCTATACATCACAGACTGTTGCATTTCACCCACTTACCTCTATACTGAGCTATATAACTTGAGTAAAACTAAGAAAGCCTCAGTCCTCTGAAGATTAAAAACTCCTGTGCGCCTCCAGCAGGGACCAGGAGAGACTGGGATATCACTAATGCTCAGATGATCATAGCAAATCAACCACTGCCCTCCATGATGCAGAGGACAGAATCCTCAAGATCCCTGCCAGTCTGACCTAAGGGACACTTCCTTCTCAGTCCCAAATCTAGCCATGGGTTTGACAATGAGCATGTGACCAAGGCACTCCAGCAACACATCTCAGAAAAACCATCTCTGTACCACCTCAGAGCACTGACCCACCTCCCATCTCCAGCTCTGGCCAGCCCTGATGCTTCAGAGAAAAAGGGAAATAAAAACAGAAAACACATGGCCAAAGGCACTGAGGAAAACTGAATGAGTTCTATGGCACCTAGAAAATACAGAACCCTTTTATCCACAAAGTCTGGATGTGAATCCTTCTTATGTCCCCAAGAGGCCAAAACCCAAACCCAGAAAAGGGTAGCCAACACACCTCGCCTTCTAGGTCCTTCACTGGGGTCAAGCTAACAACCCCTTTGTCTTGTTCCTGGCTCTTTTGCTGCTCTGCCAGCTGGCTGGATCTTCTGTGGCTCTGTCCTTTGGGGAGCTGCTCTCCATTTCGCTGAGTCCCTTCAGCACCTTGGCCAGGCTTTGCCAGCTTGGCCTTCTGGTTCGATGCTCTTGGTTTCTCGGGTGTTGGCTCATCCTGCAAATGACTGGACTTCCTGGGGCTCAGCACAATTTCCTTGGGGTTAGGCTGGGGCCGTGGCCTTTTGTTCCCAGATCCTGCTGGTGAACGATTTCCTTTTCTCTTGCTGGGGGTTGAAATCACCTACGAGATACATTGGCAATTCATTACAGGTATTTTTCCTCTTCCCCAAGATATTCATATACCTTGTAATCCAGAGAAATTCTGCAAGGATTGGTTCCCTTTCCTGGAGTCAGATGAAGGATCTTCCATCAGACAGGGGACCCCTGGCTATCAAGTTCCCACAGGCCAACAGCTGAGGATGACCAATAAACACTTTGCAAAGAAGGCTCAATTTAAAATTTTTACTTTCTCTTCCCACAGAGCCATGACTCCAGTCCTGAACCCGGGGATGGATGGAAAGACAGAATCAGGCCCACGGGACCCAAGGCTACTGTCCGCAGCTAAGATTAAGCCAAGTGCAGCAATGTGGCCATGCTGAGGCAACCTTACACACTTTGGCCAAATGCCAAAATTGTTCATTTCATTAAAAATATCCCTTCCCAAAGGGGCACTGAGACCCAGCCCTCCTTCTCAGTCTCCTGTGAAAACAGGGGAATCTATACCTGGATAATGACCCAAACTGTCCTACTGCTGGGAAAGATGCAAAGCCGGCAGCAGAGGTTAAGCCCAGCTGTTAAAACAAGATAAAAGCCAGGACTGTCCCAGAGTTAGAGAGGAGGAATACCTGGCAGCAGCCAATGAGCACTGTGGAATTTGTAATCAAATTGATAAATAAAATGAACGAGATCCATCCTTGGGGTTCTGCAGGATGTTGTGCACCTGCTGCACACTGGCCTGGAGGGCTGAGAAATCCCCCGCCCGCTCCAAGAGGTAGCCCGGTCCAGTGTCTTGGGTACTAGACTAGCCAGGAGACCCGAGTCTATTTCTAACTCTACAGTATTCCTGCAGAGCTCTACTTCCCCTCTATTTCTATGCCTTTCCCTTCACAGCCTCTTTTCTCTCTGTTCAGGTTGTAAGCTCTGCAAAGCTTGGACTACTGAGTTATATACATTCAGTCATGGGCAGATCAAGGATTTTGAAAAGGCTGGGGCAGATGGTGCACATCATCACATATAACACAACACATTTTTCCCCAGGTAAGAGAAACTAGAACTTTTACTAATATGGTAGGGGGCCAGCACTATTTTATTCAGTTTAAAATGAAAGCAAAAACAAATATAACTATTGGAATGTGTACTAGTTTGCTAGAGTATACATAAAATTGAAAAAAAACACAACAAACTAGACATAGTCAAAAGGTATAGTATAATTAGTTTTGCAGTCATTATAACTAAAAGTACAACTCTTATTCAGATTCATAAAGTAAATTCTAGCCTTCTTAAGCATCCTGACAGCAGCTCCAATACTTCAGTGGCAGTCATTTATTTCTATATCTGAGCTAATGTGACTACACCTGTACTAAGGTTTTTAGCTACAGCTAAAAACAACCTGCAGGGTAGAGAAATGAAAGAGAGACACTACGTAAAATGGCTAAAAGATAGCAACACTGCAGAAGGGATAGTTTGAATCTGAAAAATCAAGACCAGGCTAGAGGGTGGCTAACAACTGTGGTATGGAGAGAAAACAACAGGATAATAAGCCAGGAAGTCAAATGACTTTCAGCACTTCCTGAATAGAAACGCTGCTGCCCCTCCCAGGCAGTTGGTTCTAAAGTTTGGGTGCAGCAGGTATCAAAGGGAGTGAAACCACGCTATTAAACCCCCCTGGATCTGCCCCTGCTCACAGTGTTTAGCACAGTGAGGCCATGATCACAGGTGGAGGCCTCTGGGCACAACCATCCTACAAATAATTAACAGCAGCAGCATTCGTCTGGTATGGAGCCTTGCAAGGCACTTTAAGACCTTTTGGAATGAAAGGCAAGATGAGATGCTTGTGCAACGGCATGTCTTCACTTCCTTGACAGGGCAGAAGAATCTGCTAAGTCTCAAATGCAAAAATAAGCTATTTGCATGCAGGTCTGTTAGATCATCCAATATCAACTTTGCAGAATTCCAGCCTGCAAGCAGCTGCTTGGAGCTAAGGAGAACAGAAGGCAGGGGGTGCCATATGTATGTGGAGAACTCCCCACAGGCAAGTCTGGGAGGGTGGGAAGGAAGGGGGCCAGCTGGGGGAACAGGATGGAGTCACAGGTAGCTTGACCAGGGAGCAGCAGAAGGGCTGTACTCCCAGGGAGAGCAGAATGGGTAGGGGGGATGGGAGGGAACATGCTGTGGGCTTTGGAGCTCCCCGCCCTGCTGCCCTCCCCCCAGGGGCCTACATGGGTAGGACTTGATGTGGGAGGGCAAAGAGGCACGGTGCTGTCACCAGGACCTGTCCTGCTAGGTGCTTTGCCATAGCTAAGCACCCCTGCCTGCCCAGCAACAGTGGGTGGCACAACTCCACGCCACCACTGTCCCCACTGCTGCCATGTGGGCAGGGGATGCTTCACCATGGCAGCTTGGTTGGTGAGGGGTCCCCGCAGCAGCATTGAGCCTCTCTGCCTTCCTGAGTCGGGTCCCACCCACTGGCCCGCAGGGCAGGGAGCCCCAAGCCTCCAGTTGGCATCCTTCCCTGCAACCACTGTGTCTGCTCCAGCCATGCAACACATGGGGGGAGGGAGGGGGAAGGGGACAGGCTCCATGCTCTGCTCTGGTCACAGTAGCCACTGCTTCCCACAGATGGCAGTCAGGGCTTGGGTGCTGCTGACGGGAGCAGGGGGGCTGCAGGTTGTGAGTGAGGGGCACCATCAGGGCTGGAGAGGGTGGTGGCTGTGGATTGGGAGTAAGGGGCACTGGCAGGGCCAGTGGACTGTGGGCTACGAGTGATGGGCACCGGCAGGGCTGGGGGAGCTGTTGCTTGCAAGTTAGGGGGAAAGGCATGGCACCAGCATATCAGGGCTGCTCAACACCACAGAGTAGTGGGAGGTACAGCTGCAGCTGGATCCACATCCTGGTGAGTGAAAGGGGTAGGGGAAACTCTGATTTTCTATGATAAAAAACCCCAAATCAAACCCCAAAATATACAGGTATCTAGAATGTATTTTATTATAAAGATTGAGGCACTGGTAGACTTCCAGACTGCTTTAAAATTGTAAATATATCAATAAAACATTTGTGTTCAGCTGATACCTATATATAATGCTGTTTCATTTTACTTGTGGAAAATGCAGCTGTTGGGTTTTTTATCAGAGAATTTTGGGGGTTTTCAGAGAAGTTGGGATTTTTAAACAGAGAAAACCAGAATCCCTGCTGCTGAAGGTTAGAGATCAAGGTGATAAAGCAGAACTTAACTCGGTCTAAATCTAAGTTGGAAAATCCAGAGTTCACAGTCCCTTCTCTTACTGTGATTTGCTTTTTCAAAAAAGAGAGGTGAGGCTAGAAAAATATTCCTGCCTGCAAGGGCTTTTACCTGATCCACTTCCTCCATAACCTCCCCAGGGCTTTCTGTATTCTCCTCCTCCTCCTCCTCCTCATCATCCACCCTTTCCTCCAGTTCAGGGTTTGTGTTCTCTTCCTGTCCCAACAAAGATTCCAAGAATTCTTCTGCTATTGTCTTCACCTAATGTTGCAAGTAAAAAGACAGTGGTTAATGTTCAAACTTTAATGAAGGACAAAAGCTGCAACATCTGGAATGAATCAAATGTTCAATTAAAAGATGTGTGCACGTGTATGTGCATTTGTGCAGGCATGCACACACTTCTATATGGAATTTATAGGTAAAGTTCTGTATGAACTTTATAGGTGATGGAAGGGCCCTGGGCTGTCATCCAGGAGACCAAACCTCACAGAACTGATGTAACAAGAGAAGCAGCATAGCAACCCGGTCAGCACCAACCCTTACCAACATGCCTTACTCCCAACCTGGAGGGACCATTTCTTAGGGGCTGGAGGTTCAACCTCATTCAGTCTACAGCATTCCAGCTGAGACTGCCAGCATCCAGTGTCAGTTGCAACAGTTTCAAGACAGATTATTTTAGAGTAGGAAGAAGGAACAGGTGTCTACGATAGGGTGGACACTGGAGGGACATAGTGACAACTGAAACTAGGTATTTTCCAAAGACCATCACCCCTATTGACATACACCCAGTGGGGCACCCAGACACCGTGAATGATGCATAGCAGACCTGAGTTTGGAGATCTACCCAAACAAAGCATGTAGACACAAAAGAAATTTCAGTGAATCCTCTGTATTGGCACAACTCTATGGTGAAATACCAGCCTGTTGGGACTGGGAGCGTAACCTTCACGAATGACTTCTACCCATGGGTCCTTTGTTTTACTGCTTTTGTCTGAGCCACGTAGACCACTGATACCAATAGGATGATCTATGAAAGCAATGCAACTACAGTAAAGCTAGATGAAGAAGACACAAGGCCTGCAGTATACACATTACAGAACTGGAGGGAAGTCTTCCCTTCAGATACGGAAGGCTTATCTGCCATTAGCTTTAATGGGAGCTATGTAAAATGAGCACAAAAATACCCTACAGAGAAGCTGCTACAGTATAACCTCATAAATCTGCCGGAAATTTGAAAAGTCCGTTTTTCTGAAACCAGAGTGATGGCTGGTCCCAAAGCAGCAGCCGCACATGGAGCAGGGTGGTGGATGGTGGCAGCAGCCGTCATGCGCAAGCTTCCCCCTGTGTCCAGGGGGAGCAGCAGCCAGTCCTGGAGCAGCAGCTGCACGTGGAGCAGTGGCATGGGGTGGTGGATGGCGGTGGCAGCCACTGCATGCAAACTTCCCCCTTTGCATGCAGGTGAGCAGAGAGGGGAACTTAAAAAGTGCCAGATTTTCTAGAATTCTGGATTTATGAGGTTATACTGTATTAAAATTATTCGCTGCTTGCAAATCATGTGTTCATAAAATTTCTAACACTTAATCATCATAAATGTCTTAATTACTTAGGAGCAGAAAATAAAATTTTCATGGCAATCGCTGCATTGGGGATGGGTTTTTATTTCTGGTACCTGTGTAATATCCACAGTTAATTAGCAGAAAACCTCAGAAATGCTGATTGACAAGAGCCTCTGAACATGAATCTGCAGGGCATTTTGCCATGTATGTGAACCATCACTGAGGCATCCTTCTTCATGTGCCTGAGATGAAGGTCAGAAAGGCAAGTGAGTAACTTACCCGCCATCGGGTAAATTCTCGGAGTGAGCTAGGTCCAAAGATGACGTGGGTTTGAACAGATTTCAAGAACTTCTTCCTGATGGCTTTTACATCCTCAGCTGTGCAATCCTTGGGCAGTTGGTCTCGGAAGTTTTTCTCCCAGTAAGTAGTGACCTAGACAAAGAGACTTGGTTTACTCACCAAAACACCACAGAAACCAAGACAGAAAAGCACAAGGTCCCCTGGGAAAAGAAATGCGGCTGGACTTAAGGCTTCTCCTGGTCTTCAGGAGTGACGTTGCCTGCATATCTTTGATAGGAAGTTAATTTAATAAAATAATTCAGAGCCTACATGGAGTGGGAGTATCATAGGCCAATCGTTTTTGTGTTTTCCCCTTCCCTTTTAGTTTTCAAGTTATGTGGCACTAGGAACAGCCATGCTGTAAGCATGTACAAAAAACAGTAACTCACAAAGGACCCAAACTGCTTTACAAAATATAAGTCCAATCCTGGAAACACACTGGTAATTTTACTCTCACAAGCAGTCCCAGTGGGTAAAATTAGGAAGTGCAGGATTTGAGCCCCGTATGTATTATATAGTTTATACATAGACACAGAGAGATCACGTCACTCAATGCAACTGCATCTCATGTAGGATGGCAGCAGCCAGATCCACAACACTGCCACAGAGAAGCATGAAAAGAAGTGTTCTGGCCACAGACATCAGGAACAAACAGAAATGTGTGGCAGAAAGCTCAAGATCTCTCCAGAGCAGAGAGCACTCTCATCCAAATAATCCACAAACACTCAGCTGCCTGGAAGGATGAGGGGCTGAGTAGATCTCACCAGGATCTGAGTTCGTGGTACCAGGAATCCTGGGTATTACAAACCTGGGGCTGAGAGCACTAGGCCATCCCAGTCCTCTAAAGTTATGAATTGATGCATCACTGCTATTTTGAATGGTTCTGACCAGTGGCAACTGATCTTACTATAAATGGTATAACTAGCGCTGCAAAATATACAATTTTTAGTGACAGAATTTTACTCACACACATGATCACACTGTGCTTTTAGGGGAGAACCAGAAGCTAAATGAAGGTGAAATGGCAAGATTCAGAGGAAGGGCATTCCAAACAAAGGGCCATAAGAAGTGCAAGAGCAAGGCCTTGTTCCATGTGCCAACTGAAGACAGTGAGACCATTAAATTGTACTCCTTGTTTCTAGGACAAAACTGTGGTATAAATTAGAAGAACCATGGGCTGCAGAGCCCTAGAGAGCTGTTATGTCAATCTCAGGGACTTCTCTATCTTACCTAAGTTATCACAACAACCCAGAAAGGCTGGAATCCCGAGACAGCTTCTCAGTCACAGTCCCTGTTGAAAGGGGGGACAGGGTCTAGAATACGGCTGTCACATGAAATCCTCTGCTCCAGAAGAATTCCTAGTTGCAGATCTGCCAGCTCTGCGGCCCCTGTTCATCAAGGGAGCCAGCACACTAATCACCCACCAGAGAACCTCCAAATCAAGACCCGTGCTTCACTGTGCTGAACATGCAGATTTAAACAGGAGGGAGTAGATAATTAAAAGAGGAAAACAGGGAGCATAAGAGGGCTACTGAAAGCCTGGCCAGGGATTAGGAATTACTTACAAAGACTAACTAGAAGGCAGTGAAGGTAACTGAGGCATTTAAATCTCAGGGTAAAATTAGGAAGTGTAGCATTTGAGCCCCATATATGTTATATAGTTTACACAGACACAGAGAGATCACGTCACTCAGTGCAACTGCATCCCATGCAAGGCAGCAGCAGGCATATCCACAACCCCACCACAGAGAAGCACGGGAAGAAGTGTTTTGACCACAGACATCAGGAACAAACAGAAAAGTGTGGCAGAATCCTCAAGATCTCTCCAGAGCAGAGGGCACCCTCATCCCAATAATCCACAGACACTCAGCTTTTGAGCCCCATAAGTATTATATAGTTTATATACAGTGCAAACTATAGGGTAATACAGACAGTGCACAGTGCCCATCCTCACTGAAGAGGACCTTGTGCTAATAGTATTTAAATCCACTTGTTGCCAGCAGTTCCAATGGCAGAAAGGACAGGGCTTGAAGAGTTAATCAAGTTTAATATCAAGTTTAATCTACTATTTGGTCATGTACAGAGGGCAAAAATATTGTGTGTCTTACCTTACTGGTGAGTTTTTGACTGCTGATCTGTCTCACGTGATCAGCTAATTTGGTCACATCCTTGCCATTGAGTAAACGAAGGTTTTGTAAAAGAAATATGACCTTATGGTCATCATTGCGCTGCAGAGAGAAAATATTTAAGTTACAGACACCCACGCACATGTATTCACTAAAACACACAGACAATGCTTTTCCATTACCAAGCAAGCAGGGAGAGCAAAGCATATTTACACTGGAAAAAGCGTGGCATAAAAATCAATCAAACACCTTGCAGGATTTCCAAAGCATGTAGACTCAACTACAAATCCAAGGAGGCTTTTGCTGGCTTTTGCAGTCCTGCAGACCCAACAGCCACATCCAGATGAGAGCAGCCATGCGGCGTGGCATCACAGACATGTCTGTGATGCCACATACCACACACTCAGCTGTTCTCTGCGCCACAAGGGAGCAGTGCAGAGAGCGGGCGCATTTTTTGATCCCTGGATATTCAGGGGTCAACCCCCCCACACACACATACACCCAAAAAAAGGTGGAGAGGCACATGTGGGGACAACATGCACTGCTCAAAATTGAAGCCTGGCTGGTCAGAGCCACACTCCGGCTGCCAGACAGGCTCCAAGCGATAGGAACGGTGCTGCTGCAGCTCCAGGAGGCCCCCAGGACCCTAGGTAAGGCTGCTAGAGCCAGCCCAGTGCTGGCCCCAGCCTCCCTTACCCTACCCAGGGTAGCCTGTCACATGCCAGAGGGTGTGTAGCACAGACGTTCCCCGGGGGACAACCAGTGGCAGCACAAGGTATGCCCCCGCTAGTTTTCTGCGGGCAACCAAACATCCACACTCATGTGGGGGCTGAAAGCCACGTGGGGACCTTTCCTGATCTTACATCTCCAGAGGTACATTCTGCAGGGGGACTGCAGAGCTGAAATTACATCTGCAATTAGAGCTTAGTTAACTGTGCTGCTAATGATCCACCTTGTTCTCCCACAGCTGTGGCAAGCCTACAATGGAGTGTGCAGTAGCTCAGGGGTTTTTTGGTCCCCAAGGCTAGTAGCTATGACTGCCTGTGCACTGGGATCTGTAAAGTAAGAGAACATTTTTACAGGATCCATTTAACACTGTAAGCTGTTCATCTTTCACATATCATACAGAGTCTTCTGACCCAGCAAGCATCCCACCATGGAAAACTTCCTGCTCCTGGCTTAAAAAACAGAGCACTGGCTTGAGAGTCAAAGGATCTGGTACCTATCCTTGACTCTCGACAGACCAGTGTCAGTGACTGTAGGCAGGCCACCTCTTTTCTATGTGCCTCGGTTTCCCTTCTGTAAAAACAGGAATAATGACACTGTCCTCCTTTACAAAGGGCTTTGCAATTTCCTCATGGAAAGCCATTATAAAAGAGACAGTTGCACTTATTACTGATTTTCCATTTACTATGCTGCAATGAAAGGAATCGCTTTACTCACTGTCAAGTCCATGTTGTTCTCATAGCTTAGCTCCTCCAGCTTTGGGAACTGCTTTAGGGTGGTTACATCATCCAGCTGATTATTACTGCAGTTGAGCACACGCAACTCGGGCAGAGTGAGGCTGTTCGGAAACTTCACCAGTTCATTATCAGAAATGTCAAGTTTTTGCAGGTGTCGCAGCCGGGAGAAGAGCCGTGGGTCCAAGTCTCCAGTCTTTAATTGCAGCTTGGATAGGCTGGAAACAAACCAGAACACCTGCTACCTTGAGGTCATGCAAAGGTAAGGGTAAAACCTGATTTTTAAGGGATATCAGGTTTCATGTTCCTGCAATTCTTCTTCTCCCAGGCAAAGCTAACTGAGCAAAACAGTTACACCCACCCTGCTATTCTGTTTTCCACACAGCATAACATATTTCCATTTTCCCTTCAATTTCATGACAAATAATTTAAGAAAAAAAGGGGTAGCCCAAATGGCATCCAACCAGGATTTTACTCTAGTCTATTTCTACTTACTTCAGGGTCTCAATCTTTCGAAGCCTGGTAGACCTGGGAACCGCTCTTTCCAACAGCAGCTCTGTAGTGATTTTTGACATTTTTAAATTTCCGCCCCTTTCCCGGCAACCCGAAGCTGCTGGTAGTCCAATATCCTCGTGGCGCCTTCCTGGAAAGGCCCAGGCGTTCAGCAGAACCCAAAAGAAACCAGATGCCAAAGAAAGGAAGGAGAAACCCGGTTATAGCGAAGCCATTCCTTTATTTTTGCAACGTGGGACGAGAATCACTAGCCCTGCTCTGCAAAGGCGTTAGCAAAATGTACCAAGTCGGTCCCACACCACCGCGAAGGGCCCGGCCCTGCCCAGCCTGGCACCGCTCGTGCCAGGGAGCAAACCTGCTGCCTGCCAGGGCAGAGACATCCACAGCTGCCCTGGGGCCGCCCTCGTCTGCCCCCAACACTGCTCCCCCCGCAGAAAACGAGGCCAAACCTCCCAAAGCGCCTTCTAGCGCGGGCTGCCGGCGACACCGGGCAGCCCCCGGGACAGCTGGTGCCGCCGCCGTCAGGGCGGGGAGCAGGCGCTGCGGGGCCCCCGGACGGGCCTGGCCGGCTGGTCCTGGACCGC
>NW_017729013.1:9011241-9030213 GCF_001723915.1 Gavialis gangeticus | reverse complement strand
GGTACCGGGGAGGGGCCGGGGGCGATGCCGCCCGCCCGGGGGAGCCCAGCCCAGCCCAGCCTGGCCCCTCGCAGCGCCGCGGGGAGTCTGCGGCCGGGACCCGGCGTCCTGCACAGGCCTAGCCTCGGCTGCTGGCGGGTGGAGTTGGGGGGAGGCCGCGCCTCGCTCGAGCGCCGCCGGCTTTGTCCGCGGCACGTGCCCGGGGGAAGCGGCTGCTGGTCCCGAGGGAGCCTCTCCCCAGTGCTAGGCCGCTAGACCCGGGTGTCCCCCTCCCCCACCCCCCGGCAGGGACAGGCCTCACGTGCCCGCACCCTTCTCCTTGCTGCAGGACGGGGAGACCTTCACCTACCGCCCCGCCGGGGGGTTGGCTGTCGGGGACCCGCACTCGGCCGCTGCCGGCTGGGCCTTTCCCTTCCCGGGCGTGCTCCTGCTGGAGGATTTCCTTAGCCGCGCGGAGGAGGCCGAGCTGGTTCGGGCAATGGACCAGGATCCCTGGAAGCCGTCCCAGTCTGGCCGCAGGAAGCAGGTGCTTTGGGGGAAGCCAGTTCTTTCTACCATCTGGTCTCCTTTGGGGAAGGAGAGGTGCTCACCCTCACGCTTCTGCTCACGTTTCCCTTGCCCATTGCGTAAAGGAGATCCTAGAACCGGCTCCGTCTCCCCCCAACCTACATCAGGCATTAGCTGTATCCAGCCAGGCTCATTGTTACAAGGTTGGACGCTGCATCTCGTCCTGCACGTGTGGTTGAAGTGTTATTTCCCACTTGACGCATGAAAGAACCAAATGGTAGGAAATGAATATGACTTTCATTGAATACTTATTGGGACCTGTTTTTCCTTTTCACCAGGACTATGGACCCAAAGTGAACTTCAAGAAGCAGAAGCTGAGGGCGGGCTGTTTCGTCGGCTTGCCCAGCTTTAGCCAGGATATTGTGAAGCGGATGAAGGCTCATCCTATACTAGAAGGTTTCTTACCTGTTGAGCAGTGTAACCTGGATTATCTTCCTGAAAGAGGTTCTGCCATTGACCCACACTTCGATGACTGGTGGCTTTGGGGAGAGCGACTGGTTAGCTTAAACTTACTCTCAAAAACCGTGCTCTCTATGTCCTGTGATTCAGAGAACAGCATCCAGTTATTTGCCACCCCCAGTCAAGAAAGTGAGAAACCAGATCAAACTGGATCCCCTCAAACTTCTCAGAACTGTAAAAACAATAACTTTATTCCCACGTCAGCTTGTGAAAATTCAGACAACTGGGACCTTGACCATACAACTCCCACAAAGCTTGTTCCTTGTAAAGAGGTGACTGTTGCTGTTCACTTACCTAGACGATCCCTGGTTGTGCTGTATGGCGCTGCACGCTACAAGTGGAAACATGCAATTCACCGCAAGCATATTGAGCATCGTCGGGTCTGCATCACCTTTAGGGAGCTGTCTACAGAGTTCAGTTTAGGAGGAAAGCATGAAAAACTGGGTAAAGAACTACTGGACATAGCTCTTTCATTTCAGGGGAAACCAGTATGACCAAGAAAAAGGCTGGAGTGATACCTGGTTTGGATATTCAGAAATCAATATTCAGAATTTTTTATGATTAGTTTTATTTGGAGTGGAAGGGGTATACGAATATTGGGTCAAATGGAAACATTTTATAAATGCAGTGAAGAGAGGGGCTCTCTTGTTATACTAAATAACATTTCCCTGGTAAGAACCCAGCCATTACTGTTAGTTCTTGGATGAACATCAGGAAATGGCTATTGTATGTTTTATCCATAATGTGATGAAATGCAGAAAGAAAGAAAAAAGTATACTGCAGACATTTAAAATATGTTCTTAACTCTGGAAGGAACCTAGGGATCTTCAAATGATTTACAGTTTGAGACTGTCTCTATAATTAGTCTCAATATTTTTTGTAAGGCAATTCAAAACCTCCAAATAAACACATTGCTTCAAGCAGAAAGACTGCCTGGTCTTTAAGCTTTTGGGATCATGTTACACACTTTTTTCTCCCTGCCTGGGTTAGTAGCAAAAGAAAAATAACGCCTCTTCCTGGAAAAACAAAATAGTTCATTCAGTTAATAAAGTACTCCCTCCATCTCCGGCTGCAATTCAGCCCAACTCAAGGCACAGATTCTAACCTCTAATTGAAGCCAGTGTGAGGTTCTACATTTAGAGCTGTACCTTAGGTTCATAACTGTCTCCTTGCTTGTTTTACATGGTTCCTTTAAAGACCAGCTCTCTAGGGAAGAAGGTAGGCAAGCATCTATCCACAGTCACTACTTTGTGCAGAGAGCTAATTAAAGCACAGCTTACATTTTTAGTAAAGGAAAAGTAATAGCGAAGATTAATTATAAATACTGTGTATGACCTTCATCTTCTGGGACTTCAGAGCAGCATTTGCAGCAAGCTGACGTGGACTTTTCCAATGACAGCTTGGACAGAGTTCAGATACTCAAGACGTCCAAGAAGATTGTGTTCTTTTCTGATCCTCTGTAATTTCTGAGCCCTGCTGCTAATCACAGTTGTGGGAGTATTATTTCAAGAATGAGTAAAGAGACAGACAGCAGCACTAAGGCCTAACTTTTTTCTTATAACATCCAACACAGTCAAGATGGCAGAACTGAAGTCTAGAAACCAGCTTTTCCTACAACTGACAAATTAGCTATGTTGGTCAGGGGCATGAAGAGGTCAGAGCCCAAATAGATACAACTGTGCCAGCAGAAGCCTTTAGTGCAAAATCATCAACCTAACCGAACTTTTACTAAGATAAGATTGTTTTCATCAGAGAGCATGCATGATGTATGGGGATAAAGAGCAGTTTGGCTGATATAACCTCTATGCAAAAAGGATTGTGCTGGTATAATAAACCAGCATTTTTATAGTGGTGACATGCTCTTAGACTAGTTATAGCCACCTGTATAAAATTGTTTGCTACCAAAAAATGACACACAAGTGAAAAGTATTCAATTATCCAATATATTTAATCAGCTTGAGTTTACAGATGCAACCATAGTTCTGTTAATACTTGCAATGAACCAGGGTCAATTTACTCAAATATTTAAAAAGAAATATACAAGTGACATGTTAACTCTTAAATTTATTATCATGTGTTAAATGTACATTGACAGAAGTCAAATTCCACGTAAGCTTTGAAAGCATGTCCTGCTGTTCAGACATACTGACAACAGAGCATCATCTACACGCTGGCAGCAGGTAAAGCTTATCCTCCACAAGATTTCCCATGGCAGGAGACAATATATTGAATTCAGATCAGTCACTTCATGATAGCAGTTTGCAGCTGATATCACTGGAAATGCAGCACATATGAGATTTACTTACTGCAGCCATGTTTTGGTTAAAAAAACCCAACAACTCTGAAATTACTATTTTTCTAGTCCGCCCTGAAAGCAGGATTGAATAACTTGTGCTCTTAAATTAGAGGCTCCCAACCCTTTCTGATCAACATACCAATTTAGACTAACTTTATCTGTAATGCTCGTACCCGCTGCCAGTTTTGCATTAGTGCAGAGTGCTTTATCTCAAGATGAATCTTGAGACATTCTAAGCCCCAGCTCTATCTTGATTTAGAGCATATTCATTTGACCAGCAGCTTTCTATAGCTGAGTACAAAGGCTCGTAAAGTTAGCCTGGAACAACCACTGTATGGGAACCACTATTATAAATTAGACTGCTTGGCTTCAGTAGTTAGCCCCTGCCATAATAAGCTGCAATAGAAAGAGTATTTACATTAATGTTTGGTCCTTATTTTCAGTCTCAAATTTTTTCCCTTTAATTTACATTCAGTCTTCTGACTGCTTTCTTAAAATATTTTGTATCATCTCGTTAATCTCTCAAATAATGAAACCAGATGGCTTCAAAAAGGATGTAACCTCTAAACAAGACAAATGGGACATATTACAGTTGATACTGTGCTATTTATTAGCTGTGTTTTCAGCTACAGTATAAAGGACGACAATGTCCAAGCCCAGAAGAACATAGAGATTGCAGAGACTTGGAATAATTAGGTTTTTACAAGCGCAAATTCCTGTATTCCGAATAAAAAAAACCTCAGAGTAGTGTATTTCCATTATCCAGTTTTACAGATACCAAAGTTTCATTTGGTCACTGTTTGCTGCCACACCTTAGCATATACTTTTCTTTGAGTAAACTCTGACTTGGACACCTCTTTAAGAGCTCCCCAAAAGATCAACACTCACCATTTTTTAGCATCAGTAACACACACAGTGGCTCTGTTTTACTTGGTCAGAAGCATATGCATGTTCTTTCCTAAAAAGGCAGAATGGCAGCATTATAGGACATTAAGAGTTTTTTTCTGGATTATCAGGCATTAGGGAGATCTGTGGAAAGTACAAAAAGATTTTTAATGTGCAACTAAGAGCTGCTTAGAACATTTTTGGCTACTCAGCTAATGCAGTTAATGTAAAGTGTACTTTAATAGTTTAAAATGTAACACTAACTCCTATCATGGCTGTTTATCTTCTTAATGAAGATTAGCAACTTGTAAACACCTTCCACAAACAAGACGTCCATTAAAATTCAGTGACTTGCATGTTGGACATTTTGCAAAAGGAAAATGAAAGTTGTTTGACCGAATATGGAAAGGTCTGCTATACGTTTGAACTTGTTTATCCTGTTTCACATAGGATGGGTTCTTTTCAGTTGTACATAGACACACGCACATATACATATTCCATAACATACTTTCCATGCGTAGATAAAGCAGAAATAGACAAAGTGCAAAACCTGTCGACTTCAACAGAATTTTTCCTCTGGCACTTAAATGAGTCAACATTCCTCTCTGAATATCAGTGCCTACAACCAAAACACAGGCAAGTGTTGAACTTCATGCACTGGCGATGTCTTCTAAATTTAGATGGTTATCACATAATTTAGAGTGTTCATTTTTTAAAAGGATACAAATTAGACTGATATTAAGAAATTAATTAGAAAATAAATGTGCTGGCCTGGTTATGTTGGCATTTGGGCATCGGACTGAGATGGAGAGGGATTTTTGTGGCACTCTAGATGGAAGGTATGTGAGGAGTGTCTTTTTGTGACAGCATCAGTCTTCTGAGGGAAGGGGAAGATGCGAACTGCGAACCTTGAGGGCATAGCAACAGGGATATTCCTGACTGGTTTTAAGTGAGGAACTGTAGTCCCAAGTACTGCAAACACTTTAACTGAGCTTAGCAGAAATATATACAGTGCTTACAGGTAATGCTATGCCCAGAAGTCTTTGCAGGATGCGGGTCTTCACACTGCTTTGCTGTGGTCTGGCATATTTACCTCCCTTCATTAAATTCTGTATTAGAATGTGGGACTTCAAAAGAAAGTTGTGGCCTAAAAAGAGCTTAACTCCTGCAGCGAGATGAGGACGAAACCATAGTGCCAGGCAGCTGTAAAACCCCTAAAAACCCACACAGAGTCTCAATGCACAGAGCAGCTTACCTCTGCTACAGCACCTACCTGCCAGGCACCCCAAAGACTGAAAACCTGGCACAGATGACACAAAGGCAATGTAACTGAATAGTACAGAGATGTATGCACAACACACAGCAGGAGTTTAACAGCATACTCCCAGTGGAGTGGGAAAAAATGACATGTTCAAGTTGCACAACTAGAAATCCTGTTCCTGTGAGGATGCAAGAAGTGGCAGGTACAATGCCTGGCATACTGTCACAGGTATGCACAACTGGCTAAGTACAGTTGTCCTTAACCATTCTGGATTTTATATAATTTTTGCATCTATTGCCAACAGTCTGTGCAGCTTTTCCAGAAGAAGCATCAGTGTCTCTATGAGAGCAGAGAAGACAAAGAGCCAGGAGAGAAAAAAGGGAAGTGCTACTTTTGAGGAAGGAGTTTAAAAAGGGCTCAAGAAAGAAGCTGATGGAAAAGTCAAGGACCCCCACAGCCAAAGATGGTAAGAATTACTGAGAGTCCCTGACACAAGGAGAAGGACTCCAACAGTCAGCACAGGGCTGTGGGCTAAAGACAGCAAAAAGCATAAGCTTGTTTTTTGTCATTCTAGTTTTATTTACCCTGAAAGGAGAGGATGCGATTCAGATGGAGTATCAAGCTGTCAGGAGACAGTCTCTGATAGACAGTCTGACGTGCAGCTGAAGTGAGGCAACTTTTCCAAATTCAGTCCCCTTCAGCAGTATCTTACATCCCATCTCAGGGAATTTCGTTTCCCATCTTGCTACATTTTTTGAGAAAAATCAAAGCACAATCTCCACTGCATTTCCCTTTTTGCTATAGTTCATTATAGTTGCAAGGAATTAACTTGAGAAGTTAGAGATGCTTTCAACAGTTATGTTGCTTTTGCAGCACCAAATGTACACTACACAATGTATTGAGCTGTACACTATAAAATGTTTCAATCTTAGCATTTGATTTCAAACCTACTCTTCCATTTCTAGGTATCCTTTAAGATGGCAAAATGTTAATCCTGTTATGACTGAGAAATAAAGGATTCACGCTTTGGGCCCCACCACAGATGCTTCCTTGGAGGAGTCATCTATACGCTCTATTTTCATTACTACAGTCTCTATTAGATTTTGACATGTAAACTGTAGGTTCTACAGTGGTGACATGAAAATCCCATCCTGATGCCCTGGCCCAACTTGAAAATCAACTAACAGATAAACTTCTGGTCTGCAGAACATAGCAGTTTAAACTGCAATCATTAACAATGTTCAATCTTAAAACTTGCATAGTGATCCTGCTCAAAGTCAAATAGCAGCTAGATGGAGAGATTCCTGCGTGAAGTTTAAAACTAGAATTCTTTAGGAAAGGATAGCTATATAAAAGAGGAGCATTAGCATTGGTACTGGTCACAGGATTATAGCTCAGGAAGTGCTATAGGCATTTTAAAAACAAGCTCTTTCCTGGAAGTGTATTTGAGTTAAGGAAGTACAAACAGTGGTTTGGCATGTATACGTAGGCAGATTGTGTCATTATTTTAATAGCACATCTGCAAACGTGCTTCAGGATAACTGATCAAAAAACAGAGGAGTGCTAAGCAGCTTGAGCACAAATTACAGTTAAAATAAAAAAGAAAGGGTCAAAAGTCTATTTCCAGGTAACTTACGAGACAAGAGAGAGAAAATGCAAGTCTTTCTGCACTGGGATTTACACTCTCCAAGCTGGGAATCTGACACCGACTATGCTGATGTTACACTTAAATACCAGCGATGAGAAGGGAGGGGCTTAGAGAAAACATTACAAACATTCAGGACTGGCAGCTGAGAGAGACTGTAAAACTGCTGCTGAGCGTAATGGCGTAGGGCAGAATTCAGCCTAAGCAGCAAGACAGGACAGATTTTGTTCATGTACTTTTACTTATCAAACTGAAACAAATTGCTCTTCTCTTAAAAAATGAAAAGCAAGCAACTTATTACAGAACAATAATTTTTCTTGCATGAAATGGTTACCATTAATCATGACCTCATTTATAGAGTGTTTTCTAAAGCCAGAAAAGCTACAGTGTTTTATAAGCTTCATTCCCTCAGCTTTGCAGACACAAACAGGAATCACTTTCACTACAGATGAAAAACAGCCAATGCAAGGGAAACATGAGAGCTCCTGAACTGCATAGCTCTCCCTTTGACAAAGCCTGGACATAGCTCCCCCAAATTTATCATGTGCCACAGAGGTGGGAGCTGCTTTAGGGGAAGAAACCGTTTGACACTTTAGACAGGTTTAAAATGCTACTTTCCTCTCAGGTACAACTAGGAAAAAAGAATATGGCAAAGGTATGGTATCTGGACTCCAACCCTTCTCTGTGAGACAAGCAAGGCCAGAAAAAGGATGTATTTTGTTCTTGTATATACAAAGCAAATGAAGATGACAGAGCCAGGTTTTGTTACGGCACTGTCCGCTATTGTACCGCATCTCCTTTTCTAGTCTTTCTAAATTCCACATCCTTAAGCAACCTTTATATTAAAAGAAAATGTCTGCAAGCTTTTCACAGAGGCTTTACACAAAGCTTTGTTATCTGAATCTGAGCACACACTCATTCCAAAAGAATGGATGCTACTGAAGTAGGCAAAAAACAGAGCTCCTGCCAGCCCAAAAATCTCGCTCCCCTGTTGTAAAAGAGCAGTAGGGACTGAAAAGGGAAAATGTATGAACCAAGAGTGATTTTCAGGTCTTTACACATTTCAAGTCCTGCCTCCATTTCTAACACCCTTTTAATAATAAAGGTGACAAACACTCATGTTCCATCATACTTTCACAATTTCCCAGTGAAATCTGTAGGAGATGCCATTGCTTACCAAATCAAGCCTAGAAATAGAGGTTGCCAGTTCATTGGTGATATACTGCCAGCAAGGGACCTCAGATGCATAAAAACAGGTCCTATAATAACAGCACTTTTGGGAAGCTGAAGTACTTTCACCTTTGGCAACAGAAAGTTATATTTTTAAAAACAGGGAATCAGAAACCCGACTATAATGTTAAAGTTGGTAAAATGTTGAGGTTCAACAACATGGCAGTGTCTATTTAAGTACACAGTTGTGTAGGACCAGAAATAGAGATCCCAGGGTCTGAAACAGCACTAGAACCATGTATGGCAGGCAATTCGCATTTTAGATATTTAAACCACCACTGGTGTATTCAGCTCCTGGTAGCAAAAATGGTTTACTTTGCTATTTGTGTTAGCTCAATGATTAGCTTTGATTCTGTATCTGCTCTTGTCACACCACCTGCAGCCCTCTGTCATGTCCATCTAGTTGCACTTTCAGTTTGTGGAGCTCTTCGATCTCCCGGTTATGGCGCTCAGTTTTGTGCCGGACGAGAGAGCGGTAGAAGTGGATGGTGAAGACCACAAAAATCAGACCCACTGGCACCATGATGATGGTAGAAACCAGTGCTGCTTGCCAGCCAGCATGGCCAGTAGGCTGCTGGATGATGGTAGTCTCATTTTTCATAATGGAGTCCACAGGAAGAAATTTTATCCAACAGAGAAGCACAACCTCAGCAAGGAAAAGGAGGATTCCTAAGACCGTGGAGAAACCCCAAGCCAGCTCGATGTAGAGATGCATGCGCTCATGTGGGGATTCACTGATAGAGTTCAGGTTGTGGATGTTACTTACTGCTTCCACATTAGGTAGTATACAGGTGCTGATGAGAAGGGCAAAGAGATGAACTGCAACCAGCACTGTTGTGCAGGCACTGAAAGCAATCAGCAGCATTTGGGGATACTTATACTGCATCTCTAACTGCACTTCTACCATGGCGACCTGGGGGAAAAAAATTCAAACAAGCCAACCATGAATAGTTGGTACATTTTCCACATTTCACTTTTCAAGGCTAAGAAAGTATCCTTCTTTAGGAAAGGTGCTTAAACTTGAACACATGCTTAAATGCTTTCCTGAAATGGGGCCTAAATGGGAAATTCTTGTTTTCTATAAAGATACATGTACAGCCTATATCTTTCCCTTCCACAAAAACATAAATTTAATGTCCAAAAACATGAAAAATTACTTCAACTTTGCAGGGTTGGTTTTCATTTTATAATAGCAAAATCTTATCATGCTTGTGACTTTTATGAATTGTGTCAAATCAAAACCACAAAAAGAGGAATTCTTTAGACAGTGAAATGTAACTTTGATTCATATCAAACACAACTCTAGAAGTCATCATATACATAACTTCTTCTATTTTCGATGTTAGCAGTCATAGAGCAGAAGTTAACTTCTGGTACATAAGGAATAAAGTCAGAGAAAGCTGTTACTCCCTTCCCTAGAAAGCTAACAAGCTATTCAATAATTACTTCTTGGTTAAAATGAGTGCCTCCTATTCCCAGGCCATTTTAAAGCCTTGTTACTACAAACATGGCTAAAGTTTCCCTCTCATTTTCCAATAACTCTTGTATGGACTCAGTAGAAATGAATTATAGCTAGTTATCTGTTTGGTAATTCCACAAAAGCTTTTTATTTCCAAAATACTCTACTGAAATAGCTTCCTGGAGGCTAAATTTATAAACCTGATATAATTGTTTTGCACATACACTCTTGATTTTCATCATGAAGTTAGGCACAGGTCAAATTAAGCAGAGGCCCAGGAATCAGCACTCAAGTTCCAATCCAATTCTGCTAGTGGCTAACTGTGACAATTTGGACATCTCACTTTACCTCTCTCCACCTCAGCTTTTCCCTCTACAAAGCAAGGGAAATATTTAGCATACATACTTCTCAGGTTTGTTGTGAAATTTCACCTTTGTATAGCACTCAGAAAATCTTCAGCTAAGAGAATCTATATAAATCAAACACATTACACTGGTAATTATCTCTGGAAAACAGTAGTTGGGTACTGAATGTCTCCGCCAGTAAACTTAGCAGATTAAGATCCATCTGCAGGTATATTTATTGATTTTATAGTGGTGTTAATGAGGCATGCCAACAGCAGACAGGAAAAACAAGTACATGGAGTCATACTTGACCTGGTATATTCCAACAGGGCCCTGCCATCAATATCCATATGTACAAGGATGTCAAAACAGGGCTCGTTTTTGCACACTAGCAACAGATCAGTCCCAGTCAGAAGCGCCCTTAGTACTTTGTGGATGTGTAAGAAAGGTACAAGGAACAGACTGGTTTAGCACAACTAGACAAATAGATTCCACACCCCTCTACTTTTATAAAGTGTGCATCTGAGACAGATCTCAAATAGTCATATCAGGGTCTGTACAATACCACCAGATTATTTCCTCTGGTATATATACTATTAGCAAGTTCCCTTCAAATGCAAGAGGAAACTAGGGACACAACCCAGTGCTCACTAATATTAATGGGAGCTCTGCAATGGACTTTACCAGGATAGGAGCAGGGCACAGATTAGGATGACTTCCCTCTCATCTACCATCTACTCCAAAACGATCAATAGCCTGAACTGGAGGCTCACAGGAAAATGTGGGGAACTGTACTAACAAACAACACGTAGCAGACCAGTGTACCTAGATTACATTCTGCTATTTCTGATTTAACTGAATAGAACGTGTCCCTAAAGGGAATAAAGCGACAAAAATCCATTTTCTCAGACTTTCTGAATTTGATAAATACATCTCATCCAGCATGGACAGAATCCTTATGTTTCTCTTTCCTTGCTCTGCTTACAAACAAAGCTCTGTTCACAAATGAACATGCTTCATATACTGGGAAGAACTACAGAGGATTAATGAAAACATTAGTTTCATCATGTTTCCAGCATGATCTTTTTTAGTCACAACAAAGTTACACCATGGTGCTCAAATTTTTTGTCCCGCAAGCCAGATGGGCTCCACTGGTAGGCCTGATCCAGCTTGGGTGGGGGGCAGGAGCTGCAGGGACCCAGCCCTGATCTGGCTGTGCAGGGAGAGAAACCCACTGGGATCCCCACAGGCCAGATGCCATGGCTCTGGATTTGGCCTGAAGGCCCAAGGTTGAGCACCCAAGTTACACTTGTAGAAATGCCTTGTAGAGGTTTCTCTCTCTACAATTCCCTCCATATTAATTGAGGAAGAGGAATGTCAGTCCTCAATTACTTGAGCTCTAAAATAAAAAAAAGAAAAAAAAAAGAGAGACCCTTGTATTACATTTGGCTGTTCTACTGTCAGTGCTGCTGCATTTAGATTAGAGCAACTATATAGTTCAGTGGTAGCCAACTTTTTTGGTCACAGTGCCATAAATTAAGCCCTGACACTCCCCAGGTGCCACTCGGGTCCCTGACCCCTAGAGGCATTCCTGATAGAGTTGGTGCCCTAGCACACTAGAATGGATGCACCTGGGGCTTATGTGCCACACAAAACAGGCATGGGTTGATCACCCTGGTATTTCGGGAGGGCACAGTTCCCCGAGGACCTAACATTTTGCATGCTGAATAAGAGCCTTATCTGGATGTTCAATTTATGGCTTCGTACTAAAGCTATGAGGTTGGCTGGCACAAGTTCTACTTGTTACACTGGTACGGGCACCAGCTTGCAGTTAACTGGATGTTTCCCTTCATACCAACATATTTCCTAAGGGTGGCTTCCGTGATGTGCTCTGATGAATCTTTAAGATTGATTGATGACTCAGTGAGAGGCATTTCAGGAGTAAACAACAATCCTGAGGGAGGAGAAGAGGGAGAGATGGGAAAGTAAAGCAGGGAATATTGTGTTAGCCAAAACAAGAATTAGACAAGTGTGATTTCATCTTAGCACTTTCTCCTAAGAAGGATGCCATGTGGTTCTCCACCCAAGATCAAAATAAAACAACAAACTAACAATACACTGGAAATCATGGTAAATATGTTTCAATATATGTAGCTCAGTCTAGTTCCCACCAGTCACTTAAATAAATTTCTTATCCCTAGCTTCTTTTTCTTCCTCTCATTCTGTAAAACAAAAGAATACTTGACATTTAAGATGACCTTGACAGAGTTTTGGAACCATCACCTGGAGTAATTTCTAGAGGCAAATATCAGAGAGAAAGGGAGCTCTGACCTTAGAAGAGGCAGGGGCCGGATTAGATAAATCCTTAAATTTATGGTCTAGGCCACAAAGGAGACTGCAATTTCCTTTTTTTCAAACAGTATCACAAAAGGGCTGGCAACAGCTACGGGGACTGCGTCGCCTCAGGGTTCCTAAACTGCGGGTGTCATTGGGCTCTCATCATAGTTAATACAGGCTTGTGTCCAAATGTAACATTTGGACTTTCCATGGCACCCCACTCCTGTAAACCTAGCCGGAGATACTGAGCATTTGATTCTACGAAAATACAACTGAGCAATTTTAAGCTTGTCAGATGCATCACTGAAATCAATGGAATTACTCATTCATTTTTAATTTGAGCAGACACTTGCATGCTTTACTAAATTGGAACAAAGTGCTCAGGTTCCTAAAGGATCAAGTCCTTGTTCTGTTTCTTCATGGTCAGTACGATATGAGCCTTTGATTCTCCACAGTACAATAGCAGAGAACACTCAACTGTGGAAGTTTGGGTGAAGACTAAAGCTGGGTGAGGAACAAGATGCTAATGTCTTTTAACACAAATATCTGTTAGCATTAGGCAGATGGCTTGGCAGTCACTACAAACAGTCAGTCCAGTAGATCTGTTGGAAAAAAATAACCAAACACAAACCTCAGAGCAACTTGACAACAAGCTGAGAAGACTGACTGCAAAAGCAGCTCTTCTCCTGGCCACAAAAATGATTCAAGAGATTTCTGTGGAAAATACTAGGTAAAGAGCAAAGGAAAAAGAGCTCCTCCATTTCCAACACCTACAGCGGTGGGTTAGCACACCTTCTTCCATATCCTAATAGTCAGCCTCAAAAAAGACGCAGGGGAATTACAATGAGAAAGAGAGGCACTGTATCTTTTGGACCTATTCTCTCCTTTGCCAAGAAGTGAAACCACCAACAAATGATCAAGTTTGTGTTATGTGGATGTCTATCCAATATGAACTGAATGAACAGCAGCCTCTTAACCTAGCTCATTGAATAGCCTTGTCTGGTACTAATTTTCAGCCAATACTGATCTAACTTAAATTGGAAACAACAACAGAGAGGTAACCAAGTCTATATACCATAGTCTGCTATCATATTTCTTTACATATTTAAATACACACAAGTCTTTAGAGAACTTATTTTACTATGAAAAACTTATGTACTTTCAGCAGTAGCCAGACTGATGTCTCTCTTGGAATAAAGCACCCAACCTGCTCAACAAATATTTGTCCAATGAACTACTGCAGCAGAGGTAAGTTAGGTGCTGATACGATAGTGTAACTGAAATGCCCAGTTTTATCATTAATAAAAATGGTGCATTTTAAAGAAATTCTTATATTCTGAAAATCAGGTTTCCAAAGAAAATGCCAAGTGCCATATTTACTCAAATCCAAGACAAGGTTTCCCCCACACACACACACTTACAACCAACGTTGGAGAAAAAGTCTCGTCTTAGACTTGAGTACTGGCCCAGGACAGAAGGAAGCTGAGCTCTGGCTTTGGCCTCAGGCTTGGAGCAAAAGCCAGAGCTCAGCCACTGCCTGCCCTGGGCAGGGCTGGTGGCATGTGGCACGGAAAGTATAGGGGCGATTTAGGGGGAAGCGTGGGTAAGTCCTGCAGCCTGTCACTACCCCACCACTCCTCCCCACTGCTGCTTACTGTTAGCTCCAGCCCCAACTGACCCAGAGCTGCTGCTGCTGCTGGTGCCCTGCTGGGACCACTGCAGCTGCTGATGGCCTCTGACTGCCCCAAAACCAGAGCCACCCAGAGGGGGAGAGGGAAGGGGGAGCAACAGATGGCAGGCACAGTCATGGGGTGTGGGAGATGCACGCACAAGAGGGAGGACAGAGATGGGGAGGAGAGCAGGCAGCAAGTGGCAGGGATCTGCTGCCCTCCCCAACTCTCCCTACTGCTGCTTTAGGGGGGGAAATTATAACAACCTTCCAATAATTAGATTATATACATGTAAAATTACAATTAATTTATAATTTTTCATGTATAAAATCTAATTACTGGGGGGGGTCATCTTGAATACTACGTTGTCTTGGATTCAGGTAAATACAATAACATGGGGTTCCAATTTCCTATGCAGGATATAAGTCTTGGTCAGCCTGGTCTATTTGATCTCAACAGTTTGAAAATCTCTCTCAAAGAGCAAGACTTGTTGGTGTCAACTTTAGATTTTTCAGTCTAACTGTTGTAAAGACTTTAACAGGAGCAAGAATCCTTCACAGACCAATCAAATACCATAAATTGCAGGGGGTAATTTTAGCAGACATCTAAGGACCTCAGAAACACATCATAAATATAAAAGTGAGATGGTTTATAGTGTGTATGTGCTGAGAATTTTCCACTGTTCTCTGTTCTTCTCAACCTCCTGAAGTATTTTGTTTTCAGAGTGAAGACTGGCTTCCAATCCTGCAAATTCAACTACACTGGCAGGCCACAAGCTCACGCAAAGTCTTAATGACTTCTCACACAGGCTGGGATGACAACAATAATCTTACCACATAATCCTGTTTCCACAACCATGTAACAGTCTTGGCAACACTACTAAAAAGTAAAAGGTCCATCTTTAAACACTATGAACCAGCATATTAACTATTAATTCTTAGCACAAGAAAACCCGCTGTTCAGCACAGGCTGAGAAAAAAAATACCTGATCAATTAATGGGAACCGTCTCACAATTAGAAGTTTCCATCTGCTACTTCAGAATACAAAATACATTATAAATTGAAATACATATGATATGAATATATGCATGCATATACACCAGTGGTTCTCAACACTTTTAGACTTGAGGCAGCCCTGGATAGACTCAAGGCGCCTCTTGAAAATGCCAGGGCTTAGTTTTCACTCAGTTTTTCACTACAGAAAAATAACAGAGCAATCCATCTGTTGCAAAAACTCAGAAAGACAACTACATATCAGAATAATTTTAATATTGTGGCTTCCTATTTGAAATTTCTTGGTTTATCTTGTGAATTCTGTTTGCACACCTAATAGTGCTAATATTGCACGGCATCCTGTGGTACCTCTGAAAGGATCCCAAGGCACCCTACAGTGCCCCAGCACCCTAGTTGAGAATGTCTTGATATACACAATTCCCCCTTGTAAAAAACAGAAAGCAAAAACCCGCCTAAGGGGTGGGAGGTGAGGGAGAAAGCAGAGGGAATTAGTCCATGGAAAATAAAAAACCCTTCTTCTCCCAACTTGGAAAGAAAAATACCTGCAAACCAAAGAACAAACTTACTATCAGGAAATTAAAAAAAAAAATTCATAAGTGGAAGAGAAAGCCTAAAAACAAACCAAGAATTCTCCATGTCTTGCCCTCCCTGCAATCACTGTTGCAACACCCTGTCTTCTCCCTTACTCACACACATGTATGGGCACATTCAAAGAACAGGCCAGATCTCTACTTTTCCTAAGTGGTGTTTCTGCTTCCCCTTCCCTACCACCATACACATTTGCTGAATATAAGAGACCGGAGTACCAGTTTCAGCTACCAATACGCAAGATCTAGAGGCAAGATAAGGGACAGGTGCATCATTCCAGCACTTGATGCACCTACTAAATTTACACCAAGACTCTTGACGTTGTCACCCCAGCACAGCCACTATTTTGGAAGTGTGGCTTGTGGGCATCATGAGATGATTTCCAGGTAGCTCATACACCAACCAACAAAGCTGACCTCAAAACCTATGCAACAGCAGCTAAGCAAAACCCACATTTAGATGCCCTGCTACCTTATTTAAAAAATGATAAAAGTCCCACATACAGAAAACAAACCTGATTAACAGAGCAAGGTTTTACAAAACCCCTCATTTCAGAATCCAGCAGTTAAAAAAACATACCATAGCAAACCCAGAGAGCAAAGCAGACGTTCTGCTGGATGCTTTAAGCTTGGCTCGGCTCAAGTAGAGTTTTCTCCACGACAGGGCCTGGACCGAGTGATGATTTGAAGTGACCAGTTCCAGATAACTGCGCCGGACCCAGTCCCGATAATCCATGCCTTTTGTGCCTGGTTCAGAGCAGCAAGCAGGGGTGGAAGGATCCACTGGAACATTTAATTCAGAACTCATGATGAAAGAAATGCTAAAGAAATAAAATATTTATATATTCAAATATGGATAAGAAAAAAATAAATATCAAATATAAGATAGGAGTTCATTTAGGAGCTACACTAAAAAAATTGTTCTTGCAAAGTAGATGTAAGCTGGAGCGCAGCACAAATGAAAATCAAGCTTCTACTCCATTCATCTGTAACCACTGTACATGACCATGACAACTGTAAGACAAAAACTCCATAATACTATGTCAATCTGACTTCAGGAAGGGCTGTTAACAGTTAGTTACACTGTTAAATTTCTAGGTTGCTGTCAGGTTTTTTTGGCTTTAAACCAGTCCTCAACTCCAGTCCTCCCCACCACGGGCTTGTTTTAAGACAGTTTGAAATAAAAAAAAGCCAGCAAATTTTCATTTGTACTTTTTAATTTGTTCCCAAGTTACACAGTCCACGTTGCAGTATCGTGGATATGCCTCAAAAACATCTTGCTTCAGTCCCATTGTAACACCAGCTGTTAGGTTCAATGGGTTAATGTTACTTTTTTTCCTAAAGAGGCACTTACAATTAAATTGCACCAAATCCAGTTCCATTTATGTACCTGCTGCTTCCCTTGTCCTTCCAGAGACTAAGCAGCTTTGAAAACACTGAACAGCACATACTGCATCTCAAACATATGGCCCAGCCTGTACATTGGATTCAGCCTGTGAAGCCTCACCATCCAGTGCCCAGTGTCATTCCTGGGTGTGATAAGACCCACATGGGGAACGGTGCACACCCGTGGCTAGACTGGACCCATAGACTCCCTCCCCACACACCACCCAGCCCCTCCATTTCTCTCTCCAGCAGCTGCTGCACTCACTATACTCACCTGGGACCCAAGCTGCATGTGGTGCAGATCCCAGGGCATCCAGAATGGGTGCCACAGTCTGGCTGAAGTGACAGCTGTGCTACACATGGGGGCTGCCCCAGCCAAACTGCTTCACACAGCACCTACTCTGGAACATGCGCTGCATTAAGGAGCCCCCTCCACCTGGGTCAGGACCTGTGCTGCATGTGGTGCTCACAAGCACCGTGTGTAGCACAGATCCTGGACTGGCAAGCACCATGTGAAGTGCAGCTCAGGAGCTGTGCCCAGCACCCATGCCAGCTGCTCCAGGATCCACACCACACCCAATGCAGGTCCCAGACTGGCGGAAGCAACCATCAGATCAGGTATCCTAAGGGAGGGAGAGAGGGAAGGGGGCTGGATGAGTTTGACACCCCTGTTGTATAGCAACCAAACTGGCTGGTCTTGGACAGGAGTTTTAGATTTCCTGAACCATTTCCTGGTTACATCTAATCTAACAGTTTTACTCCTTTACTACCACCAAGCATGGTCATCCAATGGGAAGATATTGCTCTTTTGGGGAAAATAGGTTTTAGTTCTCAGGAATGTTATTTTATAAATCTTCAACTACCATATCATCAGATTCACATGACCATGTGAAAGGCAAGGGAAAGCAACAAGGCTGTTTCAAGTGACCTCATGCACCAGCCACACTGAAAACACATTTCGTAATCAAACTATACCATGGATATATAGTTTGCTATATCATGGATTAGCCTTATTATTTTTCGAAGGGTATTCTCTTGGATTATGATTTTGGTGTCATTTATGGGCATACAGCAGGATTTACAGTATGTGAACACAACCACACATCTGAAATTAGCATTCTAATTAGGAGCCTTCAGGAAAAGCAGAGACCTTGATATGGCAATTAGTCTTTATGCCAATAAGACTGCTACTGACCTCAATAAAAGTGACAAACTATTATAGGATTAGAACACACTGAAGTTTTAAGGCTATAAATATTTATAACAATGTACAAGAACAGGTATATGCAGCAAACCATGCATGAAGTGGTACTAATTAGCTGCAGCACCACACTTCAAGGTCAAGAGTGTCTTGCTGTTAGTTTGGCAAGGAGTCGCCTTTTATACACACCCCTGCAGTCCATTCAGTGACTAAGACTTTGTCTATTGATCAGCGTATCCCCAGGAATTCAAGAACCGAGGAAGCTAAATGTCATCCAGCTACCAACAAGATGCAGAAAGGGCTGTCTCCAGCCCTTAGTTTAAAACATAAATACACTATTTTGACATATCACAGACCACTGACATTGGACTGCAGTGGCAAACAAGGGAAATCATACCAGCAACTCTACTCCTTTGACAATGTAACAACATGGGATTCTCTCTCCTGAGACGCCCAAAAATAAAACTGACCCACTGAACACAACAGCTGGTGTTGCCATGGGACTGCAGCAAGATGTTTTTATGGTATGTCCACAATACTGCAAGCCAACAAATGTTGTTGCTTGCAAACAAAGTAAAAAGTACAAGCAAGAAGTTGCCAGCCCTCATATTTCAAGCTATTTAAAACAGAA
>NW_017729013.1:9002279-9006241 GCF_001723915.1 Gavialis gangeticus | reverse complement strand
GGGGGGGGGGGGGGGGGGGGGGGGGGGGGGTAGAGCATGGGACCAGAGCTGAAGACTAGTTTAAAACTGAAATAAACTGATGGCTGGGGGGGGAGGAGACAGTGGTGCAATCTACCAAAAACCCACTCCACCCAAACATTAAAACCAGCTGCCTAGGATGGAGCAGCAGCACTTCTATTCAGGAAATGCTAAGTCAACTGACTTCCTGGCTCATGTATCATCTCCCTGATTCCTGTTAATCTCTCTCCACTCCACAAGCAGGGATCCTGGTTTTCCCTGATAAAAAATGACAAATTCTCTGATAAAAAAATCCAAAATCCGTGATAAAATTAAAGGCCCCCCAAGGCCCTGCTAGTGCCCCTCACTCCCCCCCCACAGCCACCCCAGTCCTGCTCATGCCCTTTACCCGCCCCCCACAACAGGTCCCAGCCCCACACATGCAGGCACAGGCACGCAGACAAAGACAGGCACACAGACATACACAACACACCCCAGCAGGCAGGTAGGTGGGGACAGGGGAAAAGGAAGGGATTGAGAGCGCAGATTGAGGGGGGGGGCAGCAGTGGTGCCCCTCTGCAGGCCACACACGCGCTGCCCGTCCAGGAAAGGAGGGAAGCTCACATGTGGCAGCCACCACCACATCACCACTGCTGGGGGAAGCTGGCTGAGGGAGCGAGGATGTGTTGGGGGAAGATATGGAGTGCCTGCCAGCCAGCAGGCACTCCTGGTGGGGCTTTCCCCAACACTTTTCCCTCCCTCAGCTTGGACAGGCAGGGAGAGGTGGGGGGAACAGAATGTGCCCTGGGGTGCAGTGGTGGAGCAGCGAGGGGCACTGCCAGCCCCCCACCTCAACTCACTCTGTGTCCACTCCCAGGAGCAGGGCCAGGGCCAGGGCCAGGGGGGCAAGAGCAGCAGTGCCCCTCTGCAGGCCACACACTGCTGCCCAGCCAGGGAGGAGGGGGAGCTCACATACGGCAGCCATCACAGCCACTGCACCTTGCGCTGGGAAAGCTGCATGGGATGCAGTGGCAGCCACTGTGTGTGAGCCCCCGCTTCCCCCCGGCCAGCCAGGCATGAGCAGCTCATAGAGGGACACTACTGCCATTGCCCCCAGCCCGGCTCCAGGCAAGTGGCGTGGGGCACGGCGGTGGCGGTGCAGTGCTGCTGGCACGCAGTGGCTGCCACCACCACCACGCTGCCACCAGCAGCTGCCCCCGCGCTGCACCTCTGCTCACATGGCAGCAACTGCCAGCACCACTGCACCACAGCTGTCAAGCGCCGTGCCGCTTGCCCAGAGCAGGGGTGAGGGCAGCAGTGCCCCTCTGCAGGCCTCACATGACTCTTGGCTGGATGGAAGTTTGAACACAGCGGCCACCACCGCAACCTGCGTCCTGTGCGGCTTTTCCACTGCTGGCCGCAGGCAAGCACCATGAGGTGCGGCGGTAGCTGCCGCGTGCAAGCTCCCCCTCCACCCCTGGGTGGGCAGCACGTGCGGCCCGCAGAGGGCCACTGCTGCCCTTGCCCCCACCCCTGGGAGGGGGCACAGAATGAGTTGAGGTGGGGGACTGGCAGTGCCCCTTGCCCCTCTGCCACCGTGCCCCGAGGCGCGCTCTGTTCCCTCCCCTCTCCCCACTTGCCCACCCGCCTGTCCGTGATGAGGAAGGGGAAAGTGTTGGGAAAAGCCCTACCAGGACTGCCTCCCCACTGGCAGGCACTCCACATCTTCCCTCAACACATCCTGGTTCCCTCAGCCCCCAGCCAGCTTCCCCCCACAACCCCCAAGCCCCACTTACCTCCAAGAACAAAGAAGACTGATCCTCCTCCTGGCAGCCACCAGTAAGTGACTGCGGGTCCCACCCTTTCCCCTCTGCCTCTGGGCAGGGCTGGGGCTTTCCCGCCCCTTTTGCAAACAGCACTTGCAGGCTGGAACTCAGCCAGCCTCCAGAGCTCTTTGCAAAAGGGGGAAATCCATGGGTTTCCCTGCTAAAAGGGAAAGTTCCTGTTTTCTCCAATTAAAATGGGAAATCCATGGTTTTCTCTGTTTTTCCATGGGAAACAGAAAACCTGGATCCCTTAATGACCCCCTTTCTCCTTTTTAATGGTCTTGATGTTTCGCTATTCAAACTCCCTGGATGAAGAGAAGGAGAACACAGAAAGCCCCAGAGAGGTTGTGGAAACCAATCAGGTAAAGGCCTCTGCAGGCAGGGATAGTTTTCTAACTGCACATCTCTTTCCTTTTCAAAAAGAAAATCACAGTAAAGAGAAGGGATTGTGAAGTCTGGATTTTCCAGCCAGGACTTAGTCCCAGGTGAGTTCCGCTTTATCACCTTGATCTAACCAACCTGCATGCAAATAACTTATTTTTGTATTAGAGACTTAGCAGATTCATCTGCCCTGTCAAGGAAACAAAGACATGCCATTGCACAAACATCTCATCTTGCCTTTTATTCCAAAAGGTCTTAAATTCTTCCTATACACATGTAGGGAGGCTGCTGCAACGTGCTCACTGGTGCACGGTAAATTGCTGAGCTCCAGCAGATCCACCATCACATGTAACAGTGTCCCTGCACTGAAAAACAGCAGCAGGGGCACTTTAACTAAAGCTTGTTGGACAAACTTTAGTTAAAACACCCCGCCACCATACTACAGTGCACGGATGCTGATACACGTGACACTCTGCGAGCCGCTCTGATTAAAGCGCCTCTTCTCTCCCAGCACATCTATAAATGCCTAAAGTGCCTTGCAAGGCTCTGTACCGGACGAATGTTGCTGCTGTTAATCATCTATAGGATGATTGTGCCCAAAAGGTCTCAACCTGTGATCATGGCCTCACTGTGCTAAACACGATGGACAGGGGCAGATCCAGTGGGGTTTAATGGTGAGGTTTGACCCCTTTGATACCTGCTCCACCCAAACTTTAGAAGCAGCTGCTTGGGAGGGGCAGCAGCGTTTCTATTCAGGTAGTGCTGAGAGCCAGTTGACTTCCTGGCTCCTTATCCTGTTGTTCTCTTTCCACACCACAGGTGTTAACCACCCCCTATCCGGATCTTGATTTTTCACATTCAGACTACCCCTTTGACAATGTTGTTGTCTGTTCGTCATTCCTGGTAGTGTGTCTCTTCCATTTCTCTGCCCTGCAGGTTGTTTTTATCTGTACCTAAAAACCTTAACATAGGTGCAGCCGCATTAAGTCAGATGTAGAAATGACAGACAGTGAAGTAGTAGTAGTGTCCAGATGCTCTGGAAGATCAAGTTTTGCTTTATAAATCTGAAGAGATGCACATTGAACTATAATGATGAGGCTAAATATTACTGGGAGAGTGATTATTCCCCTCTATTTGGCACTCGTGAGGCCACACCTGCAATAACGGGTCCAGTTCTGGGCCCTCTGTACAGAAAGGATGTGGACAAATTGGGGAGAGTCCAGCAGAGGGCAGGGAAAATGGTTCGGGGGTTTGGGGCACGGGACTTCCAAGGAGCGGCTGAGGGAACCAGGCTTATCTAGTCTGCAGAAGAGAAGACTGAGGAGGGATTTAATAGCAGCCTCCAACTCCCTGGAGGGAGGATCGAAAGAGGATGGAGCTGGACTTGTTCTCAGTGGTGGCAGGTGACAGGACAAGGAGCATCCGTCTCAGGTTGCAGCAAGGGAAGTTTAGGTTAGAGAGTAAGATGAGGTCAGAGATGATTAGATGCGGTGATCACAAGCCCCGCACGCAGCGGTAGTGTAGTGTAGCATACACAGCAGGGCAGGGAAGCACTGTGACAGGCTACCCCAAGAGGTGGTGGCAGCTACATCGTGGGAGGGTTTGAAGACTCGGGTTTAGGATGCTATAGCTAAGGCGGGACTAGATGTGGCCCCTGCCAGCCCCGACCCTGTGCCCATCTGGACGGTTTGCACCGGGCTCCCCCTCGGCTTTGGCCTGGGTCTGAACACAGCGCCATCGTCCCGCCCGCCGGCCCCG
>NW_017729013.1:8997133-9001679 GCF_001723915.1 Gavialis gangeticus | reverse complement strand
GGCAGGAAGCGGGCGGCGCGGGGGGCACCCAGGCGTTTCCGGCCCGGGCCCCGCTCCGAGCAGCTGCAGCCTTCGGCTTGCTGCCGAAGAGCGGGGCTGCCCATCGCCGTCGGACACTCCCGGTCGTGGGTTTCAGATCACGGAGGGAGGCGCTCGGGAATCCACCGCCCCTCGAGCCCTTGCTAGATGCAACCCCTGCAGGGAGGGGAGCTGTAGGCTCCACCCGGCCCCTGCGCTGGAGGATTTTTGACACCCCTCCTCCATGTACAAGGTAACGTAGTCCTTTCTGACAGGTGCAGCTCAGGGGCCTGAGAAAACCGCGTGCTCTGCTGGCTTTTTTTCTTCCCGTTACTTTGCTGATACCTCTGCTGAATCCTCCAAGTGATGCGGTTTAAAAATAGAGTAAAGCTACCCTGCCCTTACTGCAAGCTAAGCGTGTGCACACTGGGTGCTAATGCACCCTACCCTCTACCTTACTGCTCATTAATGCTCCCTCGTGTTGTAGAAAACGGGACCCTAACCCTGGGATGTAACCCTACAGGAGCTCTTATCATCACAGCAACATACACCAAATGCAGCCTAAATCACCATGCAAGTTCAGTCCTCCCAACAAAGGAGAGGACATTTATTAAGCTTCAGCACTGCGTTCTGTCCACCTTCATTAGCATTTCACTTACAAGCTGAATGTTCCTGAAAGGAGATTTGTGATACGAATAATTCACTGTAAGAAATGATGGAATCAAACAACAGGGCTGGGTAGCCTAGCCTGAATTCATTTTATCCCTAAGAAAAGTCCAGCCTCTGTGCAAGCGAGAGAAAGTGCAATATGTTTCTCAGTTAACAAAAACTACCACTTTCCATTCAGCCCAGCTTAGAAAGGAAATGCTGCCTCCCAGGCTACAGCCTATTCATGAGACTCATGTTCCTTGAACAGTTTTAAAAAAAAAAAAAATATCAAAGCAAGGTTAATTACTTCTTATGGATCTTGCTAGCACTCAAAAGTAGTAGTGTTTGCTCACCCTACTCTGAATAGAACAAAGAAAGGGCACAACCCTCCCCACCAGTGTGTGTCCATGAGGAAGATGTCACTGGTTATGGATAGGCTACCCACATGGAAATCTGGGATCCTGCCTCTTCCCTCCCCAACCCCACTCTCACAGGTTGGCAGGGGTGGGGCTGCGTGCTTGATAGGTAGTTGTGCCTGCCTGCAAGGTGCTCTGCACCCAGCCAGACTATACACCTGTGTTTCCAGGATATCCATTATAATTCCTAACAGCTGGCAGGAACCAGCCTCTGAAATCCAGGACTGTCCTGGCTAAAACAGGACATATAGTCACCCTAATTATGGACCATTCACTGTCTTCCACCGTAGTCCCTGTGAGGAGCTAAGGGTTTAGACTTGAAGTAGCATAGAGGAAGTAAGGTTGTCACAGCTTGCTCTGAATACCTCTCAGCATCTGATGACTTCTGAGCCAGTCCCCTGTAGCTTTCCACCTTTAGAAGAAAAACCTTACCTTGCCACTGGAAGAAAGCAAACAGGGAGGGAAGCACAAGGGAACTGAACTCAAATGTCACTTGTGATGAATCATAGCATTTCCCCACTGAGCAGGCAAATAACATTACAGAGATGCCATTACACAAACTCAATTTAGTCAAGTAACATAACTGGTGTCAGGCAGCACAATCTAATGTAAAGAGCTCATCTGCAATACCTTTAATATATTTAGGTAACTTACTATTAGCTTAGGCTTGACAAAAACAAATTAATTAATTAATTAATTAAAAGTTGCACTGTATTCTGGATACTGAGCTGTCACAGCAAAAGCATCTGAGAAGAGACAGGCACTTCCAAGTTGGAAAAATAAATGGTTTTCTTCAGTCCAAACTACAGATGCTGAACACAACACGGTTTTGGTTTTAGTTGAGCTGCCAATGATGTTGGAGTAAGCTAAATTGGCAGCTCAAGGGACCTGAGGTCTCCTTTCGCCAAAAGAGATAACTAGCATGATTCAACCCTGAGACTGCACTGTGGCCCATCCAGCTCTAGCACTTTCTGCAGACCTCCAACAAAACAGTCTGTATGTCTCAAATATATCAAACACTTAATGCAACACCAAAGCAGAAAGAACGAGACACAGTTCCCCATTTCTGGGGAATTTATGGGCCTCCTACATATTTTGATGAATTAATCTCTTGGCTAATCTGTTTTTGCTATACCATTTCAAATGCTTTATCGTTCATCTTTTTGTCCCTTAATCCAGAAAAAGACTCAGATTAGAGCTCTACCACAGATTTAAGTATTTTTCCCCTACTTCAAGGTCCCTAAAATCATACCAACTCACCACCTCCCACTCTGATGAAACCAAATACTGTTTAAACTCTTTAAAAGACTCCTCAGCCTATTAAACAAGCTCTAAATTTGGCAAAAAGTACTTTACTTTAGTTAACTCCCATTCAAATAAGATCAGACAAGAAGTGAGAGACATTCCCTTTTTATTAATTAGAAAAATTTAGAAGAAAATTGTAGGGCACATCCAAGTAATAAAAAAGGGATCACCCGTTAAAAAAAATTCTATAGAACCTGCCTAGGATCATAAACTAATTTCTTTGGGTTAGAGATGGGCTTGTCACAAACCCCTAAACTGAAAACACTCACAGTGCAGGGAAATTTGGGGCCAAACCATTCTCTGCTACAGGCTAGCTTTTGCCCTTAGATTCATACATCCTAATTCTATCAATTTCAGTGGAAGTTGGGTATCATGGCCCTCACAGTAGAATTTGCCTTAAATGCTGATGAATATGATTCGCCCAAAGAACCTTGTCTGCTGATGAATATGGTTTAGCTTTCAGACAGCAAATGCTTTGGGCCATGCTAAAAAGAACTCTAGGGTCACAAAGACTCATGGCTGACTCTTTAGAGCAACCTTATAGCAGACTGCACAGCAGTTTTACAAGCAGTTAAGAAAATTCTGTTATTTGGCATCTACCAAAAAACCCTTCAGAACTCAGATGCGAAGGTCACACCTCCACCGTTAAGCAGGTACAACATATGCCGATGGATTCTGCCCGGCTGAGATGAAAGATTTTCATGCTCCTGAATATAAAGCAATGAATGTTGTTTCCAGCTGCCACTGCAATTGCATCATCCTCTTCCCATCACAAAGCTTGGCTCTTCTGCATCATCTTCCTTCTCTTCCTCCTCCTTCGTATCATCTGCCTCTTCCTCACTGGACTGTTGCTCTTGCGACTGGTCAGACTCTAAATGGGGAAAATGGGATAATCTGACTACATGTAGCAAGGAAGGCACATCAAAATAATCACCAACAAATCAGTCTTGGATGTTAGGGAAAATAAGTTTAGGTCACATCTTGCTGCTTCCCAAGGGTCATCACAGAATTGCTCCCAACAGTGTATTTACTAACATTCTGCCCAGCTAAGAGACCCCCAGAACCAGTCTTACTATGAGAAAAAACACCCTCATGCCCAGGTTTGGTTGGACAGAATAAACATGAATCTCTTACTGCCCCTCTTCTAGTTCCTGCACTTTGTTTTGTTTGGGTAACAATAATACTTAGTCCAGTTTCTGACCTTTGAGGATCACATTTAGTAGTAGTTTGATGCCACCAAGTGGTAAAATAATGAACTGTCATTTGCTATTAGCTCCATGCTTTTTTCCTACTGCACTGATGGTGAAAGGCATTGGATGTGGAATTCTGGAGATAAAAAAATCTTAATTCAGATAAAAGGCAGCAGCCTGGATGCCACACCCACCAAATGTGCCTCAGCCTTTTCTTGGAAGAACCCTTTAAAAGACAGTGGCTGAGACCAAGAAAATTGCCAGTTTGTGCCAAATGTGATGCTGGTCCTAATAAGCAACCTACATATGAAAATCTTCAAGTCATACCACCACTCCTAACACACAAGTCCCATGCTCACCAACATGCCATTAATCACAATAAAGATCCTGAAATTTAAACGTCTCTCCTGATCAAGCCCCACAAACCGGAAACATTGTGATGAATTCATTGAGTATCACTTCAGTAACATCTTCCTATGGATTAATTTGGACCAGTGTGTTTTAATGGCTCACAGGCTGAGGTACACACATGCAAGGTTCAAAACAGATTTGATTTTAAAAGCAGAAAATGAAGCAAGCTGGAAATATCAATCAACTCCTGACTCTTGCAGAACTATCAGGCACTGCTAGTGTTCCAACGGTAAAAGTGACTACTGACTAGGAATGCAAATCACAAAATGTTTCTAAATACTTTGACCACTCTTTCACTATAGTTCTAATTCTTTCTGTACTAGCTTCAGTATACAAAATGTTCCTGTAATCTATAATCACTTAAAGAAAAGACTTTTTTTCATAAACTGCTTTAATTCCAAAGTTCTAAGTCAGCTTGGGCCAAAAAAATTGCAACAGGTTCACCTTAGAAAACACCAGCATCTACTGCAGTTAAATAGCGAACAAAATCAGTCAGCAGTCCAGGATATTTGGAATGAAGGGTAACATTTTAAAAAAAAAAAAAAAAAAAAGCAAAAA
>NW_017729013.1:8991435-8997069 GCF_001723915.1 Gavialis gangeticus | reverse complement strand
TGGAAGAAAGGGAAAAATTAAAAAAAAAAAAAAAAAAAAGCAAAAATGACTTTTGAGCATACGTCCTGCCTTAAGTAACTTTCCAGGAGAGCTTCTGAAAATGTTAGCTGAAATTTCAAGTATAAGGGCCAAACTTGACCTCCACCACATGGGCATGAGCTGCACACATTGGTGAGAAATAGATCAACTCAATCCTTTGGACTGGAGAACTGAACTGAACGCCAAGGCTAGAAATAGACATCACCAAATGAACCAGATTAGTTGTGCTGGGATATAACCTTACTTGTATGACCAACAGGCTGGACAATGGGCTATACTGTCCAGCTTCCAGAAATGTACCCCAGAGATCCCAAGGCATGTCCCTGGAAGCAAAGAAGCCTGGCACTTCCAAGGCTTGAGGGGTCTGATCCTGCATGGAAATTCCTGGGGCACAAAGGACCAGGCCCCAAGAGCACCTACTCAAGGCAGTTGGAGGGTATGGGCAGCTCTGCCTGCTCATGGTCTCCTGCCATAAACCAGAGACACCCACTGCAAAAAAAAAGCAGCACAAATTACTACCTTTTGTCACAACTACATTGTGGCAAGACAGAGTATGGACATCTATTTGCTTTGTGCTATCATAAAACATTTTGTGGCAGCAGAAAAGCATGGAAAGGCTACTTCTGTTTCTACCATAAGAGAGAAATGAGATGCCACTGACCTTTTTCCTTCTTTTGTTCTAGTTTACTTTTCTTAGCCAGCAGCTTCTTCTCTTTCAACTTCTGGCTGTAAAGCAAGGAAAAAACCCCAAACTCTTACACAGAGGAATTCAAGCCTTTCAAATTTTCTGTATTTTTTAATCAGGAATTTACAGAGAATGTATTATATTATTGGACACTCACACCTTTAAAGACAAGTTCTAGTCAAATTTGCCCTCAATATACAAAATTGGAGCAAACAAGACCTACAGAAATGTTTCCTTTCTTGATTTTATTTGAATGAAACCCATTTTTCTTTTTGAAATCATTTAATTCCCTTAAAGCACTTACAACTCAAAAATGTGCCAGCACGTAAGAACTTTAAAATGAAAACTAATGAAAAGCAGAAATGAAATTGACTCATCCATCTTCAAAGCCAACATAAAACATAGAAAAAGCAGCAGTGGTTAAAAGCCAAATTATTAAAATCTTACATTAAAAAATCCCTTATTTTTACCAGCGACAATATTTTAAATTGAAAGCATCCCCTGAAACAGACTAATACATTATAAACTGATCTTCCTTCTCAGTGTGTTTCTGCCTATCCATAAGGAATAGGAGGGCATTTCAGTCCCCATGGCCCATTTCTCACTGGCCCCCTTGGTCAAGAGTGCTGACAATGGTAATAATTAAAGGAAAAGGTGACAAGAGAGCTTGACATGTGGACATCTGCTCGCAGTTAAATTAACTGAGATCAAAGAGAAATTGCAGAGGCTCAGAAGTCATCTTAGTCTAGCAGTTTAAAGAAATAGTGCAATAAAATGGACTGTGGACTTTAATGTCTACATTGTTCCAATGCATTTCTTATTAACAGGAATGTATACATATCAGTCCCATGCATGCTGATGGGTGTCATTACAAGATGGACTTAAACATTATATTAACCAATAGTTCCATGTATTTGCTATATTTACAGACCCACATTCATAGTTTTTAGGGCTGGAAGGGACCTCAGAGGATCATCAGGTCCAGTCCCCTGCACCAAGCAAGAAAGATAACCGGGGGGCCAGGTGACCGCAGCAAGGTGACTGTCTAGTCTTCTCTTGAAGATTTCCAGGGTAGGCAATAGCACCACCTCTGGAGGGAGCTTATTCCACAGTCTGCACACCCTGACTGTGAAGAAGTTTTTCCTAATTTTGAGCCTGAATCGATCTTCCAGGAATTTGTGGCCATTACTCCTGGTTTTCCCCTCAGCTGCCGTGGTGAACAGTTGGTCACCAAGCCCTTGATGTACTCCCCTAGCGTAGCGGTAAGCTGCTACCAGGTCCCCTCTCAGCATTTTTCCCTCAGGCTGAAGAGTCCCAGATCCCTCAGCCTTTCCGCATACTCCATTCATTACTAGAGTAAGCAGGCACAGCTGTTAAATCCACAACACTGCAACTTTAGGCCAGTGGCCAGTTTGCAGTCTTTTGACTATCCACATGCAAACAGTGAGCTGGCCTACCCATGCCAATTTATCTGCAATACTCATCTACAGTATCATCAGGTTCTTTCTGCTGGCCCACATCCCAGCATAGACCCAAGATGCAAAGTCATTCTCTGAACAGCAGGTCCTTGGCTCCAATTGCTAGACATTCACACAGTCCAGATCTACATATAAACTCCTGCTGGCACAGCTATGTTCCTCAGGTGTTCAAGAAGCTGTGCCAGCAAGAATCCTAGTTAAAATGCAATTATACCATGGTACTGCTGATGCTGAAATAAGCTATGACAGCAAATCCTTTCAAGCACAGGCCCAACCTTATAAAGGCAAGGACAGTGCTAACAAAAATGATCTGTGTAGCCAGACATCTCAGGTGAAAAGTTCTACAGAAAGAAGGCAGCATTTATCTCTAAAGCACATGGCTACAGATAAAGCATAGCATTAAGGTTTTGACAATCTGCCCTCACCGCTTCTTTCTGCGTTTCGCTGTCTGCTCCTCTGCAATCATCTTATTCCTCTCCAATTTCTTTTGGAATTCCTCATCCAGTTTTTGCTGTAATTGATCACATGTGACACTTTGGTTACAAACTAAATTTAATACCATTCAGAAGCCACCTCCATTTAAAGAAAAATCTTTTAGCAAATAGCTGGGAGATTTTCCAGGAAGCTTTTGTTAAGATGCCTTCTTGTATTAAGAAAGATTGCATAGGTAAGTTTTATGCAGACAATATTAATCAAAAACATCAAGGACTGAACCCAGATATCCATAATAAGGGGGTAGAAATCCTCATCAACTTCATTGGTGGCAAAGACATCAGGACCATGTCCTACAGAGTATTAGAATAAAGCAGCATACCAGGAACATAAGCAGCAACATAGGAATTGGAACAGCTTCTCAAACTTTATCAAGATAAGGAACTGACAGAGGGACACTGGTCCCTGAAACAGAACTGCCATTGTATTATTGGTTCAGGACTTAGACAGAAGTCCTAATATTAAAAAGGAGTCCAGGCCTCTGGACTCATAAAATCCTAATGCTTGTGTTCAAGTATTTGGTTTTATGCTTTCTTTGCAAGATAAGAACTATTAAGGATTTCTTTTGATTTTTAAGAAAGCATGAACAATTCTGCTTACCTCACTAGCTAGAAAAAAATTCTACCCATTTCTATATCTAAGCACTCTTAGTCCAATTTGGAAACAGGAACATACATATTTTGGCTTTATATGTATTCCCTAGAGTCACCCACTGAAGAGGAAGGATAGATCAGGTCTGCAGCAAAGCACTGATATTTTAATACTTTCTTCAAAGGCCACACATATCCCATATTAAAAAAATAATTATAAGACCAGACAGTTTGGAACTAAGCTAGTCTCTCTTCTCATGATCTTAGGAAAAAATTACCCAGTGAATATCAAGCAGTCAGACAAGTGACTATAGTAAGAATCCACTGACCTTCTCAGCCATTGCATCCATAAAATCCTGTCTCTGATACTCTCTCCGGCGAAGATGGCGGTACACATGGAATTCACCACTGCCAGCTCCAGCACTAGAACCTGCCAGTGATACAGGAATGGTTGGAGAATCAGCATATAGCAGAGAAGAGCACACCAAGACACTCACAAATGACTCAATCTCAGACATGGTATACCAATAGTACTGTAGGCATGAGAAGTTTGCTACCCATTTTTATCAAGCCCAGATCAACAGGAAAAGCTAAAGCAAGTTATAAGATACTTGCAACTCAGTACTGCAGGATCTGTGTACTGGTCAACAATCCACATCACTAAAACCATCATCACCGTTAGTTTGTTAATCAGAATGTTTGCTAGGAGTATCAGCTGAATCTCTACACCAGCGGTTCTCAACCTTTTTAGACTCGTGTCACCCTTTAGAAAACACCAGCTTTTAGGTTTCACTCATGTCCCGACTCCAGAAAAATAAGGGAGCAATTCTGATTTTGCAGAGAATTCAATGGGCTCATAACAGATCAGGCTGTTTTTAACACAACGGATTCCTACCTGAAATTCGTGTGTTTACCTTGTGAATCATGTTTGCACGCTTAACAGTGCTAACGTTCCATGGCACCCATAGCGCCCTTGAAAGGATCTCAAGACACTCCAGGGTACCAGAATCACTACTCTAAACACTGAGTGGGTCACAGAAACAGTGCTCTCACACCCTGTCCTAGGCAGAGAGGCACAATTGAGAGGGCAACTTACACCTTGTTCTGCTACGATAGAGCTGAGGCTGTTTTCCCCTGCCTCTTTCCTATAACTAGCTAAATGAAAAACAAGTACAGAAAGCAAACAACAGTGAACAGGCAGGTTATTCCCTCAACAAAAGTTAACCCAAAAAAACCAGAAAACAAAAAACAAACAAAAAAACCAAGCAAAAAACCAAACCAACCAAATAATAATTAATAAAAAGCCACAAGTGTCACCACTTCCTGGTTGTACCCCTTGCTCAGACACAGGCTCTGTGTGACCATGAACAACGTAACTTCAATTTCTTATCGAGAGACAGAACACTTTTGGGGGCGCTGAAATGGAGACCCTTAGAGAGGGCAGAATCACACCCAACTTGCTATTCAGCAACGACTGGCCATATTCACTATGGCCAGGTGTACAGACAAACTTCCTGGAGAGCCCAGCCTCTGGCTTTACTTTTCAATCCATCCAGGAAGAGCACACACCAACTACTGAAACTTCCTCAGCCTGACAAAGGGTTTTTGAACCTGAAAGCTTGCTTAAAATTACTTTTTCCCCAACTATTTAAGTTGGCCTAATAAAAGACATCAGATTCACCCGAAGAGCCTTGTCTGGAGAGGTCCAGGCATTTATTCTGGACACCAACAGCAACAACAAACCTCAATAAAGATGAGAACTTCAGCAATGACTTGGAGACAGTCCGGGCCCTTTTAATGGGAAAGCAGAATAGACTCCCCCCATCCTGCCATGCTTTCATCTAAGCCTCAACTGCTCAACGTGCGGGCGTTGGACATGAACCCCCTTACCCATGACATCTCGGACAAACTCTGGGGGAGGTCGCGGCGCCCATTCACTCAGTTTCTCGGGGATGGGAACAGTCTTGTCCTGCAACAATAAACCAGCCGGGCGTCAGCGCCTGCCCTGGGGGAAGAGACCGCCGTGTCCGAGTCCTACTTGGCGCAGATCCCAGGGCTGGCACAACCCAGGTTCCAGGGGCTGGGGGACAGCAGCAGCCGGGAGCAGGAGGGGAGAGGGAGCTTCCTCCCGGCAGGGGGCTTGCCCGAGGGGGACCCCCAGGCCAGGCGGGGCCGAGGGAGCTCAGCACCTCCCGCATGGCCCGGAGCGCAGGGGTGGGCGAGGCCGGGCCTCACCGGGTTCTTCATGAGGCGCTCCAGGCGCAGGCGCTGTTCCTCGGCCGCGCTGCGCGGGATGACCAGCGGCTGCGGCTCCTTGCGCGGCCGCGGCGGCCGCGGGGCCGAGGGCGCC
>NW_017729013.1:8973440-8991424 GCF_001723915.1 Gavialis gangeticus | reverse complement strand
CGGAGCCCGGCCCCTACTGATGACGTCATGGCAGCGACGCCCCGCGCTCATTAGCGCCCGAGAATATGTATGAGGAGGGCGGGGCCACTCTGCGTTCCAGCCCCGCCCCCCGGTCCCCGCCCCGCGCGCAGTGCTGGTGGCGCCCGGCAGAGGGTGGCAGTCTGGCCCCGTGCCTTCGTCCGCGGCCCTGCTTGGTGCAGGACAGGCCCGTCCACATGTGAATCCTGCGGAAAGAGCACACGACGTGGGGTTTCCGCATCTTCCACGCCTTCCTTCTGCAGGAGGGTGCCGTGTGCTGTCACGCCCGGGTACCAATGACTTACCAGCCTGAGGAAAGGCCACCCAGTGCCATTGTCCCCTCCACCAAAGGACCTGTCAGGACAGGCTCAGATCAAGCGTAGCGACTTCTTAACCTGGCACGTATCTGGGTCCAAGGTAGTTTTCCTGAACCCCTCTTCTGGCGCGGTTCGGTACCCAGCCAGAGGCGCAGCAGCTTTAAACCCAGTTTATGGAAATGGGAGTCTTCTCCCTCACTTGCTCCAAGGGCCTTATGGCAGCCAAACCCCAAACCTCTGGGCTTGTGCTTGCACATAAGACGCCTGCCAAAGCTTTTGGAAACATCTGAAGCCCCAGGTGTGGGTGGAGGATGTTTGCCTGTAGTAGGGCCACGTATGGTTTTGGACTCTTGGATTTGGATTAGACAAATTATATTAACAAACAAAAAACCTGTCAGTAGCTGGTAGCAAGTGGACAAGTCCATCTTGTTGTTCATGCAGGTGTTGTTACTTACATCGTCCTGCTCACACAAAAGGTCAAGATCCTTTTTGTACTACAGGCATGCATGTTTGGTAAGTGGGTTGTAAGTGGGTTCATTTGGCCCCATTACAAAAGACTGGAGCAGCTTTTTCCTTAAACACAACCACGCCAGGGCGTGGTGAGCTACAAGCACAGCACTGATGAACTCAGTGCATACTGGGAAAAGCTGACACCTCTTTCCTGGTGCCTCAGCAGAGCAGAAAAGACTGGGGCCAGAACGGTGCCAGCACCCCCTGCTGCAATGCAGGCTGGGAAATTCTGTGGCACAAAGTAGTGTTTTTCAGCCTGTGGTCCATGGGCCCCTGGGGTGCTACAGGCTAAGTCTAAGGGGTCCACAAAAGATGACTGATAAATCAAAAGTAGATGAATACCCACACTTAACAATTCAAAGGGGTCCACACCTCCATTCAAAATTTTTTAGGTATCCGCAAATGAAAAAAGGTTTAAAAACCACTGGCATAGAATAACCTGCAAAGAAGCACTGGTATACATAGCAAAACCATGTGTTAAACTGGTACCAGATAGCATGATGTTAACACAGGCCTCCACCACAGAAGATGTGTGTTAAGCCTGAGGGGTTACCACATTGGAGTCTTCTTCATATTTGACCATAATTTAATTTAGCCATAGACAAGGCTGACTCAGGGCTTTGGGTCTACTTATTCATGAGAAGCCTCCAAACCCTGAACCCAGGGGACAGCAGAAAGCCAAGCAGCTTGACAGCACAGAGGCTCCACTGACATTGTGGAAGCTCTGAGGATCTTACGGAAGTGGTTGTTGACCTTGTGGTCTGAGAGATTGCTGATCTAAGCACTGCACATGGAAGAGGAAAAAGAATGGGCTTGTGATTAAGGCACTAAACTATGGGTGATATTACACTTAGACTGTGCTAAAGGCACTTAAAATGCAAGCATCTGCACAGTAAAGCTTGTTACCTCATGTTAAGTGCCCTCTGAATGCCACTTCAGACAAGGGTTAACTCTGGGCTCTGCTACCTAGCTCATGTTAGGGCAGGGGCAGGCAATTATTTCAGGCGGAAGGCCGCTTACTGTGTTTTGGGAAGCCATTGAAGGCCACATGACTGGCAGCCAGGGACAGATAAATACTAATTTTCTAGATTTTTTTAGGGGCCCCGCGGGCAAGATAGAATGGCCTGGAGGGCCACACCCAACCCACAGGCCACATTTTGCCCACCCCTGTGTTAGGGTAACTTCAGTCTGCACCACAGAGATACAACAAGCAATTTGCAGCCCTCCGGCATCCCACAATGCACTGCTCCCAGCAACTCCTCCCCCTACCACCCAGAGCAGGGATAGAGCCCTAGTGTTCTGGCTTCTAGCAGAGTCCCTGCTCTCCAGACCACTAGTGGCAAGTCAGAGCTGTGGAAGCAAGAAATTATATTAACCCTTAACATGCAACTGTTCACAGTCACCACCACCAGATTGGGTGGTGGGGGAGGAAGCACTTTACCAGCAGAGGACTTGCACTGGTTTGACCCAGGTCCCTAGCATCTGTATAGCTCACATGGTACAAAAGGGCTTTTTGGTGCTTTTATCTAATAGCCAATTCAATCAGCTATTAGATAAAAGTGCCAGAAAGCCCCAGTGAAGCATGTGGGCTATACAGACACTGGGTGAACCAAGTCAAACTGACATGATTCCTCTTCTAGGCATGAGCTGCGCTCAGTGCAGGGGCACGTGGAGATGAAAGTAAAGCACTAGTTTGGTTTTTTTTCCATGCCTGTAAGCTGCGAGCATGTTCCGACTTTAACGCAGCTTAATATACCACAGATTTAGTATGGTCCAAGTGTAATGTGTAACTTCTTCCTAGGAGGCAGGAGACAGGCTTCATTTTCCAGCTCTGTTACTTTTTGCCTGTGTGATTTGGGGGGGGAAAATCACCCGGTGCCTCAGTTCCCACCCGCAAAAACAGGGATAAGGATACTTCTTTCCTCCCCCCCTTTGTTTATTTAAGCAGGCAGCTCTTTGGGGAAAGGACAGACTCTCGCCCAAAGCTTGAACAGCACCTAGCACATCTTGGCTAACACTGCTTGGTGCTGCTGTTCTATATACCACAAAATACCACCTCCACACACAACATGGCAACCACCTCTGCTTTTATAACAAGCCCAGGAAAGCCCTGTAGCATTTTCAACATGTCCTGTTTCAAGTGCTTTTATTTCAAAACTGGAACAGTTTCCCCATTTGTTTTACAAGCAGGGTTTTTTTCTTAAATAAAATTAATTTATTCACAGAACATTAAACTTCTCCAGATCTTTCCATATTTACAAATTAACAGTTTTGCTTGTTGATCATTCATTTCCCCATTCCTTGTCCCTGCTGACCTGAAAGGGACAAATAAAGCAGCCAACACAGGGAAGTCTTCAAAGCAACACTTCCCCTCTATCCCAGGAGCTGCTGAGCCTCTTCCAAGATCAATATGGCAGTGGCTGTGCGATATCTAGATACTCCTCATCAGTTCCTTGTGTGCACACAAAGCAGGTCTCTATCAGGCTCACTGACTGAGGAAACTCTGTCTCTCCCTGTAGCACACAGTACCATGCTTCTGGATATTGCACAGACTTCTTCATATAATCGCTCATTCCCAGGCTGGGCAGTTATGATGCACAATTAAAAAGAAAAACCCAAATCAAATAAAAACACACCCAGTGTCCCCTCTGAATTCTGACAGCAGGAGCAGCCGCAAGCACCAGCGGGCAGGCTACACTTGGGTGTTCTGGGGCAGGGGCGTCTGCATGGCATGCCAACCTGCCATGCTTCAGAAGCACAACCCTTGTGGCTCAGAAGACAGGCAGCTGGCTCAGAAGCCACGTCCTTGGCCTTTACAAAGGTGGGAGAGGTGGAACTAAGGGAACAGATACGGGGACATGCTCTTGGCTCATGAAAAGGCACACATACACAAAAAGAAAACAAAGCAAGCAAGCCTTTACTCGAGGGCCTTGATGTGGAGCTCTGGTTTTGCTGAGACATAAGCCTCATACTACATGAACTGTCTATGCTGCAGTCTATTGTGGTTGCTACTCATGTAGGCCAAGCTGTGCTAGCTTTCCATTAGCCAGCTTGGGTACTACCAGCAGCAGCACTATTGTAGCACAGGGATTGCTGCTGGCTGCAGAACCCACCCAAGAAGCTGGGGAAAGATTCAGGTGATCACAGCAATGGCTGTTACATAACTAAAGCCAAAAAGAGGGGATTTATCAGTGCAGAATACTCATGCACCAAGTGCTCCTCATATGGACACAGCTCATCTCAACAGAGTTGCACTCTGCACAGATACAGTACAACTACCCCTTGCACACATACACAGAACAAACTATACTGCTATAAGTGTTGTTTTGCTAGCATAACTACAGTGACACTTGGGGCTTCTGCTGTGTCAGTCAAGAATCACACCTTTTTGCACACCTGACTGGCAGAGCTATGATGGCAGAAGGGTCTGGCCTTAGGGTGTGGATGCAGGGCTGCTGGTATAAACAGGTCTTATACTGATATGGCTTACTGCCCTTCCCAAATAGGAATTACTCTACCAGTAAAAGCCACATTTTACTGAACTACACTCGTGGTTGTTCTTGTCCACCTACTCCAATTGAACTACAAAATCACCCCCCTTTCCCATATACAGGTGACCCTCGCCATTTGCACGGGATATGTTCTCATCCCCCACAAATGGTGAAATCCACAAATAAGGCACTGAGTTCATGAATGCCGCCTGTGTTCATGAACTCAGTGCCCCCAGCAGCTGGGGGAGCAGGGGCATGGCTGCTCTGGCAATGGCAGGAGTGCAGCAGCAATGGGAGCCCAGCAGCAGCAGGCATGCAGCTCCCAAGGAGCAACTTTAGGTGTATTTAAGAAGTGGGTTCAGCATTCTCAAATATTTGAAACCGTGAATGCTGAACCCAGGAATAGTGAGGGTTTCCTGTAGTTATAGCAGTACAAAATATGTGGCCCAGACAGGTCTTATATGCTGCCTTGGACAGACACTCAGGGAGGAATGTTACTCAACTTCCAGTGTGAACAACCCATATTCATTGTGCCCCTCAGCTGGTCTGTCTTTAGATGCAGCAGGGAACAGGCCTCTCCTCTCTCTGGTTCTCTCTCCTCAGGCAATTAGGTGTCATGGACAGCATTTTTAAAAGCAAGCACTGGCTTTGGATACCTTAATTTTCAAAATACCTCCAAAAATGAGGCTCCAGGGGTGTTGCCAGTAGGGGATACAATAAATGAAGTACACAAAATTAGTGGCTACACTTGCCACTTTGGGGCTAAGGAGATTTAAAAAAACAAACAAACAAACAAACAAACAAACAAAAAAACCACAAAAAGATTTGTCCTTAAAAGCTGGGAAATTTAGAAGCAGCCACCTCACTCAGAAAGAGCACTTAGAGTGGGCTCCTGCTAGCAAGGAGAGTAGAATGGAGAGCCAAGAGCTAGGATTGGGATGCAGCCAGGGACTTCCATATGGGTGTACAAACATGAATGAGACACATGCACACTGGCACTCACACTGGTGTTACCAGGAAACTGCTGGCCAGCTTGGAGGGAGTCCACAAAAGAGCAGCAAAAAAAAATCATCAGTGGCCTGAAAGGAACTGAGGGGAAATTCCATATCAACAGGCCACTTGTATTTAAGCTAGTGAAGGATACACATCCATACTGTTTCCATGGTGCTCTAGAGAATGCTGTAGAGAAGCGCGGCCCTGCCACCTACTCTGTGTGCACTGAACCCAGGAATGAGGCAATTAAGCTGCTCTGGGAATGCCCCCACTATCATTCTTGAGCTCTTCATCTCCATCCTGTGAGATAGCCTCACTGTCCCATTCCCTGGTTTGGCATGTGCCAACCAGGGGTGGGTGAGCAGGGGTGTGTTTCTCAGTGGCGCCCTCAAGATGACTGCCCTAAGAGATGGCAAGGGCAGGATGACAGTATCATGCCTTGCAAATGACTTGAGACTTTTAAAACTAAGGAGGAAAAGGAATGGGTCAGTTCTTCAGTTAAGTTATCTGCAGTGGACACTCCTACCATAGCAATAGACTGGGGCTAGCTAGGCCTTTCCATCACGGCTCTGAGGTGTGCGTGGGTGGGTGTTGTCTGCTAGTTGGCTCAGAGAGTTGTGTCACTCACAAGGCCACTTTAAGCCATTACTGCCCTGCACTGGTTTGTTTGCAGAATTCAAGGTAACCATCCCCAAAGAGAAGTAATGGTTTGAGGTGACCTAGGCTGCAGTGGGAGCACGTCCCCCTCTATCTATCATGGAGACACATGTAAGTGCTTCAGCCATAGAGAGCACAAAGCAAGAGCAGTATAAATCAAAGCCATAAAGTCCTATTCCAGGAGAATCATTGCAGTTACTAGACTCAAATGGAAAGGGGAATGTCTCAGTTGGATTGGTGGAGGAGCCACCCTGGCCAGGAAGAAAGGGGCATACAGCACAAGCAGTCAAGAGCTCTTGGAGGGCAATGATGGCCCTAAAACAGGCTCCATAATGGCACTGATATCTTCAGCCATCCAGGTTTCAAGCACAATGAAGCAGTGCAGGTGTTTGGTAGGGGTCTCCGACATGGTGAGATTCAGCAGCAGTGAGCTTCCACAGTTGCTGGCGGTTGCATGTCATCCATATCTCAGCGCACACAAGAAAAGGAGAGAATGGCCTCTGTCTATTGCTGGTGGCAGAAGGAGCTGGAGACTCTGACAGTCCCAGTTGAGGCAAGTCAGACTCTAAGGCGAGGGGAACACCAGAGAGGAGGTCCAGAATGGGGCTGGCCCAAGGCTTTGGGCCTTGACGATATGTAAACATCCACTGTGGGGGAGACACTGGAGAGAGAGCCAAGGAGGCCGGCTCATTGCTAACAGCATAAGCATTCCCACAAGCAGCGTCTCCATGGGAAAAAACCCCAAACAGAGGCTTTGACTCCAGTCCACGAGTGTTCAATAGAAAGAATATTGATTTTCAACCGCCCTGGTCCTGTTGCGCGAGCCTTCGCTCTCATGATAGTCCTCTGTGCTCACACTGGGCGACTCCAGCAGGCGCTCAACACTGTTGCTGCGGCTCCGGGTGTTCAAGGTCCCCTCCATCCGGTGGTACAATGGGTGGCTGGAGGAAGAGGAGGAGGAAGAGGCAATAGCACCTTCTGAGGGAGATGCAGGCTGGAAGGCGCCTGGCACAAAGCTGGAGAAGTAGTGTTGGGATGGGAGGTCATGCCTGCAGCTGGGCTGCTGAGAAGCAATGGCCTGGGTGGGGCCAGTCTCTGAAAAGTTAAACACAAGAGTGCCACAGTCACAGACAACACAGGAGAAGCAGTGGCTCCTTCTCCCTCAAAGAACCAACACCATCCCTTGTTCTCAGAGGTGATGCTTCTCCCTGCCCTGCATAAACCCAAAACACCATCAGGCTGTGTAGGGATCTTGCTGGAGCTCCTGTGTATAACAAGAGCTTCAGAAGCCAGTGAAGCTCAGCTGCTTTTCTTGTCAGCACTGAGTCTGTGGGGCCAGCTTGCAGGGGGTACATAGTAAGTACCAGTGCTGTGACACTGTTCCCTCCTACCCTAAGCTCCACAGACCTCTGTGAGTTTGGGTGGGACGCACAATCTGTCACCTTCCCACCAACCTACCAGGCCACCAAGCAACGTCCACCACAGATGCTTCCAGCTTAGTGAAACAGGGTGCTTTCTGCTGTGGCAGGAGGTTGGGGTGAGAAGACAGCAGCTGGTGAAGGTTGCTGTCACCATCTGAGGGATCATGGCAGTGAGGTGTACTGGTGATAGCACAGAGCTCTCTGGGATAGAGTCAGGGGTCTTGGTGGGCTGGGCTCTATGCCATCTGCTCTGGGGATGGGAGAAAACCTGCCTCACTGGGGAAAAAAGTTGCTGGCAACACCAGACCCAATCTCAGGGTTAACCAAACCAGTGATGGACTACATATTTTATTAGAGCCCTCACTGCTGCCTCACTTTGGGGAACAGGCTTTTAAAAGCCTTCTCCCAGTGTGGAGGCAGCTTGATCCCAAGCCATTAATCACCTCTTACTTCAGTGCTGCTTGGAAACATTCAGCCCCTCAAGAGCCTCCTGACCAGACACCAGGGAAGAACGCCCGTGATGAACTGCTCCCCGGCCCACTGAGGTCGCCGGTAATAAAATCCTCTCCCACAAGGTGGCAACTGATCACCTCTCAAGTGACTTCTCTCCCTGCTTCACTGAGCTTGTACGGTGCAATAAGCCACTCAGTACACTCCTTATCACTGGAGCAGAAAATACACATCCTGGGCCTCCTCCCAAAGCCCTTCTTCCTGCTTCACAAGGGAAAGGCAGAATGGTGAAGGCAGCCGCGCTGAGCAAACCCCCAGACTTTCAGATCTGCTAGAGGCAGCAACTCTATGGTTTAGAGCTTTGTAATACTCTATGGTTTAGAGCATCAGCAGTGTGGCTCACCAGCAGTCAGGACTGTACCCAGGGCAGTGGAATCCCAAAATATTAACGTCTCTTCTCTACATACCTCAGTCACAATCCAGCCACGGGCAGAGTCAGAAGTGCACGTGGAGCGAGTTACAGATCCAGGCACTTGCAGTTTGTTCTAACCATTCATTATGTGACTCACAGCTTCCCTGCCCCTCAGTCTTTCCCTCTGTTAAGTGGGGTTTTAGTTTCTGACCCGCTTTTGTTCACTGTTTCGAGATCCCTGGTTTAAAGGTGCTATATTTTATTCTGCTGCAAAAGTGGCCTGGGTGGTAAAACACCCAGCCCACCCAAAAAGGCCCCGTGTGTAAGACCTGTTTTAATTCTGGCCATGCTGGCTAGTGGCCGGAACAGCTCCAGATCTATAAGACTCCTAGGCCCAACCTTCAAGGGTCAACATGTAGCCAACACTGCAAAAGCAACAGCCTAGTTTCTGGAAAAGACTGTTGGTGGGAGAAGGCCTTTTTTTTTTTTTGGACAGTTACAGGATCTCAGGAAATCCAGTCCAAGCATACTTATCATAGGGTGTGGACACTCGCTTGGAGCCCTTCCACAAGACAAACATTTTAAAAGCAGGTTCTAATTGTTGTGTGTGAATGAGCTGAGAACAATTCAAATGCAGCAAACCTATTCCAACTCTAACCCTGGATGAAGCAGCGTTCATTCCCCTTCGCAGATGGCTCTAAGCCTTTGAGTTTCCAACCCATAGAAATAAAAGCCCAGCTCCCAGCAGACCAGGGCTCTGTGGACATTTACATCCCTCTCAGACTTCTGCTCTCAAGCATGGCTGTGTTACAGGGTGACCTACCAGGCAGGGGGCTCTGTGCCACCACGTAGCTGCGGAGAGTAATGTCAGCAGAACCGCCGGACTCCAGGGGGATGGGGTGGGTGTGGAAGTGCCGCAGCATGTCGAAAATGGTCTGGAACCAGAGGTGTTGGACGTGGCACTGGCCGGTCTCATTCAGGGAGAGCCGTAGATGCTGCAAGGAGTAGCATACCAGGGTCAGGAGCCTTCACAAGGCAAAGCAGACAGGCAGGCTAAAGGAGGTAGCTATGGACAGGTGCGTGACTTCAGAGCACACCTGCTGCCAATGCTTCATGCACCTCATTTCCTACACGTGATGGATAGGACATTGCCATCTGCTCCTCCCCACACTGAGGTGGCCACTAGTCTCCAAACATAACCCCGCTCTTCTGCTTCACTAAAGATTTGGCTCAAAACAGGAAGATCTCACATTTCAGAGCATTTTGTGGGAAACTGTTTGGCTGCCAAGCAACAGTTGCTATGACCCATTCAGAACCCGACGGGCTGAGGAAGCTGCCCTTTTGAGCTGTGAACAGCATTCAACAGAAGTGCTCCTTGAGAAAGAGGGGGAATCAAAAGCAAAGGCTCTTTCAAAGAAAATCTGGGAAAGTCTTTAAAGAAGAGAGGCTGCACACGGAGAATGCACAGTGAGGGGCCTGTGCTCCAAGTCAGTCACTGACAAATGCTTCCAGCTGCACACTACCATGACACTGAACAGCAGTACAAGGCATCGGCTGAGAAATCAAGGGCTCTCTCTCTGCCACTTACCACTGTGGCTTGGCCTGCTAAACTGTTACAGTGGTACCCCTAGGAGGGCAGTGTTGTTCACTGAAACTGTCCAAGTAGCAAATCCCTCAGTTAAGCCCAGGATCCACCTGCGTTGGTCTTCACAAAACTCTGACATGCATATTTATTAATAAAGTCCAGGAAAGTACTGATAAAGCCTATATATAAAACACGCCCTATGGCAGGGAAGGGAAGGGAAGAGCCCTGCAACACTGAACAAGGAGGAATCCCCTATGGAGACTGCTGGACACAGACAGATCCTGTGGGTCTCTTGGCTTCTGAAATGAGTGGTGCCCCGTGGAATGAACTGCTGACTACGCATTGCACTCTGGTGCTTTGGCATGCCCTCGGTTATCCGACACAGGCAACAACCATGGGAACCAGAGGCCACTGTTAACCTGGCCAGAGGCTCCCATTGGGAGCTTCCTGTCTGTCCCTGCCTTTCTAACTCACCCCTGGCCCTGAGACAATGTCTGCAGGCTACAAGGCAGCTCTGCCTAGGGACTTAACCAGGCTTCTGCCGAGTCAGCATACTAGCATGAATAGCCAGGAGGCCCTTCTGTCCATGGAGGAACCAGGCTGAGACTGCAGCCCTCGCTGCCACGTGGTCCTCAGGGGTAACAACATTTAGTCATTACTGAGCTCAGCTGAATTCAAACTGGTGACCTAGAAGCCAAAAGCTTTGCCACACATTGACTCATCCAGGCCCCTGACACAGCTTCTCAGCAGACCACAGTTAGGCAGCAGTGCTGTCTAGCAGAATGGCAAGAATTAGAGCAAGTTGCCATCCTTGTTATACAGTGAACATGTTTAATAACAGCAGCACCTGCTCTCTCTTTAGAGGCCTGGAACACCACCAGACAGCCCTGCTGTCCCAGAAAGGAAGTGTACATGTATTGCTCACTGAGAGCTCTTAATTCAGCCAACATCAATGGCAAAACTTTGCTAGCTTCAGAAGTCTAGTTCTAACAAGATTGGAGAGTGATAGTAATTCCCACCAGCCTTAAATGTCTGTGAATCTACTAAGTCAGACACAACCGTAAGTCCCTGTATTCCCTACCATATAAAAGTGCGTCCTCCTCCCAAAATTATAGTCCAAGACAAACCTTCCCTACCTCACAGAGTCCTGTTAGCTTCAGGGGGACTGATGGCTGCACTAGCCTGCATAAAGGGAGCAGGAGTTGGCATGTGGACTAAAGCATCTCTTCTGACATCTCTGTGGTAGTGTCAGCCAGGAGGCTGGTTCAGCTGGGTTGTTTTCCATGCACTGGTATCCAGCTATGGAAGTCCTTGCTAATCAGGCAGTAGAAGGTTTCAGCTAAAAGGCCTGAGTGCTTCTCCAGCAGTCCAGAGGGGAGGAGCATTCCTTAATCTCTTTGGAGCCCTGCCTGCTTTTTTTTTTTTTTTATTTTAAGATTCATGAACTCCATCAATGTATGTATTGAGAACTGGGATGTTTGGGAGAGGACAGCATGAGGAAAAGATCCAGAGGGATGATGAGTACCCACGGTACTCCCAATTTCAGATACAGTTGTGGTTGCTCAGTGGCTTTCAGGATTAGGCCTGTAATGAGTTGCCAAGGCTAAGGTGTACCTTGGGATGGCCTCCGCCACTCCAGCCCTGCAGAGTCTGGGGTGAGGAACATCATTTCAAGGAACATCTCTTTTCCCCTTCCCCTTATCCTAGCCCAGAGTCTGGCAGAGTAGCTGCTGGACTCTAGTATACCCCTGCTGTTTTTAATGGAGAGAGGGGAGTTGCACTCTTAGTTCTGCCACATACACCTCCCATCCTGTTTAACCCTTTCTAATTCTAGCTGCAGTATCATTCATGCAAACTGCATTTTTCTTTAGCCCATCAGACCAAGAAATTCTGCAGCTGGTGCCAAAAGGTCAATATTCCTCTCCACAGGAGATTAACTAGCAGTTTCACCAGGGAATGACTAATACTTCTCTCTCAAGTCTGGAGATCTGCAAGAGATACTGCTACCACATGGCTCAGTTCAAGCAGTCAAGCAGAAATAGGACTAAGGAAAAACAGAGACTCAAAACACTCCAGAAAGGAAGGTATCAGCCCAGTTTTACAAGTGAGAGAGAGAGATGAAGACAGAGGGATTGAGTGATTTGCCCTGCATCACTGCATGAGTCAGTGGCAGAGCTAGGAGCAGGATACTGATATTCAGAGTAATCCTCTAGACCAGTGGTTCACTCAGTGCAGCCCTTTGAATATGCCACTCTTTATGTTTTCACTTATTTTTTGACTGCAGAAAAGCATTAAAGTAATTCTTCTGTTGCAAAGAACTCAGGAAGCCCACAACAGGGCAGAATGCTTTTAACACTATGGATTCCTATTGGAAATCTCTAGGTTTATTTTGTGAATCGTGTTTGTGCAGCTAACTGTGCTAACATTGTGTGACACCATTAGAAGGATCTCAAGGCACTCCTGCACTAGGCCATAGTACCAAGTTCTTCTGCTGTGGTCTCTTCTCCAGCCCAACAATCCTGTGCTCTCAGCCTCTCACTGGTTTGCAGACTAGCAGTCCCACACTGGTTCTGACACTTGGCTGTGCTCTATAGTGCTATGGAGTGAGGTCAGCAGCTTTACACAAGGGGTGCTGGGAGGGCTCTATGAGTAGAAATGCACAGTCCATTCATCATGCAGGGGCACACGAGACAGACACTGCATAAAAATGATCTGCACAAGACAAAGAACCAGCCAGCAAGAACAAAAAGGCAGTGGGGCGTCGAGGGCGGGGGAGGTGGAGGAAAAACAGGGCTTGCTCCGATCTTCCTAATGCAATGTCCCTGGTGGGCTGGCACCAGGACAAATAACTGCCAACGCTATTTCTTTAAAACCCTCATCTCATAGCAGAGAAGCACAAGCTGTCAAACTTCTGGGGTGCAACTCCACACCTCAGCATTTCCCCAACACCAGGTTTGTTTTCCCTGCAGCCAGCCTGAGCACCCCAGTTGCACTGACTGCATCCTTCTGGATGGGCACTAACATTCAGGAGCTGAGCCCACACCCAAACCTGTGCAGCCATTAGCAAGCTGGGTAACCTCTGAAGAATTGGGGGCAGAGGGGAGAATGCTGTGAGATCACCAGGCACTTTACTACCTGTTCATTATATCTGGGACTGGCAGGGACCCTTAAGCAGCATTTCGTACCAAAAAACAGCTTTCAACTCCTCCTTTCTGTTCCTCCAGGGATGCCCTTTGTCCTTGCCCGATGTGGAGCTGCTCTCTTTCCCCCATCAGTGCTAGTCCCCAATGGCTCATGGTGGTTATCCCTCAGCCTCCACCACAAAAGCCCCTGGTGCTTATCTTATCTTAACAAAAGCACCAGGAAGTAAATTCCAACTCTGGCAGCTACTTAATATGCCTTCTCTCATTTTCAGTGGGATGCTGTTTCCCACTATCACTCTTTGTACTGAAGGGTGGCCATACAACAGAGTGCATTTCCATGGACTAGTAAATAGTCCTGGTGTTCAGGCTTACCTTCACCTGCTGGCCCCTAGATCAACTGACTCTTCAAATAGTCCTGACCTCACCTGCCCGTGGCTCTGCACGCTGCCTGGCCTTTCAAAGTGACAGGCACCTCAGATGCCCTACCACAGGAGTTAGCCTGATAGAGACCCTCTTCCATGGGAGAGAGCAGCCTCAGGGTTGTACAACACAGCTGCTCTGATGCTGTCCCTGCAACTGGGCAAGTGTTATTGCTGCATTAAGAGAGATGTAACAACAGCAGCAGCACTTACCTTTGCTTTCCCCTGGAAGTTAAAGGTCAGCACATACTCGCCCGGGCGAGTCTCACTTTGCCGAATGACAAACAGACCATGGCTCCTGGTACCCCCAAAGAGCACCAGCTGGGCAGCTTTAATCCGTGACAGTGTCCCATGGAACCAGGGGAAATCAGAGAGGTTGACTTCCACTTCTGTCTCACTTTCATCACCTGGCACAGGCAGAAAGAGTTAAAAAAAGGGGAGGGGGCAGCTGAGAAAGGAAAGCCTTTACTGTTGAAAAGGAGATGCAGCAGTAGTGCACAGGCTACCCAGAGGAACTCCTGGCTGCTCAGGCAGGAGGACGTCGTACTGAGGTACACAAGGCAAGCTGGGAAGCCAGTGCCTAAGTCAGACTGGATGCTGGGGTTTGTAATAGGCACCGGGAATACACTTGTGGCTAGTGGGGGACAGAGCTACTCCCATCAAATTCCACTGGAAATGCCACGTGGCAGAGAAGGAGAGTCCTGGCCCAGGGGTCTGCAACGTTTCTGGGCACAGTGCCAAAAATACCCACAACCTCAACCTGTAATATGTGAGCATGCCAGGGGCAGATGGTGGGGGAGCCACAAGGGGCCTGATCCTTGTTGTGGCAGCACAGCCCCAGCCCTTTCCCCAAGGCACATGGGCCAAGCAAAATGTCTTTGCATGCCACTCTCTAGCACATGTACCAGGGCTTGCCTACCCCTGTCCTAACCTTTTGCTAAAGCCAGTTTAGGAAAGAGACTAACTTGGCTGCACCCCACCACCCAGGCCCTCCAGGTACCTGCTAGATGACTGCTGGTGGCTGGCGACTCCAGAGTCTGCAGGAAGTTCTCCAGTGGAACGTGAGTCAGATGCTCCCCTGAGGAGTCCCTGACCCTGCCGTGTGGTCCTGAGATGATGGTGGCTGTGGCAGCAGGTGGGGCAGCATTGTGGAGGGGAGGCATAGTACATCTGTCTGAAGGCCTGTGCACGTCTGAAAGGGATTCAGATGTTAATGGCTTAACATGTTGAAGCTCCTTCTGCAAATCAATGCAGGACCAGGGCTAACAGTTCTAGGGGGTATGTTGTCTGTGCCCTCTAGGCAGAGAAAACCAGCTGATGCCCTGACATATTTCAGATTAGTTAGTGCCCAATGTCTGTAGGGGACAGGCATACCAAAAGCAGAAGCACTTCAAGCCTACTCCACCTCACCCTGTCAGCAAGCTCTTACCCGGGCCTGAAAGGGCCCCTTACAAATAGCAAAAATGATACCGTTCAGCAGATGGCTGCTCTGCTGCGACTAGGAAGTGGACTAAGATTCAAACTCATGTCCTATACCACAGGTAGCAGAGGACAACAGCAGAAATGGGCCAGATTTGACGGAGTAACCTAGAAGTGTTCCATGCGCTAGCCTCACTCCTCCTGGGAGCCATCCACTTCTGTAGGAATAGACAGAAGAGGAAAGCTGCTGAAGCCAAGCTAGGGTCAGCTACAGGCCACATGAGAGCTAACCACCTTCTCTCCATTTTAGTAGACTGTGAATTGATTAGTTATTTAGTTTGTAATGTCTGAGAGGCTGCATGGAAAAAGATAGGCCACAAAACACAACAGAGCTCCCCCCACCTTTTATGAAGTTTCCTTTGTCATTGGTAATATTCACACTTCAGAAGCCAGCCTGACACCCACAGACACCCAGCATCTGAAACTGAGACATCTGGCAATTTTCTCTGGCCATCCTTACCATCAGACAGAAATTCACAGCTGCAGGAGGACATCCTGCCTGGCAGACAGGCTCCCTGGGCACAGGAGGCAAGTTCAATATCATCTCCGCTGTCCCTACAAGGAAAAAGCAAAGCAGATGGTCCCTCATGGGGTGTCACTCTGCAGACACATGCCTTGCCTTGAGGAGGAATTTCCATTTGCAAGCAGAAATGGGGACTCATTTGGCTAATCCAGCAATTCTGGTTAAACCTTAGTTCCACATGCGCAGTTGCATGCTCCTAAAAAGGCCAGCACATGACATTTGCAATGCTTATCATTTGCTCCTGAAGGATTAGCCAAATTCACATAGGGGAGGTACCTGCAGCATCAAAAGGCACAGCAGAGAAGCGGAGGACAAGGCTGTGACTAGATATCAGATACTGAAGCCCCATGCAGACGTGCAGGCCTACCCTGTCAATTCACATTGGCATTTGAACTTTATTAGGGCTGTTCAAGCAACAGAAAAAATAGGATCAAGTTAGGGCTGGCTGAAAATTTTCCATCAAAAACAGCTCACTGAGAGAAAGTTGCAGCAAAACAACTTTAGGGGAAAGCCCAGGCTTCTAGAGGAAAATTTTGCAAAATATTTTGATCTAAATCTTTTGGGGTTTTGGCCAAAAACTGTTGCTTTTTGAGTCTTCAGGTAAAACTTGCATCAAAAACAATAGTGATTTTGTTTTCATCCAGTGTTTCCACAGGATGATGTCTAACCTAAATCTGGACCAACTCCAGAGGAATTCTGGACCAACTCCAGAGACAGTGTCAGAGGGACAAGGTAGGTTCAAGCAGAGGGGAGGCTCTGCAGGCAGATCCTGAGGATCAGAGGCTATTGGTTATGCTCTGTTGTTCTTAAGAGACTCCCAGAAAGGCTGGGTGTGTGCAGACTGAATGGAGAGCAGGGTAGTGGCTAAACCTATTTGCAGATACATACGGTGTTATGAAGAACAGGGTGCTGAGCTGCTCACAGGGATTGTGTTGAAATTGGCCTCTTTATCAGGCTTCCCTGCCAAATGAACACTGGTAGCGTGTTCTCAGTGTGCAGGCAGCTCTGCTGCCAGAACTGCACTTTGCTCTGCTAATGTCAAGCCACCTTCTGTGCAGGACGCGAGAGTGTGGTCAGCACCACTGTGTCTGCTCTAGAGGCTCTGCCAGCACAACTAGGCCTGTGGGATTACACCTCTTTACGACCCTGATGAATAGAGCTACAGTCGCTTTCATTGCTTTGGCTCATGTTCCCCATGCGGCCCACTGTCTGTCCTCTCCTAGCTCTATTTTGGCATGCACCTTCCTCGCCACCACTCTGACAGGCCTCGCCTGCCTGTTCCCCTGAGTCTGCACTAGTGGCCTTTGATTTCCTATGCAAGCCCAGGCTTCCCTCTTTGCTTCCAGCTGTGAGGCAGTTCATAGCTACCATTCCTCTCCCAAGAAAGGCCCTCTACCTCCTTGTCAAATCAGCATAGCCATTTTAATTTATTCTGTGACTCCTCTCCCCCTGCCATTAGGAGTGCGGGTTTATGTGACCTGCCTGAGAGACCAAGCCTAGTGTCAGAAGCCCTGAACCTCCATGTCCTGCACAGACCTCAGCTGAGCACGGACCCTCCCATCACAAGGCAGCCTCCAAGACCCACGAGCAAATACTAAAGGGCCATCCTGTTATCAGCAGGGATCCTGGTTTTCTCTGTTTAAACATTCCAAATTCTCCGATTAAAAAAAAATCCCAAATTCTCTGATTAAAACCCCCCAAATCTACAATTTTTCTGTGATTAAAATGAAACCACTATATCCATAGGGATCAGTTGAACACAACATTCATAGATTTATAGGTGTTTGGGTCAGAAGGGACCTTAGCAGATCATTAAGTCCGAAACTCTGCCCTGTGCAGGAAAGAGCGCTGGGGTCAGACGACCCTAGCCAGGCGCACGTCTAGCCTCCTCTTAAAGACCCCCAAGGTAGGGGAGAGCACCACTGCCCTTGGAAGCCCATTCCAGGTTCAACCCTTACTGTGAAGAAGTTCTTCCTGATGTCTAACCTAAATCTCCTCTCCGTCAGTTTGTGGCCATCGTTCCTAGCTACTCCAAGGGCTGCCCTGGTGAACAGAGCATCTCCAATTCCTCGCTGTCCCCCTTGATGAATTTGTAGGCAGCCACAGGATCACCTGTCAGCCTTCTCTTGTGGAGGCTGAAGAGATCCAAGGCCCTCAATCTCTCCTCCTAGGGTTTTGCCTGTCCAACCATAGGAGTGGCCCTCCTCTGAACCCTCTTGAGGTTGTCCAACTCATTGTATTTATATAATTACAATTTGAAAGCCTACCAGTGCCTCAATCATTATAATAAAATGATTTATTTTATTTTGTTTTTTATGCCTCACTTTGGCAGCCATGGCAGCATGGTGCTCTGTCCTGTGCCAGGTCTGGCCCTGCTGCAGCACCCACTGCATTCCTCTGTGGGCACAACCCCCTGCCAGTGTTGCTAGGGCTGGTCTCCATGGAAGCCCTGGCGACACATTGTCACAGCCCTGCCATTGCTGGGATCTCCACAGCCACTGCTGGGATCTTTGGAAAATTGTCTGCAGTGACACGGACAGGAGCTGCTGGAAAGTGGAGTCTCCAT
>NW_017729013.1:8962910-8968440 GCF_001723915.1 Gavialis gangeticus | reverse complement strand
GCCCCGACATGTCACCTGTGCCCGCCACCATCCCCACAGACTTACCTGGAGGAAGCTGTGGAAGCTGCTCTCCACCACACTGCCAGGCTGCCATGTGCATGTGTGCAGCCCACGTGTACATAGCACCCCCTGCATCCTGCTTCCCCCATCCCCAACCAGCCCTGCCAGTCTGCAAGAGGAATCTCACCATTTCCTGTGTTTTTCCCCTTTAAAGAAGAAAATCCACCTTTTTCTGCAGCAAACAGAAAACCCAGATCCCTGGTCATCAGTCCAGGGCCAGTCATTTGTGCCATGAAGCAACTGGCCTCGAGTCGGAGAGACAGCTCTAGGCTATGCTTTGTCAGACATAATGACCACCTCAAGAATAGAGTACGTGCAAGTATGCATCAACTGGCCAACAGCCCCATCAATCACATCTGTTCCCACTTCCTCTATCCTGTTGCTTTTGTACCATTTTAATGCAAGAATTCGCAGTAAATCCTATTTTTAGCGTGGACACCACTGATTTCCCCATGGTTGCAAGAGTGATGCTCACTCCAGACTCTGCTCCTCCCAGAGGCAACTGCCTCTTGCTTAACTAAGGAGACACGTGCTAGCAGGAAGCCCAGGAAGCGGTCTGCGTTAGTGGTAATTGTTCACGAGGGAGCTGCTGCATTATTTAGTGACCAGTAAATGAATCAGCAGTCGGACTCATTCAACTGCAACCATTAAAAAAAATAAATAAATAAAATACACTCTGCAGAAAATGTGTTGACAGGGCACTTACGGGAAGGTTTTCATTCTGAATCCTTGGCAAATGAAAAACAAGCAAGCACAACGTGTACAAGATGAATGAAAATTCATTCCTGGTGTTAAATGTGTATGTCAGTGTGTTAAATGGCTCATTATTATGTGCACTACAGCTGTGTCCAGAGGCCAAACCAAACCTGTGCTGGGCATGATACAAACAAGAGAGGAAGAGAATCCCCAAGCTAGAAGTCTCAGGCCCCAATTCTGCAACGAGCTTTCTGTGGGTGGGTGGGTTCCCAAACACAAACAACATCCCACTGAAGCAATTAAAGATGTTCTTATTCACAACCAAGGTTTAAATCTGGCTGCTTTAATTGTTGCTTTCTGTGTGGGGAGGAAAGTAGTTAAGACTTAGAAGTGCACTGATACATTGGTCTGATATTGGATCGGCACCGATATAAAGAAAATTGGCTGCAACACAAATCGGCTTTTTTTTTTTTTGCCCGATGTGGCCAATAACATAAAATAATGCCCTGTGCATGCGTGCAGCTGCAGCGCAGCACATAGGCGGCAAGAAGCACAGCGCAGCATCTTGAAGAGCTGTGTGCAGCTGGTAAGTCTGTTATGGTGGAAGAGGAGGGAGCAGGGAAGGGGTGTGGAGGGGCAGGCGCTACCCAGCCAGGGCAGAGTAGGGTGTGGGATGGAGCCATGGCTCGTTCAGAGCAGGGGAGGACAGTGGGTCCTGCCACTGTGCGCACCCCAGGAGGGCATGGGGGCATGTGCCCCTGGATCTGTGTGTGGGGCAGGCTGCTGCTGTGGGCTGGCGCCAGGCTCTTCCCAGTGGGGGCTGGACCAGGCTGTGCTTGGAGTGGGCAGTGGCGGTGCTGGGAGGGGGGCTACAGCAAACTTTGGGGTGGCTCCAGCCTCCACATAGCCTCCCTCACAGTGCTGCTGCTGCCGCCCACTCTGAGCGCAGCCCAGCCCAGTCCCCCATCAGGAAGAGCCCAGCACTGCACCAGCCCCAGCCCGAAGCGGCAGCCCACCCTGCCCTGCACAGATCCAGGGGCACTTGTCCCCCATGGCTTCCCAAGCAGTGGCAGGAGCTGCTCCCCCGTACGAGTCACGGCTCTACCCTGTGTCCGCCCTACCCCAACTGAGCAGTGCCTGCCCCAGCCCCAGCCCAACTCCCTCCCTCACTGCAGGGGCCTTGATCTGCCCCGCCCCCCATGCCCCTTCCCTTCCACCACAACAGACTTACCAGCTAGACACACTCTTCAAGCTGCCAGGCTGCTTATCAGAAATCAGATTGGTATCAGCCAACATGCCTCCTTAAAAATTGGCTATTGCTATTGGCCACAAAAAAAATCTATCGGTGCATGCCTCTTAAGAATTATTTCCTGAAAAGGTTTTGTAGAAGGCCAACTGGACCAGGCATGCCTGGCTCTGTCACCACCCTGGTGCATGGCCCTGGTTAAGTTACTTTGCTGCTCTGTGCCTCAGTTTCTCCATTTGAAAAACAGGGACCCTCCTATTGACTTGTGCATGCTGCTTACAGATGTTACAAAAACAAACAAAAATGGTGGTTTACTCTAAACTTGGTGCACTCCTGTGCTGAACCCAGCACATGCCCAGAAGAGGCAGTGCATTATTTTGATCTGGTTCACCCAACATCTGTATAGATCAGGTGCTTTAGTGGGGTTTTTTGGCACGTTTATCTAACAGCTGATTGAATCAGCTATTAGATACAAGTGCCCAAAAAGCCCCAAAGTGCCAAATCTATATAGACACTGTGGAGCTGGGTCGAACCAACGTGCTGCTTCTTTCAGTAAAGCAAATTTTGTTTTTTTTTTTAACCTCTGCAAGCAGCCTAGTAAAGTGCTTTGAGCACTAGTGAGGAAAAGTGCCACAAGTGTTGGCTATTATTATGGTGTCTGAATATTCAGATATTTCTTTATGTGTTTTATGAAGTGCCACAGAGTACAATCTTTTAAAATAATATCATTACTCTCTATGCATTATAGAACAAAAATTTAAAAAGAAGCAGTCTAGATGAACAATGACCTTAAACCAGACTCCCACTGCCCATCTTTCATTGCTTAGCTCAGCCCCTGGATAGTAAAGCTGGAAGAGGTAGAGAAGATCCTTGTTTTGCTTCTTGCCACTTGTGCATGTGTTTAATCCCAGGGCCTGCACAGCATCTCATGGTGGCAGGGGAGGATGTCTGTAAAGCTTTCCTTACTAGAGCTTTAAAAGCTGCAGTGCAGGGACCAAGGGGTACAAATGCATCCTCTAAACTCCAAGAATCCATTTTTATGCAGAAGCTTGAGACAGTAGTGCATCTACCCCATTCCTTGGTCTGGGTATATTCCCCAAGTGCTCTTCTAAGCAAAGCAGGACATGTACAATGGGCTCCCAAGACACTGATTCAAAGAAAGACCAACTGGCTCAGCTTTCTAACTCTTTCCTGCCACATCTGAGCCATGACAAGGTTTTGTTTTTTCAGTTTTCAGACAGGTTTGGAATGAGAATGGAGCCCTACATTGCACAAAAGTAGATATAGGAAGCACATCTATTTGGTCCTGAGTGCTATTTGTTAGGGTAGTTTAAGCCTTTTCATATTCTCCAGCTGATCCACTCCCCAACCTCAGCCCCCTTTTTTAATATCAGCAAGAATAAAGCAGTATCTTACATTCCTATAGCACCTTGCAATCTGACAGACCCAACAGATTGTACGTACAGGAATCACTGACCCAATCAGTGAAAAGCACCCACCTCTGGGGTGGAGTGTAGAAGCTGTTTGAGAACTGAGGCATTCCACAGTAGCACAGGAGAGGGTCTGAAGACAAGCACTGTACTCTGCTGTAGCCTCTGACAAGTGTAACTCCCTGGTTGGCAAAGTCTCAGACAAGATCCCACCTGTAAGACAGCCACCCTCTCACATGGTCTGGAAGTGGGATGTGCAGACCTAGAAGTAGAAGCTTCTCCAGCCTGAGCTACAGCACCAAGGTTCAGGTTTAGCAGCTGTAGCCATTCCTACACTCTGAGGGCCAGGCACAAAGGAAGAAGAGTAACACACTCCCAGCAGGTGCTGTGATTACTAGAACGCCTCACATTTTGCAAGCGGACTTTTGGGTTGACAAAGGGGTTTTAAGAACATTTTTCAAATGAAAAATTGTTTGTTTTCACTATCTCCCCTTCTCCTATCCCCCCACCCCTCAAAATGTTTCAGTGACAATGGATTATAAATATCAGGAAGAGATGCGATGCGAATGCACAGTCTTTCCATGCGTGTGCCTGATGGCTGTACTGCAAACCTTCCTACCCAGATGCTTTGACAACAGCGTTTCTCACCGTGAAATGAAAAACCCAGTTTTGAATGACAGCAAGCAGATAGCACCAGACCTTTCAGAGAAGGACAGCACTTATGGACACAAGGTGCCTCTTACAGTCAACTCAGGGCAGTGCTTCCGTTCTGACCATTCCCAGGCTTTCCCCACTGGCACTGCTCCCCCTTAACCATAGCATCTCTTTCTTGAAGTGCACAGAGACCCCTTCATTAGAACAGCCCTTCCTCACCCCCGCCACTCTGAGGTCCTGCTGTTGTGTTCAGGCAGCTGGTGTCTTTATAGTCTTCCTGACTAATTCCAACTCCAACACGCTTATGTCCCCCACAAAACAGAACTGACCAGTGGATAGTGCAGCAGACTGGGATTTGGGACTCCTGGGTTCTGTGCTGAGCTCTGCCACCAACTCACTGCAAAGCCTTGGGCAAGTCATTTAAACCTTCATACCTTGTGTCCCACAGCACATCTGTAAATGTGAAGGACCTGTCTGTCTATCTCCTACATTGGCTGTTTGACAAAATGGCCAGAAGGTGTTTGGAGCTTCACAAACAACAGGCATCCAAAGAAGTGTAGAGAGGAAGGTAGCTGCTGCACCTGCCCTCGGGCAAAGGGATCTAAACCATCTGCTGTAGAAGACATTAGGGAAGGGTTCCCCATCGTTGAGGTTCATCACTCAAGAGATAGCAATTTCAATGTAAAAGTCTATGGGGCTCATAGCCCTCTACCTCAGAACTGCTGTTCTATGAAGCAGCCAAGAGATGGCCCCATATCTCCCAGGGATTCAGAAGATTTGGACCCAGATGAGAATTTCTTATCATGTAACATGACCTCCTGCTTAAAGCAGGCCTGCAAACTTCATCTCATTTCACCTCTGTGAGGCCATGTAACTCTCATGAAGTAGCCAGACAAAGAATCAGAACTCACAGCTCCTGTACTGAAAAGAGTGGGCTTGTTCTACTAATGGGCTACTGGAACTCAGCAGGGGGAGACGAGAGATCTTAATACACTAGCACAGACTAAAAGCACAGCACATTCCTAACAAGACATACTACAAAGCCTTGTTCTTCCCCCGCCTCTCCAAAGCCCCAGGCAATTCCCACATGGTTTCCCCTCCCTGGAGTCTGAACACTCCACTTTAACTCCTTGGTGTGTGCGTCTCACCTCCACAGCCTTGGCCCAGCACTCACAGCACCTCACAGCGAATAGCCAATTAAATATTTAAGCACTTTCTACCAGCCTTTAAAACGCAACTGTGTAAGAGGCTGTTCTACACAGCCTCACAAGGCAATGAGCAATTCTCTGGCAGATAGAACAACTCCGGTTTCCATTAAAGAAATGTAAAACACTGCAACTCTGGTCTGAGAGTAAATGTAAGCCATTCCCAGCCCTCCACTGCGAGGGCAGTACCTAGACATACATGCAGTCAGGGCTGTGAGGTTCGGGGGGGGGGGGGGGGG
>NW_017729013.1:8960905-8962857 GCF_001723915.1 Gavialis gangeticus | reverse complement strand
GGCTTTTGGAAAGGGCTTCCCTTGCCCCTCTAGAATCATATTGTCTGATGAATTTTGGAGGAGACCAAAAAGAGGAAGTGGGGAGATGATTATAGTATTATGGCTTCTCACATCTGGAGCCATGAACAGGGTTTAAATTGTGACCTACTCAGCATGGGTGGCCAGTGTCAGCTGGGATGTCCAGACACAAGGCCGCTGGCTCCACTGTGCACAGCTGGAATTCCTGACCTGTGGCTCCTGTCACCTGAGTGCCACAGGCCAGAGAACTGACCCATCTGTAGTTGAGCAAGTAGGACAGCACAGGTCCAAGTACCTGAGCCGCAGAGTGCAAGCACAGGTGGCTGCGCTTTTTGAACCTGGAAGAGTGGTTTCCTCAAGCAATCCTTACCCAGGATCGATGCAGTCCTGTATATCTGCGACCCAGGAGTGTTTCTGGAGGGAGTCAATGGTTTCCAAGATATACTCAGCACCATTTTCCACCTACATGGGAAGAAAGGGAGAAAGAGAAGTCAATTAACAACCCTGTTATGTGTCTTCACCCTTCCCTGCCTGCCTCTCTCCTTCCCCACCCCGACCCAAAAGACATTACTGCATATTCCCTACTCAACCACTGGGCAGGACAATGGAATCAAATAAACGCCTACCAAACGGTATCATGCCTGCCAATACCAATACCATGGTCATGGTCTGCAGTGCAAGCAGCAGCTGTTTGAACATTGACCAGCAGCCCAACCCCTCTCTTTAAGCTGAGAAGTATCTTCTCCAACAGAAATTACAGTGATGGAGGGAAGAGACGAGGGAATCTTCAGGTGTCCAAAGGCAACCGCAAACATAGGAATTAGGCCAGAATTCGGGGCACATGGTCTTAGATGCTCCCATGGTAACAAGTTGGGCTTTAGGCTCATCTGAAGCAGGCAACACTCATCCAATAACTTGGCACTCTGAAACATCATGCTGGGTCACTAGTGAAGCACTGGTGCAAAGAAAAAGCACTGCCTATTGATTCACCAGCTGCGCTACATGTAGTATCTCGGAGTTTTTTGAAAATCTTCCTTCCACACGCTGAACTGGCTTAACCCTGTTCAGTTTGTCAGACCAGATGTTGCAGCCTGAGACAGCATTGCCAACCAGAAGTGTCTGAAAATGAATCAAGCCCCCAGAGTGCCATGAGATAATATCATTTTAAAGACTGTCTCATTATCAGGGATCCAGGTTTTCTGTTTGCTATTGAAAATGCAGAAAAACACAGATTTTTCTCTTTTAAAGGATCAAGGATTTTCCCCTTTAAAAAGGAAAAAAATGCAGGAAATCAGTGGTTTCCCTCTGCAGGCTGGCAGAGTATCAGCCTGCAAGGGCACCACATGAATGTGTGTATGGTGATGGGGAGAGGCACAGACCATGTATTGGGAGGGGGGGACCACAGGCCACACATTGGGGGCAGTGGGGGGATATGTGCCCCCCAAGACTTCTGTGCCCACAGTGGGGCATGGGGCTGCAGCTGAGCTGAACCAGCTCTGAGCAGGAGCTGCCTCCACAGTGCAGCAGGCAGGACCCAGCATAGGAGGGAGTGCTGTACCACTGTGGCGAGGCCTGTGCCCTGCTGTAGGTGCAGAAATCTTGCGGGCACATGCTCCCCCTGCCATGTCATCGTGCCCCCCCCCCAACACACACACACACACACACACCCATTCCAACCCCCAGCCCTCAAGTGTGAGGAAGGGGGGCAGTGGGTTGGGAGTGACGGGCACCAGCAGGAACAGGGGGCTGTGGGTTGGGAGCAGAGCTGTCCCTAGGGTATGGCGAATCGGGGTGACTGCCCCAGGCCCCATGCTTTGTGGGGGCCCACAGAGCCAGGGAAGAGTGACTGCGGCCCCTCCTGTGGAGCTCATCTGGAGCTGGCAGCACAGCCCTGCACCACAGAAGAAGCACAGCCCCCCCCCCCCCCCTTTCCG
>NW_017729013.1:8951073-8960758 GCF_001723915.1 Gavialis gangeticus | reverse complement strand
CCCCCCCCCCCTTTGCAGGGGTACCACAGCCCTGCGCAGTGTTAAGGGAGCACTGGCAGGGCTGGGAGTTGGGAGTAAGGGGCACTGGAGTAAGGGCTTGGTGGCCGGGGGGGGCTATAACATATCAAGGCTCCTCAGTGCCACAAAGCAGCAGGGGGGACAGCTGCAGCTGGACCCACATCCTCGTGAGTGAAGGGGGCAAGGGGAGCTCTGACTTTCCATGATAAAAACCCCTGAATCAAACACCAAAATTTATAGGTATTTAAAATGTATTTTGTTATAATGATTGAGGCTCTGGTAGGTTTCCAAATTGCTTTAAAATTGTAAATTTATCAACAAAACATTGTGTTCAACTGATACCTATATATAGTGAAGTTTTATTTTAATTGTGGAAGTTGCGAGTTTTATCAGAGAATTTGTGATTTTTAAACTGAGAAAACCAGGATCCCTGCTCATTATTTACATCTGAGAGTCTCTTTTATTTGCCTCTAGGGTCCTGTGTCCTTAGGATTCAAGCTTTTGTCTGGTACCACAGGAGCCAGAAATGTAAGAGGAGCTCAACTGGCCAATCACATGACTCAAAGAGCTAATGCTTTATGAAAACCATCATGATTCACACTCATGAGAGCTGGAAATGCTGCAGATGTGGCATGGGTACAGAAAACAGGGCTGGAAGTGGCTTCTTAAAGCATCAGGCACAAACCCCATGTCTATGGCAGGCTTTTCCTTACTCTATCCTTCCCAAGCATGTTATATAATCTGTTACTGAACTGGATGAGGCAGTCCTAACTCAGGGTATTGCATTGCTAGCTAGGATGACCTTCTGTTTTATATGATTAGGTTCAATTCATAGAATCACTGCACTGAAAATAAACAAGCTGAGGAACAGGTTGCCAAAAAGGCTCTACCCCAGGGCCCTACTCAGAGCTGGGCAGCAGCAGGGCCCTGAGCCTGCTCTGCTGCCAAACACTAGAGAAGCAAGTGCAGTGCACTAGCAATGCTGAGGTCCAGGCGGGTATACCAAGGTGAGCGAGATCCCCTCAGCCACTAGCCTCCGTACTGATGCCGATGCTTCATGAGCACCCGGGGGGGCAGGGTGTTGAAGGTTTGGGGACTCTAACATTTAAAACAAAAGGAAGCAAAATGAGCACAGTGCATGAGTATCTTGCAATGGACCATTTGTCTTCATGATGGAAGAACATGTAAGTTACAAAGAGGAGGGAGAGCAGTGTCACTTGCTGCAGAAATACCTTGGGGTTGAATTTAGAGGTTTCAAAACGTTGCAGAATCAATTAAAAATACAGCTACCTTAAACGAGAGGGGAAAGTTTTTCATTCTTGCAGATCTGCCCTACCTTTCCCCTCCATCATGAGCCTACATGCCACCCACAACAAATGCAATTCCTACATGTGGCAAATATACCCAACTGCTTTGCCTCAAAAGCCACAGACCTCTGGCATCCAAGCTACAGAAGAGCTCAAAAGGCCACTTATTCTAATAAATCCCTTTTCTTCATTGTAGGCCCAGCCAATGGAAGGCAACATCACCCACATGCCTATTTCCCAGAGGCATTTTCATCATGATTCATCTGCTGGGATCAATTAATGATCACTGCACCTTCCCACACATGCTAATTCTTCAGACCACGTCCCTCGGTAGACTGTAGCATGGACAGGAAGGACCAGGAAGTGTCTGGCTCTGGGAGTCACTTGAGGCACAACAACTACTGAAAACACCTTTTACGTTTCCTCTCCCCGAGAACACAGAGCTCAAGAGGTCAATTAGGATCTCAACAGTCAATTACGAACTTTGAAACAAACAAATCAAATAAGCCCCTTGAGGAAACAGGAACCAAAATAACGGGAAAAGCCTCTTGGAAGAGCTGTTATTGTTTGAGAATTATTGGGAAGCTTTCGGAGGGGAAGGAAGCTACATTAACCTGGCTGCTGTCCCAGGGCACACTGTACCTCGTTCCTCATCACTTGTGCTCTGGAACAAGACACATGCACACACAGGCACATGTGTGCACACACACTCACACTTGCATGCACAGCCCCCCAGCACACCAAATGCAAAGTGGACATCAAGGTTTTGTTCCTCACAAGTGCCCCTTTATCCTTATTGACAAGGAGCTCAGATGAAGTTTGCATAAGTTAGACTTGTCAAGGAATCCGTGATTCAATGAGAAAGAACAATTTCCATGGCAACCCCTGCATGCCACAGGGCATCTATTCAATTCAAAGCACTTTCTTAAAGGAACATATGCCCATTTGGAGCTGGGATATGAAGTGCAACAATTTAAATCTAAATATATTAAAGACAAATACAATAGAAGCCTTAATACAGGAAATTTGCCCTTGGCATTTACCATTTTGGAAACCTTTAACTAGTTCAGCCACACAAGAAAACTGGTCTCTACCCTCTTCATTGAAAATGTGCTTTGTGAGACAAACCACAGCATTAGAGGTAGGTTTTGGCCGAGGTGGGACAGAAATTCTTCAAGCATTAGCAGTTCCCTGTTTCTGGGCCTTACAAGTAAAAGTTATGAAAGAGATACTGAGAGATCTAAAAGTCTCACAAACAAGTACAGGCAAGTACTCAGAGGAGTCCCGTGCTGGACTCAAACTTAGTATTCCTTTCTCCTGTAAGGTCGTATAAATTTTACTCGGGTATTGCCAACAGTACAAATAGCCCAGCATGACTTACTGCAAGGAAAAAGAGATTTAGAGCACAGCCCTGGCCTCCATACAACCAAGACTGTCATTAGTCTGATGCACAAAGACTGAGTTATGCTGTGTATTTAACTATGGAGCCAGAATGGGGGCTTCCAGAACAGCTGGATGCAACAGCCATCAGGACACTCAGGTGCATTCCCCTCTGCCTCTGGTGTCAGACACAGATTTGGGGTGGGGACTTGCTTTGTCTAACATCTCAGTTTTCCAGTCCTGTAGCTTTGATGGAAATGTATCTAAAACAGCCATGGGCAGAAAAGCAATGCAATGGATACTGGCTCAAAGAAAAGCACCCCCTACATAACCCATACCAGTGGGAGCATTTCTGCTTCCCCTCATGCTACATGGACACGAGGCTGGATCTGACTCAAATCAGCACTGAGAGCACACTGCACTGCTCTTGTGCCTGTGAGCTGTGACAGCTTAACCAGGTGAATAGAAACACTTCTTTCTGGCAGACTGGCAGTGCAGGGAAAGGAAGAAACCTCTCTAATACGCAATAATAGGCCTGAAGTGTTGGTCCAGCCTTGATGGCCTAGGAAATGAGACAGGCATGGAGTATAGATTCTAGATCATGGGTGGGCAATTATTTTTCAGGAGGAGGGCCACTTACCAAGTCTTGGCAAATCATCGAGGGACACATGACAAGCAACCAGAGACAGACTAATATCAATTTTCTAAATTTTTTAGGGGCCCCATGGACTGGATAGAATGGCTTGATGGGCCGCATCGGGTCCGCGGGCTGCATTTTGCCCACCCCTGTTCTAGATGGTCCAGTACAAGATGATAACCAAAAAAAAAAAAAAAAAAAAAAAAAAAAAAAAAAAAAGCAGTGCTTCTCATTATGTTCAGGGCAGAGTGAGGAAGATAAACAGGTTTCCAGCCTGCCATTGTAGTGCTCAAAACAATCTGTTGGCCCAAAGCTGCCTACTTTCGCAGCTGACCAGGGACCAGAAGCAGAAGCCTCAAGGTAGAGAGCTTGCAGTCACATGATGTTTCATTCCTAATTCTGGAGACTTGTCTTAGCTGGATGGCAGGAATCTGGATGTTCATCCAAACACCTAGGACTGGCCACCCTGGTACCAATGCTCATGCACTAAAACCTTTGAGGCTCTTCCTTGCGCACACTAACCTTCTGCCTGCAGTGCCACATGCTCCTGATCAGGCTCAATGAGGAGCAAGGTGCCATGAACACCAGCATCCCCTTGAGAGTGGCTGCTAGGAAGCGGCAGCTTTCTTAGACTAAAGCATCTTTTTTTTCCTTTAATCAAACCTTCGTCACGTGCTTTGTCACTGCAACCTCAGACCCACACATTTGTGTTCGGAGCCAGAGTCCCAAAGCACTGCATTTGAGGGGCGTGTGTGGATGGATCTGAGGGAAACTCACCAGCGGAAAGGCAGCGCTCAGCCCCTGCTGGGGAGGCTGCCTCCCAGTTCAGATCAGAGCCAGCCTGCAGAACAGACTTCTTCCACGTCTCCTGCTTTGGCCCAGTGGGAAGAAATCCTGCTTTGTAACAAGGGGTTGTTAGGAGCAGCCGCCAGCAGCACGCTGCAGAAGATACTGCATTAAGCTAATTAACTGTATTGTATGGAAAAAAGTCTTTTTGAGGGTCTCTAGCTAGAGGGCTAGAGTAGCACTTCATATCTACTCTTGTCCTCAGATTCCTGTCTGCTGTGCATTACTCTCCATCCCCAGAGGCCCTACGACATGCAATGCAGGCCACCCTCCCCCACCCCCAATCAAACAGCTTCCACCAGCCCCTCTTATTGATCAAATGAACACCACACTCCAGCAACCGGGAACAGCAGCATTTACATAACAGTGGGCAGTGTCACCCCTTGGCAGATTGTCTCCGACTTTCAATTTTCCAGCCAAACGGGGCTGTAGGCTGAACAATAAGAAAAAAGAGACAGACAGAAAGCCCCTTTTGTACAGTCTCTCTCCGCTCAGAATGCCACCAAAGACCAAACGCAACCCCTAACCAGGCAATGGCAAAGCAAATTCATCTTCAAATAAATTTCCATTATGGGAACAGTGAGAGACCCCAATAAGGGCTGGACTCCATGGATCTAAATCTATAGCAAAAGACAGTCCCTGCCCTGAAGAGCTTACAAACAAGGCAATGGTGGGAGTGGCTCCTCTAATGTCACAGCTGGTCAGCGGCAGAGCTGGGACTGCAACCTAGCGGCCCTCAGTCTTCATCTGCAGAGCTTCCTGTCTTGAACTGTCATGGCTCCTTCGTAGGCCAATAGCACTGGCTGGCCCCTTCAGTTCACTGGTGAGGTCTAAGGGGACATCTAGGCTGCTCGTTGGCCACAGCAGGAAAGAGAAGCATGGGAGCAAATGCTAAGGGTTTGACATTTAGCAAATAGGGGAGCCAGTCTGGCAACTGGGAAGCAGATCACTTGCTTATTTTGTCTCCTACCTTCCGATTGTGCCGTATGGATCCTCTTAGCTCTGCAAGGCCAACACAGCTAAGAGGGAGAGAGCACGATTTCACTCCAGTTCATTCATCACCCACAGAACATATGAACTGTTTCTGCTTCTTGCCACAAAAACTTTGCTGTTGGCTCCATTCCTTTTTACGGGGACCAAAAGCATACCCGTAACTTTAAGATGAACTAAAAGGAATCCAGCTCAACTCAGTTCCCAGTCTGAGTTTGCAGACTAGAGATGCAGGAGGAACATGCACCATTCTGCTTGTAACCTGGAAAGATTAGCTCTGGGAGCCAGAGAGAGAGAGAGAAACACTGCACATGGGGGGCCTGCAACACTATCGTAAGAGTCACTGTCTGGGGGACTGCCCAAGGAACCTTGAGGAATCCCTAGTGCTTTCACTGTCACTGGATCTAAACTGCATCTCTCCTTGCATTGGACCCAGTGGGAAAGGACTCTCATTTGCATATAGGTTCTGTATCTGGCCAAGGAGGAGGCTAATTTATTAGCCTCCTAAAACTGAGGAAAAGTATGACCAAGTTGTGCTAGAAAGAAAAAAAATTATTTTAATATACAGGATTCTAAGATGAGATTCTCCCCCCCGCCATGTAACATGGGTAAAAAGCATTTCACAATTGAATAAAGGAGGAGGGGGCAGACAGCTGCTGTGCTCAGGTTTCATCCTGTACCCACGGTTAGGGCCATGGCCGCAGCTGCTGCCTGCCCCTCCACCACCTCTGTACCCAACCAGCCTCTTCCCCCATCTCTTCCCCCCATGCACCCTCTGCTCCACACCTGCTCCTCTCCCTTCCCCTCCTTATGTTTTCTCTGTCCAAGCTGGAGCCTGGGGCATTGAGCATGGCCAGTCCCACAGCAGCATCACACAGCTGCTATGAGGGCTGGGGCCAGGCTCATTGCCCTAGACTAGAATGGGGATGGAGCAAGGACAAGAGGGGGTAGGGGGCAAGGAGCAAGGGAGGAGTAGAGACTGGGGAAAAGGGGCAGGAGAGGGAGCAGAGGGAGAAGTGGGGACCTGAGGTGTGGGGAGGGAGGCGGCAGGAGGCAGAGGTGGCAAGGGGGCAGGCACAAGCAGGGGGCCAGCTGCTTGGTCTCCCCATACCACCTGCTGCCCCACTGCCTGCCCTTTGCAGCAGTGGGGGTATGAATTAAAGATGACCCTCCAATAATTAGATTCTATACATGGAAAGTTATAACTAATTTATAATTTTTCCATGTACAGAATCTAATTATTGGGGGGGGTGTCTTACATTCAGGATCATCTTAAATTTGAGTAAATATGATAGACAAACCTGGATGAAAATTGAGAGTTCTTTTGGAAGAGCTTAGCCAAACACATGATTCTACACTATCAAGAGAAACTAAAGCAAGGTGGCACCTTGGGGACTAACAAGTTCAGTGGCAGGAGCTTTCACAGGCAGCAACCCACTTCATTGGGTAGTGGATGGAGAGAGTAAAGGTGTTAATAATGTTGACAAAAGTAATTTTGGTGAAACAGCTCTTTAATGCAGCAGGGGAAGGCAGAACATGAATCTAGCCAATGGCACCTGACGCCAGGTGGGTTTGGCTCAGATGTTGGGCACAGATTCTTAACAGGGAGGGCAATTCGGCCTTGGAGCAGACTCCCAGGGAGAGTGGCAGAGGTTCCAGCTCTCGATGGGCTCATACCAAGGCTGGGTGCCTTGGTGGAAGTGGCACCTTTGCCAAACACTGCTGTACTGAGCTACTAAATTGTGCTTGTAACCGCGTGAAATGTAAGGGCCCGTGAGAGACAGAGAATCAGACCCACTGATCTAATGGCCCCTGCTGGCCCTAACGTCTTTAAATCCACTGGAGTGCAAATCTAAGTGCTGTCCATTTTCCCATCTCTCTCAGGTCTCTCTTTAAGCACATCCCAGAGGCCAGGCCCCAGTTACATGACACTACAATTCTGTATCCATGCCATGCAGCAATCTTTTGGGGGTGAATTGAAGCACCAAAGGCTCTTTTGGAACCTGCAAGCACACAGTTCTGAGCAGCTGGTCGTGTCAGGCATAATCAATTGCTGCCAGGGAGGGGGATACCCGTCATGAATACACAACAGCCCTTCCTCTCCCAGGCCCCTCCCTGTGGGACTGGAGGGCAGCAGCTGCCATCTGGGTAGAATCACTGGCTGCTGAGATGGGGAGGGGAACAGAAGCCCGGGATGTTGCTGGATCCAGTACAAATCTCAATGCATCCAGGGTGCTTTACCTTCAGGACAAAAGTGTTGTCTTTGTCTGGCATTTCTAGAGGCATCGTTGTCCGGACTTCGATGATGGCCGAGAGCGGGATGCTGACCTTCGGCTTTGAAGCCTGGAGAATAAAAAAAAAGGAATAGCATGCATGTGATAAGGTTCTCTAAAGAGACTGTACAGCCCAGCTCTCAGCAACACAGGATCTCTCCCTTGCCTGTTTAGTTATTTAAAAAAAAAAAAAAAGACTTCCCTCAGGAGCCTGCTAACTCCAAGATCTTTTAATTAAACTGAGAGATGTCCCAGTGGAAGATAGAGGCATTCCTGTGTTTCACTGCCAATCTGTTTCCTTACGTGACTGTGTGCCGATATTCCAGCTCTACCAACAACATTTATTTCTCTCCTTTCAAAATGCTTTCTTTATTAAGATGCACTGGAAAGAAATAAGGCTATCTGATGGAGAAAAAGAGTTCAGTATGCACAAAAACAGCAGTTGTGTGGGGATGTGACAGCTATGAAAAGAGCCAGGCTTATCTAGAACAGAGAGAGGCATTTCAATAGGTAAGTTAAGAAGTGCTGCCCTTATCTATGCTAGGGAATTGAGTAAAAAAACCCAAACCTGAAGTCTCACTGAGGCTATTTCTTGCTCAGCCACACCAGTAGGAGCCTTGGTGCAGAACACTTTCGTAGTGTCCAGCTTTGCCTACAGCAGGGGTCAGCAATGCTTCAGGAGCAGTGGGCCAAGTTACCCAGCTCAGTTTGTGTTGGGATGGGCCTTCCGACTTGCCTGCCACTGGTGCTGCCCCTGCTTCTCCCATCATCTGGTGGCAGGGGCAGATCTGGAGTGGCGAGTGCTCACTGGTGCAGTTCCACCCCGCTTTGATTCCTTGTTCACCCAAATTTAAAAACTGCCTGGGAGGAGCTCCAGCATTTCTATTCAGGCAGCAGTGAGGAAGTCAGTTGACTGCATATTTCATTATAATCTACCCACTTCCTTCTGAACTCTTCATTCCATAGGTGTTAACCATCTTCTTTCCTTTTTAATGGTCTTGATGTTCCACTTATCAAGCCAGTCTTTCTTCTGCAATTCTGCTGTCTGGTAGCTGCGCCTGGTAATGTAGCTCCTATATTAAAGCCCTGCAGACTATTTTTAAGTCTACCTAAAAACCGTGCCTTGGGTCTGGGAACTTTAATTCAAGTGAAAACTCAGGTGTGGAAATAACTTTCAGTGAAACACTGGATGCTATGTCAAGATTCTCAAGAAAGCTTGATTTTGTTTTATGCGTGAAAAAAAAAAAATAAGCGTACAAATGTACGTTTACTTCTAATAACGTAACTAATGAAACAACATCTCTTGATTACCAGGAGTTTGTTGCGTTTTTATACATAAGATGATATAGCAAATTAAATGCACGTTCCAATAGTAATATTTGTTTTTGTTTCAATTTTAAACTGAAGAACACAGCACTGGGCCCCTAGCTTCTACTTTCGTTTTAACTGGAGAACATTGTTGTGTTATACGTGATGAGGCACCACACCATTTGCACCCCCGTTTTCAAAATTCTAGATCAGCTCATGCCGGTGGCAACAGCCTCTCACTGCCACATGGGCAAAGCTCTGCGATGCCAAAACACTGCAGAAGACTTTGCTTTGCAGACTGGATAGAAGGGCTCCACAAGCCAGATCTGGCTCACAGGCTGTAGGTTTACCTCCCCCTGTCCTAGGGGGCACCAGAGTCTCTTCTTCCAGACTAGCGCCTCAACTGGTAAAAACTGGACTCTGTCAGTGGAGTCACACTGATTGACGCCAACCAGAATATCCTGATTGAGCCTCCATGTCAGCATAGCTGAACTGACAGTAGCTTCAGTGGGAATCTTCTGCCAAACTCCTTTGTATAGACCAGGGGCAGGCAATTCTTTTTGCCCATGGACCACATAGGCAGTTCCGGGAGCTGCTGCAGGCCAGTCAGCACCCCTTGCCCTCTCTCCCCCACCCCCGCAACAGCCCCATGCACCCCACCAGTGCACAGCCCCTAGCCTGGGCTGCCTTTCTAGGCAGCCAAAGCAGCGATGGCTACTTCTGGCTGCCACTGCCGCTGGCCCCAGCCTCGTGGTATTCGGAGGGACCTGTCCCAACCTGGCCTGCCCCATGCCTGCTCCAGACTTAGCCCAGCAGAGCAGACCAGTTCCGGACCAGCGGAACCAGTGCACAGCCCCACGCTGGCCCATCCTGCACCTGCTCTGGACTCACCCGCCCATGCTAAGCAGCTGCAGCAGTGGTAGCAG
>NW_017729013.1:8950778-8951016 GCF_001723915.1 Gavialis gangeticus | reverse complement strand
CCCCCCCCCCCCCACACACACACACACATTGCCGCTGCTGGTCCCTTCTTACTGCAGCTGCCTGGAGCCTATTCCTAGGCTACCCTGATGTTCCTCTGCACTGCTACCGCTGCCCCACTGCAGCAGTAGAGGAGCAGCAGGGCAGCCCGGGAATGGGCTCTGGGTGGCTGCAGCAAGGGCCTGGCAGTGGCATTGGGGGGGGGGGGGGGGGCACTTTTCCCTCTGGTGTGGGCGCAGG
>NW_017729013.1:8932169-8945778 GCF_001723915.1 Gavialis gangeticus | reverse complement strand
TTCTGCCCAGCTGTCGCCACTGCTGCTTAGCATGGGCGGGAGGTCCAGAGCAGACGTGGGGTGGGGTGGGCCAGGCCGGGCCAGGGCTGTGTGCAGTTTTGCTGGTCTGGAGCTGGTCTGCTCTGCTGGGCTAAGTCCAGAGCAGGTGCAGGTCAGGCTAGGTTGGGGCTGTGCACAGGTTCCACTGGTCCGGATCTGGTCCGCTCTGCTGGGTTAAGTCCTGAGCAGGCGCGGGGCAGGCTGGGGTTGGGGCTGTGTGCATGGGTCCCCGCCAGTATCACAGGGCTGGGGCCAGCAGCCAGGAGCCACCGCTGCCTGGGTTGCCTAGAAAGGCTGTCCCGCTGTAGAGCCACCCCAGCCCTGCTGCGTGTCCAGGCGGTGGCAGGACTGGCTGACGATGCCTGCGCCAGGCAGGACCAAGGGGCCCACCATGGGCCAGACAAACGCCCTCCAAAGGCTACACCTGGCCCACGGGCCATATTTTGTCCATTTCCGATACAGACAAAGCCACAATCCTTCCCCTGGCCCCCAAACCTACAACAGGTTTATAAACCTCAGTGAGGCCATGTCTGCACTGCAGCAGGGAGTAGAGATCCTGGAGCTCACTTCAAACTAAATTAACGTGAGCTAATTTACTCTGCTCTCCCCACCCCCAAGATTTCCACAGGAACCCTAACCTGGCCCCTACAATTAAGCAAAGGTTTTCTCTAATTGTAGATCAAACGGTGAACAGTCACCAAAGCTGCGCACTGGAATTAAAGCAAGCAGACAGGGGTAGGAATGCAATTTAATCATCAGAAAACATGAGGGTTATCCCAAGCGGCTTCAGCCTCCCTTAATGGTGGAAGCAGGACTGTGACGCACAATCTTGCAGGTTAGTAAAAAAAGGACCTGAGCTCATTTTGTACACCACTGTTGCTGGGAAACAGGAACAGAGGCTGCCTTTCCCCTCCCCCTAAGTTTTCATTCAAGTAGGCCAGTGAGTTCCAGCTCAGGAGTTTCTAAGGAAGCTAGCTTGGTTGCAAGACCCCTGCTGGGTTATGGGTCTTTTTTCCCCCCCTTAAATTTCATATCTCAAGCCAAAATAGCCAAATCCGTTCTGAATTCTACTGATTGAGCAGAGCTGTTGTTCGAGTCTGTGTGGCATGACCACGGGCAAGCATCCTGCTTCCCTGACTCTTCAGCCCGGGGCTTCAGATACTCCCAAATCCACACCAGGTATCTTATGATCAAGGCCCAAGCCCAGAGACCTTGGAGTTCAGATGTCCACAAGTCTTGCTTGCCCTTAGCCAAAATGCCAAAGCAGCAAGCTAGGGAGAAATCCCCCATCTCCGTAAAATAGGTGTGTAGCAGAGATCCTCCCTCTGGGTGGCTATAGTAGACTCTCGTAAGGGGGTCTGCCTGCAGGGCACTGGACAGGTCTCCAACCTAAGCACACAATGCTATTCAAGGTGATCTCAGTCTACGAGAGGCTTGATCCTTAGCCCATGAGAGCGGCTCAGTTCCTGCTTACTCCTGGTGTCTCCCCTGCCAAGTGCGAGCTGTCTGAATTAAGGGTCTGATCTCTGGAGTGCAGGCAGAGACCACAGAAGTCAATGGCTGCTGTAGGCATTAACCAATGCCCCAAATCAGCCCTTTCATGTTTGGTGCGAAGCAATGAATTTGCAGAAGCTGCAGGGTGGGGGTGGAGGGTTATTTTTAACTGGAGGGGATCAGAAAGGAGGAAGCAGCTGCTTAAAGGAAAGAAAACATGACATCGGCTCTTGGGGGGAGGGGGGTAAGGAAGAAGAGTCCTGTTCTGATCTGGTCCTTCTCAGGAACAGCAGCTAAAGGCTAAGAGAAGAAACCTTCTTTGAGACCCCAGTAAAGAAAACATTTGTGGGGCACAGAAGCAATCCCACAGAGGTCAGTGGAAAACTATTCACTGGCTTAGATGTTGGTGGGATCAGGTCTAAAGAAAGATTTCCAGGCTGTATTGAGGGCTCATCACAGGATGAAACGGGACAGAAAAGGGAGTTGCTTTAAAGCAATGAAAATAGTAGTGTCTAACCAAAAGAAAAGATGGGGGTTGCTATGGACTTTGAGCACAACATTGAACTTGCCTTCGCTTTATCAGTCGCTAGTGCTCATGAGATGACATAAACCTCTAACTCTGTTGGAAAGTAAAATATCCACTAGACTCTAGAGAGTTTCACACAAAGAAGTCCTAATTTTGTAGGGCCTCTACAAAAACAGTTGTACATTTCTGTGCCCCCACTAGAACGGACATTTCAGGTGTTTCCCCTAGCCGTGAAACGAACCTAGGGCTGAAGTCCAGCACCACCTTAAGCAAGAGCTGAGAAGCAGAAATACGGGAACGTTTGCCAAATGAAAAACACAACGGTGGTAGGGAAAGAAACTTAAATGAAAGACTTTAAGCGGGTGTAATGATAATGAATAATAGATGACGAGACTATTTTCATAAAAGCCTTGACAAGATCCTTTTAAAAATTGATTTTTTAAAAGAGGGAAAATAAAATTTACTTTAAAAAGCCTCATGGCCAACTATTAAATGTTTAAAGAGCAGTTACTATTCCAGCTTAATCTGTGTTTATTGCCACTTTGGGCTGCCACAGACTCATACGTGATGGTCTCACATGAGCTGGAGCCAAATGGGCACCTTTCACGGGTGAACTTCCGAGAAACTGCGGAAGAGGAAACAGCAACTCCAGAGAAAAAAAGAAAGGGGCTGGGGGGAAGGTAACTCAGCTAAAATAGATAGATAAATCCTATAGCTGTGGCTCTGGCTCTCTGGGGGACGTTAGAAAGGTTAGAAGTCAGTGAATGGAAACAAGATATTTCACTTGTTTGATGACACCCAGAATGGTTTCACCCTAATGGATTTTCCATGTGTACTGATCTAGTACATACACGGGTGTTTTTCCTCCAGCTCAATTTCAGGCTAATACACTGTGAGCAACAATTCCTTTAGCTGAATAAAATATTGGAGTCCAATATAAATTGTGTACACTGTACACAAATACCTGCATGCACACACACTTCAGTTTACAAGGAATACAATTTAAGCCCTAAACATAGATTTAATATTGTAAAAATCAACAGAGGAAGGGGATAAATGAACAACTATTAATGGATTAGACCCTAACTATGAATTTGGCCTAATGGGAATAGAAATATTTTTGCTGAATACTGTGTTTTGATTAACTACATGCACAGACATGCACACACATACAGATGCCTCTTTTTGTTGATTTTAAACTTTCCATTGCCAAGTTACTAGCCCCAATATAACAGTGTTATGGGACTGAGGTAAAGCTCAGCGAGATGCGTAGAAAGATGCCCAACACCTTCAAGGGAATTTGGATCAGGACTTTGTGTACAGTGGTCCTAGCAGAGGACAATGCTGAAGTCTCTCTCTTTAGAACTGAACTACTTTTTTAGGCTAGGTAAAGACAAGACAGAACTGATCTAAGTTGTACAGTTCTCTGTAAGCAGCACAGTTTAGGGGCACAGATAGAAGTGATAATTTTCGCCCAATACAGCCATAGAAAGCAGTTTATAGATGTGACCAAACACAAGCACACAGCTGCAAACTGCTTCAAAAATGGCCAATTGGGTGAAAATCTGAACCCTCATTGCATGAGGGCAGTGGTAACACATAGGGGGTACATGTGCACCCCCTGAGAGCACCAGTAACCCTGTCAGGCCACGCTCCCCATTTAGCCGGCAGGCAGGGGGGCAGGCGGAAGCACCAATGCTCCCACTGTGAGCGCCAGCTGGGGAGCAGGGCCGCCAGCAAAAGCGACCACGTTTCTTTTTGGCGAGTGAGATCAGCCACTGGGGGACAACCCCCCCCCCCATCACTGACAGGTGCCCCCCCACCTCCCGACTCAAGAGGCACCACTCGCCCATGCACAAGGCGTCAGATAAACACCTTACGAACAGAGCATCTTCTGTAACTTCTGTCTGTGCTGCCTGCCAGCCTTGAGCTGTTTTCAGAATAGGAGGGGGAGAAAGGGAGCAGAAGGAGTTTGGTCTGGGGGTGGGAAGGCTCCAGTACACCCACTCCACCCTTCCACACCAGTTGGGGAACCCCTGGATCTAGCTTCCTCAGCTCCCTTTCCCCGCTCCCATTCTGGAACAGGGACAGGCTGGGAGAGAGGAGGGGCCATTGCTATGGGAACTTGGCTGCAGGCTGGAGCAAGCAGCTAGATTCCCCTCTCCCTGGACCCAACAGTGAACTTCTGTTTGGTCCTGGGGATCACTGCAACTCAGAACACTTCCTGCACAGCATTCTCAGTTACAGCAGGGAGCTGCACCTTAGATCAGTAGCAAACTGAACATACTTTCACCCTTCGGTGGGGTGGGGGGCAAATCTTAGCCTGGTTTCTGCCATTTTTAAATCAGTCTGTTATGGGTTACAGGTTTCTGATCACTTATACTGGTAAAAAGTATAATGTCTATCCCTGGCCTTAAGGAGTAGAATGGGTTGGTGGTTGGGAGAGACAGTGAAATTCTTTTGTTTTTTTTAAATCCGTAACTATAAAAAAAATCAAATCAAATTGTATACAGAACTGCTGGTCCATATGTAGACTAACTGCTGACTGAGATTTACATTAAGCAGAAGGTTTAAAATGCCAGAGGAGTGTAAGATCAGGGGTGACAAAGTATAGCCATCTTACATTTCTTTAGCTCTATTCATCCCAGGAGATACCACAGTACTTCATAGACTTGCTCACTGCTGTACAAAAACCACCTCATTCACCTCTGTATGCAACCACTGCTGGAGCAAAGCACAGGGGCCATTTAACAGCACACAGGGACATTCCACAACGCTTTTGCAAAAGAAGGGGTTAATACTTTTAGTTAAGCTAAAAAGTCCCATACCACTTAGGTAGGCAGGCTTGGGTTTGCCTAGGACTTCGGAGGCAGCATTATTATTTTTGTAAACATTGTCCTAGGATTTTTAGTAGCTTTGGCTGTCATATGCAAGATAACACTTCCAACAGAATAGAGTCTTTTGCCACTGTACTAGGGTCTCGACTCACTGCTGCTTGGGGAAGTGAGGGCAAAGAGCATACCATGTATGTTGTTATCACCACCTACCTGTGCTATATGATTCTTAGGAGTCTCCCATGGCAAAGGCTACTGCTAGCCAGGTGCATGAACCATCTTTTCAGGGTGATAACACTAAAATTGGCCAAGGAGACCGTGTCCTTCTTTGCTAAATTAAGGCAGGTTTGTGTGGCCTGGGCTCCATTTCATCTAAACTGCAAGATTTCTTAGGTAAAATGTTTGAGCATCATCTCAGAGAGACAGACTAGCATTGCTGTACCATAGGGCATAACGATTAGGCCTGTGCAAAGTAGCTAGTATTCACTTTGGATTCGGATTCGGCTGATCTGTGGGACAGTGATTCGATTCAGCCATTCGAATCACTGTCCTGATTCGATTTGGCCAAATCTGATTTGGAGATTCAACAGCAGCCAAATCTCCAAATCAGCCAGGCCAGGCCCATCCCCCGCCCCTCTCCCAGCCCGGCAATGGCTGCCCCACCTACCCCAGCTCCCAGCACTTGGGGAAAAAAAAGGCCCGGCTCAGCAGGTGCTGCACAAGCCCATCCTGCCACGCTCCCTTCACAGGTGCCCCACACAGGCCAGCTCCAGCCCTTAAAAAAACAAAAACGAAAAAAAACCTGAAGAAATCCTGGGACTCACTGCTCCTGCTGACGGGGGGGTGATCCCCACTGCCCCCGCCACATGGGGGGCTCTGCACAAGCCCCCGAAGCCCCGAGGCTGCACCAGGAGCAGATAGTCCCCGGGGCTTTTCTCGGCTTTTTCTTTTTCCTTAAAGGGCCAGAGCCCTGGCAGGCAGGGCACCCATGGTGGGGCTCATGCAGAGCCCCCCATGCAGCGTGGAGCAGTGGGGATCGCCCAACAGTACCCGGTGAGCACCAGGGCTTTTTAAGTACTGAGCTGGGGTGGGCAGGGGTCCCCCCATGGTCCCCTCCCCCACCCCTAGTACTTACCAGCTCTGCTGCAGCCTGAATCAAAGCTCTCCAAATCTTTGGCATCGATTCAGACCTTTAAATTGGTCCCCTGATTCAATTCGGAGATTCAGCCACCGAATCAGGCCAAAACTCCTCTGAATCGAATCAGCACCCGAAGCTTCGCACAGCCCTAATAATGATGAATTCTGTTCTATTCCCCTATTTTCACAACCTCGTGATACTACTGACTACATGTAATAATCAAACTATAAGCAAGTTCATTGTCAAAAGACAGCACAAGTTAAGCTGAAATTAGGGACAGGCTAAGGAAATGGTTTCCAGATCTGGATAACAGTTAGGTTGGCCTAGGTGTCTGAAGCCAGATCAAGGGGAGCAGGCAAGCTCAACACCATCAATCTCACAAGTTTCTGATCTTGTGAGACCTTGGTCCAGAGTGACTAAAGGCTCACAAGACTGGACAGTTACTGACAGATTTCAGTGGACCCTGAACTGGTGCTGGAAATGGAGACCCAGGACCTGATAGGAGGGAAAAAGCCCTAACAGGATCTTAGCTCATATCTAGTAGAAATCCACTGTCCTTAGGACAGGAGGGACAAAGTGCAGGAGGGACACTTAATTCTTCTTTATCCTGAGTTTCAAGAAGAGAGGTTAAACATCAGAGCCAGAGGCACTGAAGCCACACCCTGCCTTTACATCTTGGAAACCCCCTGTCTGAGGCCAGGTAGAGATGTCCCAGACCCTCTGCAGACCCCATCTCAAAATACATGAGCGATATTGCTAATGGACTGAGAGCACAGAACAGCTCAAAGCCCTCATGAGCTAATTTTACATCCCTCGCCATTCACCGGCTTGCTGACAAGTGGTTCTGTGAGCGGCACCCAATAAAATTCTCATTAGCCTCACAGCTAATGGGCAGAGAGATATGGGGACTCAATATCAGCTCCTGTGAACTAACATTTAATCAGCAGAAATGAATTGTTGCCTGGGGCTAGAGGAGGGATCTGTCTGTCGCAGGTTAACAGCTCCTAGAGAGACATTCATCTGTGTAGTGCCAGATCTTGTGACTTCAGGCCCTCACACTGTGACCTGCAGCCAGCCTGAGCAGACAGTAACACAATATTGCCCCTTTCTACAACAACAGGGAAGGGAAGGGTCTCTGGTTCCCTTGCTTGCTCTGGTACATGCCCCCTCATTATCCTTAGCCTCTCATTCACTAACTGTCCTCCTGCGAGGTAAGAGACTGCTTCTAGTTCCCAGGTACAAATGGAGAAAATGAAGCCCAATTGTGAAGCGACTTCCCCAAACTCAGATAAAGAGTCTGTGATCGAGAAGGAAACAAATCCCCAGGTCTCAAGTGCCAGGCTAATGCTCTAACCACGGGGCCACCATCCCATCAGCATGGAGGTAAGAACTAGCTCCAAGGTAGATCTTCCACTCAGGAGTAAGGCACTGGTGACTGTTTAAAACTTAGCTCAAAACCTTGAAGATGATAGCGAGCTGGAAGTGTTGGCTTCAGGGAATCTCAACTGGCAGTGGCACAGAGTGTCAAAAAACTTAGACAAGAGTCAGGTGCAAAAAAAATAAGCATAAACACTGAATTATGCTTCACCCTGCTGGGACATTTAGGACCTGGAGGCAGAGGCTTAAAATAGACCAGCTGAAACAATAAAGGAGAAAAACCTGTCAGCATCATACCACCCCAGCAGAAAGCTGGAAAACTGATTCAGCCATGTGGAACTCTAATGAAGTGCAGCCTGGAGACATATCACCAAGAGTCTGTGGGGCAAGAAGCATTACCGCTATAAAAAAGTTGCATGCTGCAGACTAAGCAGGTATGATCAAGCCAATTAGGATGGATAGGAAGAGTCTTCCTAACGAACCTTTGAGGACTTACCTTTGGAGGTACGTAGAACTCCAGCAAGAACCTCTCCCCCTCCATCTTCACCGCTTTCCTTAACATCAACCGACACTTCTGCCACTGAGAGCTACCAACGCAGTTCGTGTCATCTGCAACCATGTAGCGGAGGGTGCCCTCCCTCTGAATGTCCACCAATTCCACCTTGGAAGATTGCACCTTCGACAGCCGCAGCTTGTGCGTCCATCTCTCCCTGGTGTCGTTATGCTCCTTGTTCCCAGAAGGGCAGTGCTCTCTGTCTGACCTCCTGCTACTCTGTGTAGCCTCTATGCCTGGCTCTGGAGAAGACTTCCTGTGCCACATCTCCTTCATACCATCCACCACACACAAGCTCATGTTCCTCAAGGAGAAGCCTTTCTTGAACTTTGGCTTGGAGGTGGCATGTACAGACACATCCTCCGAGCTGCGAGAGTGGCCATAGGAAGAAACTTTGTGTGCCTGAGCCTGCTGCGACTGGCTCAGATACCTGCTGGAGCTGACTGGGTTGTCCATGCTGTCCAAGGATTCTGTGGAGGTCTCCTCTTTTCTCTGTATGATGTCTCTCCCGTAAGGCATGTGGCAGTTCTGGAGCCCCACAAAGGGCACGATGTTGTATTTGGTCGGGGAGTCAGACACAAATACCCTGCTGACCTCCAAGCTGAAGATGTCCAAGAAATTGGCAGCAAAGTGGTGGGAAAAGGAGGTCTCAGCCCCTGGGGTGTCGTAGTGGGGATTCTCCTTCAAGAACTGGCAGAACTTCTGAGCAAAGTCCACGGCAGCTGCCTGGGCATGGAGCTCACAGAATTCCCTCCAGTCAGGAAGCTGGGAGGAAGATTCCTGGCAAAGGGCATCACCATTCATGACTGTCCCATTCCACCTACCAGCAAACTGCGGAGGCAAGTAGAAGAGAAGGTCAATGAGAGTTCATATATGGGACACAAAGCATGCACATGTGCCTGCGGTGCACACATGCATGCACAGGGCACTGCAGAATTACCCAGGACAGGGGAAAAATCGGTGAGGAAAACAAACTCACCCTTGAGTCCCTACAGCAGGCCACAGTGTACAAAAAACATGTAAACTTATGGATAGCACAACCATATTTCTCCCCTGATGGTCACCTCACTTCAGTCTCTCAAATAGTGATGGCATCTGCTACAGAGTCAGTGTGGACTATGGAAGACAAAGCCCTATTCAGATGACAAGGGAAGCCCCAGTCAGTACGTGCATGACTCCCCCACCCCCACAAAACCAAAAAAAACCCTTTTTTTTTTGCTTTCAGCCCCTGGCCCTTTCATGCAGGTACCATGCTGATGCTGGAGTTGGTGAGATGAACTTCACACCACCCAGACAAGTCTGTGCCTTCTGGATTTCACTCCCAATCTCAGGATTTTACACAGATTTGAACACCTAGCTAAGCACTGAAAAGACCAGAAATAGCTGTGCCCCCCCCCCAATCAAAGCAAACTACAAGGGACTCCTATAGCAGTCCGTGCTCCATCATAGGGGGGGTCCCCAGCTGCCAGGGCTATGGGACCTGGGCCAGGATCTTGTGGTGGGGCCAAACTATAATTTGCTCCCCACATGCCCCCTGCCTGTGGAACCGGTGCCCACCACAGGACCATGCAGGCAGTGGACCATGGCTCTGCCCCAGACCCCTGTCAGCGCTTCAAGATCCTAGGATCTCCCTGGTCCCACCCACTCATCTCTCTTGCTCCCGCTGGCCCATGGCCCCATCCCAGACACCTGCGCAGGTCCTGCCCTCAGCAGGGAGTTTGGGGGGGGATAGGTGGGGGTTCCCAGGCAGTGGGGCTAGGTCCAGTAGCAGCAGCCAGGAGCCACCACCACTGGCGCTGCCAGGAAATGGAGTCTGGCCACCACACCGCATGAGCCCCACTGTGCACCAGGGGATGGCAGGACCAGTCACACATGCCACGACCTCGGATGCCCCCTGCACCTGGGCCAGGAAGGACTGAGGGACCTGCTGCGGGTTGGATAAAATATCCTCAGCAGGCCTAATCTGGCCCGCGGGCCATTTTTTGCTCACCCTTATGTTATAGTCATTTGGCCCCTCCCACACATCTTTTAGCACCTTTCACTTCAGTCTTCTTCAGAGATGGACAGCAAAAATGAGAGTGGCCACATCCCATCACCAACGAAGGGTTCTTTCAAAATGCCCTGCAGTGATCAAGTTTACAGTGGAAATAGGAGCTATTGAGTGTCAGGCTTCTTCTGTGACCGGAGGTAACCTTTCAAGCTGATGCAGCAAGAAGAGAGACAGAAACCTCTGTGATGTAGTCTATGAGATGAAAGGAGAGAAGGGATATATTTTGGGATGGACTTCCAAGTTTATGCAAGGATTAGCAGAGCTGCTAACGCAACCTTGTGCTCCCCCCTGCTGAGAAGGTACAGAAGATTAGCTCTCGGCCCGGAGTCAGGACTGCTGGGTTCTCCCACACTCTCTACACAAATTTGGGCAAGTCACCTATCACTCCATCTCTGTGGTTACAGGTAAACTACCCAATTCCAAACGTGCCCTGCACCTGCCCCTGAAAGAAGGCAGAGGCCCAAGCAGAGAATCTGGCTTTAAACTCATGGCCTTTTCCAGAGCTCATGAATCCACAGTTCTCAGTTACGGTCAGTGCAGCAGGAATTCATAGATATTAATGCTACACTGGAAAACCAATCCAGCCAGGGATGAGGGGGAAGGGCAAGGGAGGCTGATGTTGATCATTATTGATAGGAGGGATGAACGGTGTCAAGGACAGTCAGCATCACATGGGAACTGCAATGAGGCCCAACAGGGAACACAGGGTTCACAGAGTCCCTCACAATAGCAAAGGGGCAGGATTAGACAGATTTTGAAGTTGCTTCCTGCCTCAAGCTGAAGACAGGGAGCCTAAAAATATTTGGTCTAACCCACCTAAAGGCAATTTGGGGCAGGAGACTGCATCCAGGCACTATTTCCAGCGTAGAAATGCTAGCAAGGAATGAGTGCCGGGCTTAGAGGATAGTTAGCCACCTCCCGGTTAGGGGAGTCAGGGTTAAGTGCTGCTCTGGCACTACAAGCAGCAGTCAGAGAATTCATTTTCATTATGCCACAGGCTGTCTTCCGGTTCTTCATTAGCAGGATCTGCAGCAGAGCAACATCCCACATAACAGCTGTAACTCGTGGCCAAGTGGAGGGGAGAAAGGGTACACACACATTTGCGTAGAAGCTGCTTTAAAGTACTGCAACTAGCATGGCACCTTCTCTGCAGGTGTGTTAGCTGCTCCACAGCTGTGCACATCTGGCTCACAGCTGCTGCAGCCTCCATTAGACTGCCAGCACCGTAAAGGCAGATTTTAATGTGCAAGATAAAGGGAGAGGCTCTTTTGGCATAAACCTTGTTTCACAACAAATCAGATTTGCAAGTCTCCCTACCCATAAACAGCCATCCATGTAAGGTTAAGTGGGGTGTGTGCAGGCCTTCAGTTTTATACAGGAATCTTGGCCTCAAGAGAATGAATGGGCAGTCAGGGAAACATTCAGTCTTTCACACTTTTCAATTCTGTATCAGGGGCTCATGTTTTTTTGCTATATATTAAACTTTGGGGGGCCCTATTTAAAAGTTGATTGTTTCATGGTGCCCATTGTTTAGATGGGAAAACAGAAGCTCAGAGATGGGGGAGAAGGTCGTGTCCAAAGGTCTCCTGGCTGCAGAGTTGGAAACAAAAGCCAAGAAGCAATTAGCCTGAAGACTCAAACTCTGGTCCCCAGAGCTGCCAACAGACCAGCTTCATTTGATAGCTCAGCAATGCTGGGTTTGGGGGTGGAAGATAGGGGTCCTTCTTGCATATAAAGTGTCCTGCACTAGGAAAAGGAGGGCAGAGCCCTGCACAAGGTTGCATTCATTTACAGAACATGCATTAGAGACCAAGGCAGCTGGGCATTATTCCACAGTAACACACCTTCCACCCACAAGAAAGAAGCTACCACCATGCAGAGGGAAGAACAAAGGGAAAGAGTCAAAAGGACCTCAGTTCGGCTGCCAGGTAGATTATCAAAATATTCCATGTACTCTTGAATGGAGTTACATCAACCTGCTGAGGACTGAATTATTCATTTCCTTGGCCCAGTTCGAGACATCACTGCTCATTTTTGGAGGTAAGAGACACGCAAACAGTTTTGCTCAGCTGAGATGCTCCTGCCTAGCAGGCTGCTCGCTGCTGGCTGTCAGCTTGGGATCCACACTTACACACTGCAAATCTTCACAGAAGCACAGAGCTCATTGCTGAGCAACAGCAGGGCTGGCTCATTAGTCAGGGTGTGGGGACAGCAGTTCTGTATCCAGCTGACAAAGACCACCCTGGGAGGAAGGCAGGTATCATGGTCCAGGCAGGGGGCTGAGACACCAAAGTGCCAGGTTCAATGCCTCCTTGCATCACAGCCGGCTAGAGTGGCTCAAGCAAGCTACTTCACCTGTTTCTCTGCCGTTTAAGCTGCAAGGTCTTTGGGGCAGATGGTCTTTTGCTATAGGGGTTACTGTAATATAAACAATAAATCCTATGGCATAAAAACAAAAAGCAAACAAAAAACCCCTGCAGGTGAACTAAATGTACCTCAGTAAAACAACAACAAAAAAGACACTAAAAAAAAAATCCACTAGCAAGAGGCAGAAGAGGGAGGGAATTTGGTGAGCTCATATTCCTAGAAGAGTCTTCAACATCCTACATAAACACTGAGCATCATCCCCTCCCCTGGCAGCAACTAAAAAAAAAACCTTGCTTCACAGAAGAGGGCCCTCCATGCCAAAGAGCTGCAGGGGTGAGGCAGGGCTGGAGAAACTTTGCAACGTGTCATCTGTGCTGTACCAGTGGGCAAGATGTTTTTACAGCAAAGCACCATTCATTCGGCTTTGCCCCCCCAGCTCAACAGGTCCTCAGAGGAAGTCACTCAATTACTCCCCAACTGACATGGATGGACAGTCATTCATCTCACTGAGGGATGGGGGGGGGGGGGGGGGGTGCTGATAAGGAAGTCCAGTCTATGCCCATCTGCGAGGCGCTCCGAGCTGTCCCGATGCAAGGCACTATACCAGTTGCTTCCTCTGAAGGATTTTGTTCTGTAAAGTTGTTGTCACATTTCCCTGAAAACCCATTGCTCAGGCAAAGCCATTCTGTTTCTATTTTTAAATCCATGATGAGGAACAGGAGACTTGCATCTCAGGAAACTTCACCAACTGCAGAATGAGTCGCATGCCTGGGGTCACTGTAAGGAGCACTGCAGCTAGCTGGAAGGCCCTGAAGCCAATGCTCCCCTACCCACAACTCCAGAACAGCCACTTCAGAGGCCCCTAATAAACATGCACTGAGGCTATTAATTCTTCACTCAGTCTAGTGCTACAACCCGTTTTAGAGGAGAGGTTTTACAGTAGATAGTTATGCCTAATGGTAGAGTGAGTGGGGCTGGCTAAAAACTCAGCATTGATTGTAGGAAAGTGTATCGACTCCTCAGAGTTGCTGACTAAGTTGGAAGAAGTTCCACTCAGAACAGTAACAGCTTCCCACAGAGGGTGGGCATAAGCAAATGATGACAGAAAAAGAAATTACCACTAACATTTTCAAACTTCAGTGCCTAAAGCTAGGCTCCCGAATTATTATTTATTCACCTACAATATTGGGTTCTGTCTTTAGTGGTGCTGAGCATCAGCAGCTAATTCCAG
>NW_017729013.1:8922105-8927169 GCF_001723915.1 Gavialis gangeticus | reverse complement strand
GAAAAGTTTAAAGGATTACGTGTAACCTTATCTACAGCGTGCCAAGGAGATGCCCTGATAACATAGGGCTCCTGTCTGCAGAGCTAGAGGAATGGTGCCTCTCAGTAGCAGTCCATCTAAAAACAGGCCTCTGTGGGTCTCTTTATACCATGCTCCTACTCGGCACATACCTTTTCCCAAAAAATGAAGAACTACGGCCACTTCAGAGCGACACTAAAGGGATACCCAGCATTGCTTAGGCTCTTTGTTTCAGGTGAGTGTACTAGCACTCAGACAGCCCCATTTTAATGCAGCTACACTACCTCCTTTCTGGGATCTGATGCACAGAATGGGAGCAAGCGGTGGTAAAGAATAAAGTGTTCCATTTTAGGACCAGGTTTTTCTTAGAAGAAAAAAAATATATATATATCCTCCATTTATTCACAAAACAGGCAGATGCTGCTGCTGGGATTCACAGAAGTTTAGGGCTAGAAGGGACTTTGTGAGATCATCGGGTCCAGCCCCCCTGCTCTGGGCAGGAAAGACAATTGGGGTCAAATAACCACAGCAAGGTGCACATCCAGTCTCTTTTTAAGAAAGATCTCCAGGGTAGGTGCCTACACCACCCCTGCTGGGAGTCTATTCCAGAGTCTGGTCACACGAACCATGAAGAAATTTTTCCTTAGGTCCAGTCCGAAACTTTTTTCTAGGAGTTTATGACCATTGCTCCTGGTTTCCCCTGGGGCACTTTGGTGAACAGTTTTTCGCCTAGCCCCTTATGCTCACCCCTGATATCTTTACCAAATGCCCATCAGGATTGAGCTGCCCTGACCAGACCATGCCACTAGGAGAATGGTCCTAAAAGCAGAACTAAAAGGTAAATTCCATCTCCACAACCCAGCCGGTCCATGGCCCCTCAGCAGCATTTGCTAACATGACATCAGGTTGTGCAGACGGTGGTACTGGATGTGTGATGGGGTCTCTGGAGACATGGAGCTGGACAGAGAGAGCCTCCCCATCTGATCTCACCTTGACCACTGCAGAGCTGCTGCATGGCAATGAAAGCCCAACAGGAGCCAGATTTTCCTAACAGGAAGTTCTTAATTTTCTAGACAATTAGCTGCCCAGACAACTGCTAAGAGCAGAGAAGAGAGACTAGCTACAGAGATCATGGCATATACATCAGCACGAGAGAGAGAGAGAGAGAGAGAGAGAGAGATTGTTCAATCAGCTCCCATGCACCAATTTCAGCAACTGCTCATTTGATGGTAAATTATACTACTTCCCCACCCTCACCCTTCCTTTGGACGGGCTGCAAGATGTTGGGAAAACAGGAAGAGAAAAAGATACACTTTATATTAATGAGAGAGAGATTAGGTTTCCCTTAACGTATCTATTACAAGGATGGTCTGTTTGATGCAACTGGAGAGAAAGAAAAAGAAATGCTATACTCCAGTAAGGTCCAGTCACAATGCAAGTTTGTTTGTACACTAAAATTACTGATGTCATTCCAAACTCCAGAAAACACTGGCATTGGGCAGATTTTATTAAAGATCAGTGGTCTCATCATGAATAATCACATAAGAGAATATTTACACCTGCCTGTCAAGGGGAGCTACCTGTATTGGGATTGCATGCATCTGGGTCCTTAAAGAAATTCAGGGGCTTTTTCTTAAGAGGAAACAGGAAGTTGGAGACCCTGTATTTTCTCACTAAGAAGTTATTTTAACTCAACTCTTGACAAACTTCCAAAAGTGTCCAAGAAAATTAGGGACCTAAATTCACTAACATACTTAGCTCATAGGAGCCTTTGAAAACTTCATCCCCATAGTCTAATCTTCAGGCAGTCATGCTTGCAGGAGGGAGCAGAAAAAGTTAGGGGCCACCCGACTCCCAAGATACTAGTTTATTGTCTTGGCTTATTCCGCTTCTGCCTCAGACCCTGGGAAACGCCACCTTGTCAGAAGCCATAAATTGTATTTATTTTACAATTATGAGCATGCAAAAGCATCATTGATTTCACATAAAACCACTAAGGAGTCCCTGTCTGGACGTTCCGAAGGTGATTTGCCTTCAGGATTTACTGATCCTGCCTCACTTACCGTGCAACATGGGTCATGTGGCCAAGTTCTTTATGGGTCGTATTCACACGTGAGCCAAAGACTACCCTGGAATGACACGTCACAGGGAAAGCTCAGATAAGGTAGCACCAGTTTTTAAACAGTATTATTTTCTCCTCTGACCCAGCCACCCCACCACAATGCTCCTGTGGCCTTCGGTACTAGGTGCCAGGATTCTGACATCAGCCAATGAAATCCCCAGCTGGTATTTCTGTCACCTCTCATTTGTTGTATCAGTATCATTTGGGGAAATGATCCCAAATTGATGTCAAAAGAGGCCTGGCTCTCCCTATTGTATATGGGCTGATCTTTGAACATCTCGTTAGCAGATACATACATACAGTATGACAGGTGGAATTTTAACCTGCATTCCCCCTTTACCACCTCATCTGCTGCCCACCTTGTGCAGAGTCCAGAGCCAGGACACTCCAGCATCTTATCTGGTACAGCTACAGGGCTCCCTGCTTTTATCTTTTTCCCCTCCATCAATGGCATTGAATAGGGTTGACAGCTGAACTACTCCCTGTCAGGTTGATTCTCCATCAGGTAGATCCAGCTGTCAAACAGAGACCTCTTCCCACTTCCCTCTCTCCCTCCACCTTCACAATAAAAGGAGCTTTATCCAACGTCTAACCCACTCTTTAGTCAACCATCCCATGGCTCCCACTCAAGGACAGATCTATTTGACAAATGATGGCCCGTTTGTTTGATGAAGCCAGTCACTTGTCTGGCTTCAGATCCATGGAACAGATCACCGAGTGGTCAGGATACTGCAAAAGGAAAAATACCCACTGTGCTTCAAGTATGATGGGGGACATAGCTGCTGCTTGCTGTCCATGAGAGCCTGCCCAGATCACCCAAGCTCTAGGGACCCCCAAGATGAAGGGAGTATCATTGACCATTACTTCTCCAACAGCTAGTCAGGCAGTCAGATGGATAGTTATGAGGATCCCAACATCTGTGGACGGAAGAAACCTTCCAGTTCAGTTAGTATATCCCCTGGATTATCTCCTACACCACATTTTGGAAAGCCAAAGTCCACGTGTCACCTCTAGGAAGCATCTTCCTGATATTCAGTCTGTATAATGTTTTCATCCTTCCCTTCCCCTTCCCCTCTGCCCCCACTAAAATGGCTAGTTCTCTTCCCTGGGTGCCTACCAATGTGCTAGTGGTAAAAGCCTCTTTGTGCTCTGCCAGTGCAAGAGCTGCCATTCTGACTGAACTCAAGAATTGAACCAGGGCCCTACAGGACTAAAAGCATGAACTGATACAGCTAAAACTACAGCTAAGTCTTGTAATGGGATTAACTGGGGCTGTACCCGACTCCCATCACTCGTATCCTCTGGAAGTAGGGCAGAGAGGGGTATGAATTGGACAAATCTTTAACCCCCTTGCCAAGGAGCAGCCTGTTGCACAGCACAGGTGGTTGGAAGACAATTTCCACAGAAAGCACTACTTTGACCTCTGGTGCTGTCCTTAAGGAGGGTCTGCCTTTCTGCACTGTTCTAGCCCAGTTTGGAGGTTTAAACTTAATTGAAGGGCCTTAAGCAAAAAGAGCTCATTCTGGAAAAATCAGTATCTGAGAAACAAGGAGGGAAAGGAAGTGGGGCACCGATTAAAACCCTTGCATCCGCAAGACCGTGGTGAGAAGCAGCACCACTCCCTAGCAGGGACTGGGAAAAAACAGGTTCTGCCTAATGAGTAATTGCACTGAATGATGTAAAGGAGGAAACTAAGCAGCAAAGAGAAGGAGGGAGACATCCTGCCTTACAGTGCAGGGGAATGAAAAGCAGAGACATCTCATCGAAACTGAAGGGAACGGGGGTGCAAAGAGAAGACTACCCAAGACAGCAAGTCGCCTCCTCCTTCCTGTGCTCCAACCCTAGTCAGCTCACAGACCAACCATCTTGCTCTGTCTGGTCTTTACCTGCTGACCTTATCACCCCCAAAAAGAGCTGTTTCACAGTGGTTGGGGTTCCTCAGGAGCGATGCAGTCTGAGGGCTCTTTCATCCACTTGGAGTGGCTGACGGCTTCCCAAGGTATGGGTTCTCTCTTTGGAGAAGAGGAGTTCTTTTGCCGACCTCCCCTTCTCCAGACAAGCTCCCTTCCAAAAAGCGCTCGTCTGAGTCGGCAAGAAAGAGACAAGATGAAAGTGATGCAAGGTGTTCCCCTATTCCTTCCCCCCAGGGACTGAAGGGCATTGCCTCTGCAGCTTGGTCTTATGGCCAGCTCTGTATGCCCTGTGAGGCAGAGACAGCCTTATTGGCCTACCAGGACTAGATATTGATATCCCACTGTAATAAGAGCACTCCTTATACTTATGTGGCAGTCTGTCACCGCAGCAAAGCTACTTCTGAGGTGGTGCACAGCATAATTCTGGACCAGCAAAATCTGTACAGTCATCAAGGCTAACTTTATAACTGGTAGGTGCCCATGGTTTGCTACACGTTTTTTTCCTCTCTCCTAAAAATCAGAGACAGACCAGGAGAGCTTCCTTCTCTACCAAACATACTTCCATGAACTGCTGATCAGTTTCCTACACTCAGTGTAGGGAACCATGGGGCTTCAGAAATGGAGGTCCATAGCAGCTACCTGGATCATTATGGTATCCACAGGGTCTACAGTACAGCACATTTCCCCTCCTTCCTCTGAGCACCTCCTAGGAAAGATAACCCAAGAACAGAAGCAACTGCATAAGCCTAATGAATAAGAACTAGTTAAACCTGCTTTTCACCAGGCTCCAACTAACTGGACTAAATCCAACCGGGTAGGTAGGTGGGGATTTATTTTCTGAAAAGATCCAACAAGGTAGGCCCATCTAAATAGCTGCATTCCCACACATCTAGTCCAGCAGAGTTGGAAGACAATAGCCTTACACCAACCACCACCCACACTGATCTCCTGAGGACTCAAGGTAGGTGAACTATTTGCAGCCAACTTAGAGGAAAAAAAAAAAAAAAAAAA
>NW_017729013.1:8912425-8921934 GCF_001723915.1 Gavialis gangeticus | reverse complement strand
AAAAAAAAAAGATCATGCTTTGTGCAGTTTCACTTCTACCTGGTGAAGTTCTCCACTCCGAGAGGCTCTTTTTACTTAGTCATATCTCCTTTCCCAGCAAACTAGTGCAAGGGACAGTGGGCAACATCCGGACAGGCAGCATGGCTCAGATGTCAATGCCACCATCCTTGTTTACACTGGTCTGCAAACACATTGGTTTCACTAACTCTGACCAACATTGTAACCCAGGGGAAAAAAAAAAAAAAAAAGTGAGAGACTACAAGAGATCATATCCCAAGACCACAACTGTACCAACACTCTTGCAAATATGTGCCTACTGCAATAAACCCCAGGAGCCTGAATCTCCAGCTGAGATGTACACTGCTAGTTACTGAAAGCCAAGCAGCACTGTGAGAGTCTCACCTGGTTGTCTTTGTCCCCACATGCTGGATAAGTGGGGCTGTACTGTATCCCCAATAGACAGCTTCTGCAATTCTGTTCCAATCTCTTATCCTGAGGCAAGTGGTGTTCCTCTCACCCCTCAGTGGAAGCCAGAGCACTGCAATAAGAGCCCAGGGGAGAGCCATGTGCATGAGCAGAGGACAAAAGAATAGGCCTTATGATGATGCGAGGCTGAGAGCCATGGTATTCTTCAGCTTGGAAAAGCACAGGCTCAGAGGTGACCTGGCAGCAGCCTATAAGTACATTGGGGTGTGCATCAGGATCTGGAGGAACGCCTGTTCACCAGAGCACCCCAAGGGATGAAAAGGTCCAATGGTCACAAACTCCCAGACCATTTTTGACTGGACACGAGGAAAAATTTCTTTACTGTTCAAGTCCAAGGCCTGGAATAGACTCCTTCCATAAGTGGTGCAGGCACCTACTCTGGACTCTTTCAAGAAAGATTTGGATGCTTATCTTGCTGGGATCCTTTGACCCTAGCTGACTTCCTGCCCTTGGGGCAGGGGGCTGGACTCAATGATCTTCCAAGGTCCCCTCCAGCCCTAATGTCTAGAAATAACCTCTCCTTGGTCAACAGCAGTTGGTCTAGTCTCCCAAAGCCATGTCAATAGGACTGCTCCCACAGTCCTAGAAAAATTGCTAAGGAGAGATATGCTTGGTCCTTGCAGCTTAAGATGCACAACCACCAGGCCAGAAATTGAACACACAACTGATGTGGCCACTGCAAGTGCAGAGCCACAAGGTAAACTGGTGCGGTCTCAAAATCCCAGTTCAAGAAAGCAGACAGCGTTTCTAATTCTGTCAGTGGTTAGCCCCACTTGGCTGGGATCTGAGCTCCTGAATGCAGCAATGGTTAGTGGTTACCCACAAAACTGCTGAGCGCTTCAAGACATGTGGATATAACAATGGAGGACTGAAGCCAGCTTAGAATTGGGGTTTAAACCAAGAGACCAAAATTAAATAAGTTTAACTTAAGTGGGCCCCATGTTACAGGCTATAGAAATACCTGACAAAAAGTAGGAGGGAGGAAATAATCATTATGGCTAGATGAATTTCATAGACACTCCTGTTCCTGTTTCAGTAAATAAAAAATTCTCATTTACTTAGGGGGCTGTGAGCAAGCACTAAAATGTGGACGGACCACACCTGCATCTGTACCACACGGCCCAGGTGAGCTCTGCTGCACGTGCCCTCTGCCCACCCTGCCCCCCGCCCCCCCAGACCCAGCTGGCTCCTGGGACCTAGTACACAGGCAATCCCATATTACACACACACACACACACACACACACACACACGAGTAAGACTTCATTTTGAGCTGTTATGGAATCACCTCTATATACACACACTACTCAAAAAACAAGTCAGGACAAAATTGTTTTTTGAAATAAAGTTAAAATATTATAGTAGGTTTGATTTTTAGTATGATTTTTTTTATCTATAATTTGTTAAAATGATATCTTGTGAAAGATCATGTGTGCAGCCCTCAACAGCTCGCCAAAACTCATTTAGCGGCCCTCCAACTGAAAAGAGTGCCCATCTCTACAGCTTCTGCAAATAGGGCAGGCAGGACCCTTGGCTACAGAGGAGAACAAGCACGAGCACCAAGCCTCTAGGCACTCACAGAAAAAGAGTCAGTCCAGGGTCTGCCTTTCTGCAAGACCAGAAAGCAGCAATGTTTTGTGCTTTCACAGCCCTCTTTCAACAAAGAGATCGAATCACACTTCATACGGTTACACTCTGCCAGCACCTCACAACTCCAACCACAAGCAAGTCTCCGTCACTAGCCAGCAGTCACAGGGGAGCCTGCAGATATGTTGAGGGGCCAGAACAGTGGCCCGGCCTCTTCCCGCAAAGGGGCAGAGGTTTCGAAGAACACACACGGTTCTGTCAACAGCGAGGACTCAGACGGGGAAGAGAGATGGGAAACACGAGCAGAACTTGTCTGGCAGCCAGAAGGAAGCTTAGTGGTTGCCTGCCGTCTCGTATTGCTCAGAGCCTCACATCGTTCCTCCCCTGTGGGCCAAACCCAAGCTGCATGTGATCCTTCAGGGCAAACTGTGCAGAGGCATTGAGAGGAGTTCCCACAAAAGACCCATTTCTCACACTTGAGTCAATAGGAGGTTACATACTTGTCATCAACAAGTGGACATTTCCAGTCTGGGACCTAAAAGACTAAGGGACCTGAACCTGTTCAGCCTCCACAAGAGAAGGCTGAGAGGGGATCTGGTGGCTGTTTACAAACTGGCCAAGGGGGACTAGCAGGCAATGGGAGAGTCCCTGTTCCCCTGAGCACTACCGGGAGTGACCAGGAATAACGGCCATAAGCTGACAGAGTAGATTCAGGCTAAATATCAGGAGGCACTACTTTACAGTCAGAGCAGCCAGGAGCTGGAACCAACTTCCAAGGGAAGTGGTGCTTGCTCCTATCCTGGGGGTCTTTTAAAAAGGAGGCTAGCCAGGGTTGTTTGACCCCTGTATTCTTTCCTGCTCATGGGGAAGTGTCAGACTTGATGATCTGATTAGGTCCCTTCTGACCCTACCAACTATGAAAAAGAAAGCCTACAAGAGAGACATCTGGCAGGTGTGAGGGACCAGAGAAAATAAAATCAACATCAAGATTTTGTGCCATCACAGCCCCCTTTCAATTAAAGATCTAATCACATGTCATAAGGTTGAAATTCCAAAGCACTTGAGGAGGGGCCTCAGCTTCCAGAGCAAGAGAACCAGAGGCCAGGAGGGGACTTGTCTGGGGTTAGGACAGACTCAGGCTTAGTTCCTGCTCCATCAGAAACTAGCAAGTGGCCATTTGTAAGCAGCTTATTCTCCGTGTCCCATTTTCCCCAGAGACCATAACCCTCTCTTGCCTCACAGAGGTATTGAGAGGGATAACTCCATTAAAACACAAAGCAAAAGAAACCTAAAACACAGCAACCTTCCAGAGAGTTACAGATCTAAGATGATCTGGTGGTTGAGAGCTGGATATTAGCACAGTTCAAAATGAAAGCAGGAGTTTTATTGAGCTGGCAGGGTAATGCCCTCTTGGGAAAGGGCTTACCTAAGAACATGATTGGTTTTCCAGGCTGGATTTCTTTCTAGATAAAGTAACCTGAGTGCACCCAAGGGTGTGTCCTATTCTCAGTGGGATGGGACGAGTAGCCAGGAGGGGGTGCTGTGAGAGGGATGCCAGAATTTCGAGCAGATCCCTCTTTCCTCTATAGAGTTAGCCCAAGCCCAAAGTTCTTAACTATGTACAATTTAATGAGTTACCAACATTTATCTATCTATCAAACACTCTTTAAGATAGATATCTATTACAGATATAGATACAAATATACATATAAAAGGTCTGTTAGCAAGAGCAAGTTGGCCCTGGGGAGGGCATTCGGGTAAAAAAAGAGGGCGGGGGGGATCCCAGGACACACAATCCAGCAAGTTTATACCACAAGTGGATTATAGGTAAAAAGACATCCTTACAAAGCCCATTATGCAGAATTAATACACCCAACTATTTATAAAACACCAGCTATAACAATAGATACCGAACAGGAAACATAACTATACCAGATGCACCCTATCTATCTATCTATCTATCTATCTATCTATCTGGGTTCCAACCACTTGGTCCCTCAAATGAGATAGGGTCTTCTCCCCCTAGGCCCATTGCCCCCAGGGTCCCTTGCCCAGGGGCGCCTCCCCTGTGGGACCCGGGTTCCCAGTAACTTACGGTCCTTCCTCTGGGGGCCGTCAATCTGGCCTCTCTGGGCACCGGGGCTCTTTTAGTTTAATGCTGAGCCACACTGCAGGGTTCTGGTTGCCCGGCCTAGAGACGGGGCTAACTTGAGCAGCCTTCACTCAGCCACTTGCCGGGTTTGCAGGCTCAAGCTGCCTTGAGTGCCTCCCGGAGCCTAAGCACCGTGCACCATCAAGGCTCAGGCAGGGTCCTGATGATGCTCTTCTCTGGAGCTCCTGTCTCCTTGCTGTCCCTCACTGCATCTGCCCAGCGTGCTGAGCACACTGGGCTTTTATTTATACCGGAAGTCCCACCCCTGAAGTCTGCAGGACCTGCAAAGCGCAGTCGTCAATCAGGTCTAGAGGCTCCTCACATTCCCCCCACTCTGAGCAGAGGCAGAGCAAGTCCCTCCCAGCTGTTACCCAATTGGTGGAAATGTTCCATCAATCCGAAGAGTCCTTTTCCAAGCTGGGCTTGCCAGGCAAAAGCAGCGAGCCCATCACAATAACATGTCTTAAGTCAACCCTCAGCTGCAGGAATTGCTGAGTGAAGAAGTCCTCTGGCCCACGGTAGGACAGACAAAATATACCCACTGTTTTTTCCCCCTCCCCTTAAAAATCTGTGAGTTCCGTCTCCAAAGTTGTGTGTGGCCATGATATGCAGAGCAGCTGTGAAATAGTAGATGGCCCTGGATCCATCACAGTAGCCAGCAGCATATTAAAGTCTCCAGCCATCTCTGGAATTGCTGGGGATAAATTAAGTTGAAAACCCAGCTTTAGCTGTAGCAAAGCCAATTTCAACCGCTTATGGTGATATTATTAGAAAACAAAAAAGCAAACAAAAACACCTCTCCTGATTGGCTCTGATACCCTCTCCAGGTGCATAGGAGACAGTAAGAAGTAAATGCACAAGCTAGAATTTCACAGGATATCTCCAAGAAAGAGCACTGAACAGATTCATGCAAGACCTAGCCAAGAATCGCATAGCTCAAGATGCAGTTGCCGACGCATAAGCACCAAAGAAACACTGTCACCTGGTCTAAACAGAGAGCTACATTTGATTTTTATATCCATCTATCTAACAGCCAGTGACCAGCTAAGTTATGGCTGTTGAATAACAGCCCATGGAGCTGTGATCTTAAAGCCCTCACACTTACCTGAATTCTACAAGACTGACTCTTGGCATCACAAGGATGGAGTACTGCATGGCACACACAGGGCAACAAATATATCAGTTGTCCACACAGGTAAGCTTGTGTATCCCACAATGCTTCCCACCTGTTTAAGGAGAAGGAAGGATCCCCCAAGATGCTGCTTTCTGCAGTGTGCTCAGTTATGTAACATGTCTCTAGCCTGCAAAATCCTTCCCCATGCCATAGTTAGTAGAGATCAAGTCCTGCATGCTACAAGAGTGACATGCTTGGTTTCCATAGATGAAGTGTTGCCCTTTACCCATTAGGTTATACCTAGTGGGTGGAGCAAAGTTGCTGGCAGCTTCAGAGAGGATCATGTTGCAGCCTTCCCTAAGTGCCTAGGGACACATTGCATACTACAGATGAACATGCACACATGAAATGGAATAATACAGTTCACTCCTAGAGATGCAGCCCTATCTAGTGAGCTGGCTTAGAGGAAACTAGAGCACATTTACACTGCACTACAATTACACACCCCCTCAGTAGTGCTCAGTGCTCCAAGGCATGATTTCAAAGCAGTCATGGGGCCACAGCCAGTACACAGGGACAGATCCCCTGGCTACCTCTACACCACCATGGTAAAAGGGAGCAGAGGCCATGCCAAGATCTTTGCCAAGGCATGACACTCTGCTTCCCTCCTTGCAGCCCCTGGTAGGGTGCATTGGATTTGTTGAGTTAGTCACTGGTGCATACTGTGCTCTAGCCACACAGTTAGTATATATAGTCCAGTGATTCTCAACCAGGGTGCCATGAGATCCTTTCAAGGGTGCCATTGGGTGCCATGTTATATTAGCACTGTTAGGTATGCAAACAATTCACAAGATAAAAAAAAAAAGTCACAGAAATTGAGTAGGAGTCCACAGCATCATGAATGTTCTAACTTGCTGTGGTCTGAGTTCCTTACAACAGAAGTTATTTTCTAGAGTTAAAAAAAAAAAACAAATCGAGTGAAAACCAAGAGCTGACATTCTGACGGGTGCCTTGAATCCAAAAAAGTTGAGAACCACTGGTCTAGTCTCTTGGGGGGCCCACTACCAGCAAACTTAATCTCCAACCAGTGTCCAGCAGAAGGTCAGAGATACAGGAGCCATAAAAGGTTACTTGGCTTTGGCTTGTTCCTCTTTCCTGGCTGCCTTGCTCTCCCTGGTGCTCCTTCAGCGGAGCAGTGGATTGGCCCCAGCAACTTTTTCTTCCTGCTCTGGGATGCTGTATGTGTATATGGCCAGTAGGTGAAGAGCTGCTCAGTACATGCAGCAGGGAAGGAGAGATGATCAGGGAGCATATACTGAGCTGCTACTGGGATTGCTGATGGGCTCTATGGAAGGACCCCTCCTCCCACAATGATAGATTTCATTCAAATGCTTCAGCTTCAGAAAGCTGATTTTCTCTTCATAATCTCATACAAGGTGTTTTTAAACAAGCACTTTCTTAGTTAGGCCACAACCCAGAGCCTCAAAGGTCAAGAAGTGGCCCTTAGGCTACAGATCACACTCCTTCAACTTGTGCAAGGCCATGGATGCCATTGATTTGGCTAGGGGTTTGGGGATTATAGCAGTGGATGGGGGAGCAAGAGAGAGAAGAACGTGATAACAATGAACTGAGCCTGTCCCCAAGTGCTCCCTCGTCTGACCCAGCAAGGGAGAGCCGAGCTGGCAGCAGGGTCACAGTGACCAAGTTTCTATGGTTTTAAGTTCTGTAGGAAAAAATGTACTGCTGCTTAAAATAAAGAGCAGAGCAACTGCTGTCTGCACTTGGCAGCCATGCTGGGATCCCCTTTTGTCTCTGTGTTCCAATCAAGGACCATGCTGGCCTCTCCAAAGAGTCCACTGTGCCCCGCTGCAGACATTCCCATCCCAAGTGTTTAAGTCAGGAAACTGACTGGAGCAATGGGCATGGGAAACTGCAATGTGACTGACCTATTCACAGTGGAATGGCTGAACCACCTCCACCAGTGTACGTGGGGTAGAAGCATTACACTCAGCTGGCTGGATTTTCAAGAAGCCACTACCATTGTTGCACTTGAAGACTCTTTGAAGGAAACGGGTTGGGGTGCTCTGGTGGGGATGCCCCAAATTTGCACTATAAAGGATAAGAGTGCCAGACGTAACAGCCTTTCATGTTATTTTACTGCTATTATTTATATTTGGAGGAACAAAGATACCCTATTTATAGGCCACATCATGCCAAGTGCTGTGCAGATACCAAACGAGAAGATGACTGTGCCCCAAAGAGTTTGCATGTACATGTAAGAAAAGAGACAGAGGGAGAAGACAGAGAAGCACAAAGAAACCAAGACAAGAGCTGTGACATGATGGGCATCATCATAATACCTGGCTACTTACCACAAGGCCTCAAAAAACTTGATGAGAAAGGAGAATGTTTAGGGAACCTGACTATATACAACCCATGGGAGTCAGCCACATGCTGTCACAGCAGTGTCATGTGTCCCTCAGTCCAGATGCACTGGAGAATCATTTCCCTGACCAATTCCTATTTAGATAAGTGAGCTGTAGGACTGGTACTACCCTAGCATCCAGGTGAACTTGTCTACAAAGACAGGAGCAGTGGACTTTCCTCAGAAAGTAACAAAGAGCCTGTTGTCTTAGAACAGCCCTTTAAAAGACAGAGACATTGGGGAAGTTATAAAATACACAGCATGAGGCAGACTGAAGTCCCTGCAAGCTCCAAGACAAAGCTGGGAAGCAAGAGGTTTGTGCCCTCAAATTTAGGGATAAGCCAATTCAAAGGACGATTAAGGTCACATAAGGGTCTGTGGTAGAGATGGGACCTGAACCCAGCTCTACAGTCCGACTGCCACACTTTAATCTTAAGACTTCCCGAATGGAGTGGAGTTCTTTTTGTTAGTAACAAGTTCTTCAGCCCCCAACTACCTTCTCCACCCACTGTGGTGGGACCAAGGAAGACCCCATCTTGTTTATACATACTATATATATTCTATAGATCTTTAAATCAATTAGACTGGATTGATGTTTCCATGCCCATCTAAATCAATCTGTGCCCCTGATTTACAGTCTGTTCCACTAAAATATTAAGTAGCATTCTACCCTCCAATTTAATGGTCAAGCCACCCCCTGAACCAATCCTCCACTAAATGCAGGCTTTGACTCACTGCCCAGACTCACTAAAGGGTCCTCCTGTCATTTGGAACTTAAAAAACATTTGTCCAGAGTGAAAAGGCTTCTCAGTTCTTTATCCGCTGCCCTATTAGGAATTCTTCCAGCTGTAGAGTAAGCAAGCATAGCTTTTAGAACAGATGCCCAAAACCCACTGAACAGCCCTCCCACACAAGGCAACAGGAAGGAGATCAAAAATCAGAGCACACTGTTTGGCTTTTAACAAAGGTCTTCTTCTGTCTCCAAATGAAACTTAGCACTCAAGAGAAGCTAAACTTGCTGTTTGGCACACAGCAAAATGCAGACCACAGAGCCAAGCACAGCACGATTTCAGCTTGCTCACCCATTAAGTGAAGGGCAGGAGGATGGATCCATGAAGGAGAGAAAGCTGCAGTCACATGAATGAATCATTAATAAAAATATTATAAACAGTTTGGAAAGGAGCTTTCTTAGTAGGTTTCTTGATTGAGAGCTGTGGTTTGGTGCATCCTGTTCCAACACAACTATGTAGCTAGGGACCCTGCAGGCAAGATTTGTAGGTTGGCTCCTGCTCTCTTGCACCAATTGTTATCTACAGAAGCTCTAGCAAAGTAAATGGAGTTACACCAGGATTATTAAGAATCAGATCTGGCCCAATATGTTCCTGTCTGAGATATGAAGGCCCCCAGTGCTGCCAATCCAGCAACGTTCTGCAGAAAGCTTCAGTGGCCAAATGCCTTGTTCTGGAAAGAGGCATGAGGCTGACTTGAACAGGAAGGGAAAGAGCAAGGGACTTTTTTCTGGAACTTGCAAAACCTCACATTTTATATGGATGGGGAATATTTGGGCCACTGTTAAGTCTCTCTTAGCTCCTTGCATGGCTCCCACTGCTGTAGTGCTGGAGCACCTCACCATTATTGTCAGCCCCACTTCTATGCAGTATGTGCAGACCTCTTATAACTACTGAATTTAGGAACTTAGAACAAAAATCCACCCCCCCCACCCCCCTTTCAGCAATCACCACCTTG
>NW_017729013.1:8907832-8912164 GCF_001723915.1 Gavialis gangeticus | reverse complement strand
CCCCCATGGACAGCATCAGCTTGCTCAGAGGATTTGCACAACCAAGATCTTTAACTCTGCACTGACAGGCTGGGCTGTCAGACTGCAGGTATCCTGGTGCACTTCAGACAATCTGTAGAGATCTAAATGGAAGAGGAACCAACACCCATGTGCTTTCACAGTAGGTCTCAAAGCCTTTCAAAGACAGGTCAGGGCCATTATACACTTTATACAAATGGGTAAGCCAAGGTACAGAAAGGTCACATAACTCTAGACTAACACTGATAGGTTATGACCAAAAGCTCCCATCTCTTGTCCTGTGTCGCATGATGAATGTTTATCTTCTCTTTCCCTCGAGAGGTGAGCTCTCAATTTTATTTATTGTCCAACATGGGTTTGCAGAGCACCAGAAGAACTGGCTGAACTCCTCACAAAAATTGAGTCATGGCAGAACTACATTGTTCCAAGAACATCAAAAGTAACAAGACCGTCCAACTACATATCATCAGAACAGTTAATCTCACATTTATCTCCATAAATAATGGCCGCATTGTCCAATACTATATTCCTTATAAATCACAACTTTAAGGAGCAGTGTGAAAAGATCAGAGGTCAGCTGAAATCTGTTGGATGAACTCCAGCTACCTTTAGCTTAGTAACCTGCCACTGAACACATAACATTTTAGCCTTGCAATTCCCAGAAATTCAGCTCCCTCCCTCACCTCCCAGCACTGCTGGAAATGACGAATAATCATGATGTACTACACACATGCTCATCAAGTGAAGTTGACCCTAGAGCAGAGAGTTAGTGTGAGCTCCACCTGTTCAATACAATGCTCCAACCCTTTCTAGTGGGGAGGACATCAGCCACATAATGAGGTGGGTAAACTTGCAGCAGCCTGAGCTAGCAGAGAAGTGTCTCAGGTCAGGCAATAGGGGACCATGCCTTCAGAGGCAGAGGTTCCACATTCAACCCTGCAAGCCACCCAAAGATGTGGGATAAAACCCAGCACAAGAAATGACTGTATAGTAGTCTGTATAGCCTCTTCATAGAGGTAAGTGACCCTCCCTGCCAGTAGATTTGAGAGGCAGAAGCCACCTAACCATCACTGATGGATGTTCAGGTTGTAAAGCACCTCAGGTCCTCGCTCAAGCGAGAACAAACAGACTCCGAGGTAACTAGATAGGCCCAATGAGGTCTCCCACTTTTCCCAAGTGGAACTACCACATCTGCTGCCTGATGGAACTTGTAGTGCCCCGCAGGAGAGAGCATTAACGTTATCCCTCATGTATTCATAGGGAATCTCATGAAAGGCTCAGGAGATACACACAAAACCAAAATCCAAGTGCTCCAATATCAGAGTTCTTTCCTCAGGAGGGAAACAGCATTCAGCTTCAAGTTTCCAAAAGGAACAAGTAACAAACCAGTGATTAATTCATGGTTGACATTATGTGACATGCCGGACACTTGGAACTTCAAGGCTGCAGGAGACAGAAGAATTACGGCCCTCCTTTTTCAAAGGTCATATTCAACTAAAGGCACAATACAGCCCATGATGCACAGTAGAGGAGTTAGGATCCCATCCAGCAGGAGGCAGTAGCATCTAGATACTTATGCTCTGGACACACACAAGTAGTCATAGTAGTAAGAAGAAAAATACCCCGAGAGCACCTGTTGTTATATTAGCTCTGGTTGTAGCTGCAACTGTGCTCGACTTAAGGAAGAACCTGAAAGTTTCTACCTAAAGCTGAAGAAACAATGCACAATTACTCTGTGGAAATGACTGATATTAGACAGTACTGAAGCCACGACCTGAATAGGGTTTTTGTTTGTTAAAAGAGTGGACTTTCATTATAAAAGGTGGTGATGGCAGAGAATATCCACAGCCCCATTACATACAATAAGAGACGATACAGAATGTAGGTGCTTAGGTTTCAAGACAAAAAACAAGCTACTGCCTAAAAGGGATCAAGAAGAATCTTGCCCTACAGGTAGACTGCATTATGGAGCTTTCTGCATCTACCCCTGAAGCCTCTTGTACTGGTCACACCAAGTGGATATTTAAATGAACTGCCAGTCTGATCTGGCATGGCACTCCCCATGTGCTGTGGTCTTGGGTCAAAAACTGAGAAGTATAGTACAAACCCTAGGCAAAGGAGAACACTTTCTCAATTTTTATTTTTAAATTGCAAAGCCCTACCTTGTAGTGTTGTCCCAGAACTGCCTGGAAATAGTGTGAAACTACCACATAATATCTGAGCTGGGAAATTCAACTCCATGCCTTTTTCTCCTGGGAGTGTTATGTTATCGCTAATTACTTAAGGAATATATTAAAGCAAAAAACCAAACATTGTGTATAAATTTCAGTTATCTTCCAGAGCCTTCTCCAAAGAGATTAACTTGGAGCTTTTAGATAAAAGTTATCCCCATGGACTTAACCTCAAATGCACCCCTCCTCTTCAGTACTAGTTGGCACCACTGTGCTATACAGCACATTCATTATGAAACACTGTAAAATATGGAGGAAGGACTTCCACCTAAGATGACACAACCCGTCTCACAGTGGCACAGCCAAAGCAGGCTCCCATTTAGCTCACATACTAAAGATTTTGCTTCCCCAAATGACAAGAACTCAAGCTATAGCCTTGGCTTCAGGTAAAACACGCTGGTGCACATAACTCCTGGTGGGGTACAGTGTCTAGAAGACATTCTTCTCATGGCCTGGAGGTAGATGTAAGTGAAGTGAAAGAGAAGCCACTAGCTTTCAGTGCCCCCCAATATCCTCAACCTGCCCCTATGCAAGAAGTACATAGGATAAGACTTGGCCCATCTGTCCTTGATTTTATTTCAGGAGGAACTGGAGAGTTCAGCATGTTGGGGAAAGATACAGGACTTTTCATTTGGCCTGGTGACCTGGAGATGAATGCAAGCTGGTGCCAGTAAGCAAGTGTTTTTGATAGCTGTTTGGTGGGCTAAACAAAACAAGGTCCCTGGCATCAGCCCAGTCATAGCAGGGTAGATTTCCGAGCCTCAAGAGCTAGGAATTGTTTGGCATATGCCAAACAGCCCCAGCACAAAGAATGAGGACTAAATGGTATATGGGAGACACATACCCCATCGGCACGCAAGTCCCTTCTCTGATGCAGAAAAAATTTTCCTACAAATTTCTTACCCGTCTGGCATGCAGTGCAGAGGGGGAAAAAATACAGAAGTTTGCTGAAGTCTCAACTGCAATCTCTCAGTAAGGGCTACCTCCTTGCCCCAAGTTCATAATACTGAAACAGTTCAAGACAAAGGTGATTCGTTGTCATTGCCCCCCAAAAAGGGAAGAAGGAGGACCCAGGCAACTATAGGCCCATTAGTCTTACTTCAATCCTGGGGAAGCTCTTTGAGAAGATTAGCAAGGAGCACATCTGTGATGGGCCAGCAGCAGGGATGATGCTCAAGGGCAACCAGCATGGTTTCGTTAGGGGCAGGTCCTGTCAGACCAACCTGATTGCCTTCTACGACCAGGTCACAAAAAAAAAAAATCACTGGACACAGGTGTCAGGGTGGACGTAGTCTTTCTGGACTTCAGCAAGGCCTTTGACACCGTCTCCAACCCCATTCTCATTAAAAAAGCTACATGACTGTGGCATTGATGCCTACACAGTCAGATGGATTGCAAATTGGCTGAGGGGTCATACTCAGAGAGTGGTGGTGGACAGGTCATTTTTGACCTAGAGGGAAGTAGGCAGTGGAGTCCCCCTGGGCTCAGTCCTTGGGCCCGCACTGTTCAATTTCTTTATTAGTGATTTGGATGATGGGGTGAAGAGCAGCCCGTTTAAAATTTGCAGATGACACCAAGATTTGGAGTGAGGTGAGCACGCTAGAAGGGAAGGACAGATTACAGCAGGACCTGGACAGGTTTTACAGGGGTGGGTAAGTGAAAATAGGATGGGATTCAATAGTGACAAGTACAAGGTGCTGCACTTGGGCAGTAGGAACCAGCAGCATACCTATAGGTTGGGGAACTCACTTCTCAAAAGCAGTGGCAGAAAGAGATCTTGGAGTCATTATTGACTCCAAGATGAACATGGGTCAACAATGTGCAAACATGGTCAGTAGGGCTAACCGTACCTTGTGATGTATCTGTGGATGCAGGACAAGCAGGGCCAAGGAGGCAATCCTCCCCCTCTATGCAGCACTGGTCAGGCCGCAGCTGGAGTACTGTGTCCAGTTCTGGGCGCCGCACTTAAGGAGGGATGTGGACAACATGGAGAGGGCCCAGAGGAGGGCCACTCGCATGGTCAGGGGACAGCAGGGCAGACCCTATAAGGAGAGGCTACGGGACCTGAACCTATTCAGCCTTC
>NW_017729013.1:8901512-8902832 GCF_001723915.1 Gavialis gangeticus | reverse complement strand
TAGAGAGTAGATTTAGACTAGACATTAGGAGGCATTACTTCATGGTCAGGGCAGCTAGGATTTGGAACCAACTTCCAAGGGAAGTGGTGCTTGCTCCTACCCTGGGGGTCTTTAAGAGGATGCTTGACGTTTACCTGGTTGGGGTCATTTGAGCCCAGTTCTCTCCTGCCCAGGGCAGGGGGTCGGACTAGAAGATCTACAAGGTCTCTTCCAACCCTACTTCTATGAATCTATAAGTTCCAACTGACTGGATAGTTGAACACAAGTCTCTGCTCATGTGGAATAAGTGCAGTTCATCCTCATCATCACCCTGCCAACAGAAATGTAGGCAGATAATCGATATACAGTGGAGAGAGGGAGGCCCAACAAGGAAAGGCTGTTCCCATCTCTTCCCATAAAGAAGATGCCTTTGTACCATGGGCGAGCAATTATTTGGGCCTGAGGGCCAGCCACAGAGTTTTGATGAGCTGTCGTGGGCCAGGTTAGCACCCTCCCCTCCCCCCATACAAACACACCAAAACTCCCTGTGAGGCTTTGGGTGGGCAGGGAACACTGATCTGAAGGAGGATGAGCATGATCTGCTCCCTGCATGCCCTGCCCTATGGAGGGCAGGTTGTATGGCGGTGTAAGTGAAGGGGAGGTGGGGGAAGCATACAGCAGGTCACCCAGTCCACACCTGGGTGCTGCTCAGCTCCTCTCATCTCCACTGGCAGCTCTTTCTCCTGCCTCTGCTGTAGGCAGGCAGGGGGGAAGCTTCAGCAGGGTGGCTTCCACTGGAGGCAAGGGAAGCACAGCAGCACCTGGCTGGCTGCAGCTGCACCAGAAACAGACGCACCAGAAGCTGCACACTGGCTGGGGCCTGGGCCAGTGGGCACAGGCAAGAGCACAGCATACGCTGCCCTGGTGGGAGTGGGTGGAGCTCAGACCCATGCAGAGCATTATGGGGGCAGCCACAGGCCGAATCCAGTCAGTTGGTGGGTTGTATTTTGCTTGCTCCTGCTTTATGCCATACCCAACCCCTGCCCCCCAGCCTCCCTCTCATGCAGCTCTCCACACAGGACTGCTACCTGAACTGTTGCTTTGGAGCTGGAAATCCATGCTTCTAGATTTCCTAGAAGGGAATTTTAGTGCCAAAGTTCCCAGATCCAATCTGCTGATATTCCCTGATCTACAACTGGTAAAGCACTAGTGAAATATAGCCACCCCCAGAGTCACAGAGCAGCGATCAACTGGCTTACAACAGTAAGGTAGAAGAGAAAGGGCTAGCCCAGGATACCCAGTAGACTCCTATCCCCACTCCCAGTCAAGTATAAAGCAGAC
>NW_017729013.1:8900443-8901436 GCF_001723915.1 Gavialis gangeticus | reverse complement strand
CATTAGCTCCCACCCCTCCCAGCAGCCCGGTAATATTAGTTAGTAAGTTCTCATCTAACAGACAGATTAAGTGGCCTGAAACTATTTCCTTAAAACAAGTAAGGGAGTTGCATCAATCTACCTGGGGCATGAACCCAGATTCCAGGGAGTTTAAGAATTGCATCTTAGATGCTCACACTGCTAAGGTAAGCTCCACAACCTTTTGGTTCCCGAGGTGGACATGCAAAACACCCAGCCCAAACAGAGTCCAGACTATGCCACGGAAGCCATTATTCCTAGCACACCCATCTCCTGCTCCCAGCTTCCATGTGGACCCTGCTTTAGTGGAGCAACAGCATCTGAAATACAACCCCCAGTCCTTGTACATCTAAGGAATTAATGAGCAGAGAACAACTTGAAAACACAGCCAATGGCCTAATACAGCTGGTACATCTAGTCTGCAGAGATTCCATACTTCAAAGGCTGACCTTTGGGGATTTCCACACCACAGGCTTCTTCAGGCCAAGATTTGCTGGACAGTTCCCAGGTGACAGTATACATAACAATGGCAGCAAAGGCAGGAAAGTGAAGGCTCTTAACTCAGTTGTTGTCCAACAAGAGACCAGAGCCATAAGATAAGCAGCTCTCTTAAGGTCCTTTTAATGCAAATACTGATACCCCTCTCTATACAAGAACATGGATCCTGCATCTTCCTGCAAGAAATGGAACAACAACTCCAAGGCATCTCTTTTAACCATGCTGATAGGAAGAGATTACTAATAGATCTGGGAGAATTAGCATGGACACTTGAACTTCATTTCACCATGAGGACAGACAGCATCTACCAGAGAAACCAACAGAATCACTGGTCAACTTCCCAGGGAAAAGCCAGATTCGGCATCATCAAGGAAGAGCAAGGTCTCCAGTTGATGCCAACTTTCTCAATAGCCTGACCCAAAAGAGGAACCATTAGGAGGAGGTCACTAGCTGAAAATATTTGGGGGGGGGGGGGGG
>NW_017729013.1:8898595-8900199 GCF_001723915.1 Gavialis gangeticus | reverse complement strand
GGGGGGGGGGGGGGGGGGGTTCAGGAGATAGTAAATATGGGAGAGACTATTGAGACAAAGGAATAGCAGGAAAATGGGATGGACCTAGCAAAGCCAAATAGGTGAACAGATGCACAAGCAGCCCCAAAAGATGATGCAATAGGTCTACCAAAAAAGGAGGATGTGCAGAGAGAACAGAAATGGGTGGGACTGGCACAGAAAGAGGGCCACAGCACTAAGCCAAGAAAGCAAGCTCTGAATGAGAGATGAGCAGCACAGTGCTTGTTACAAGCAACAGCATTGCAAACCAGCTCCAAACATACCTGTGCCTATGGAAAGGAGCTGGGGAGGTGCCCCAGTACCAGGAGCAGGACTGCCCCATCACAGAAAACCACCTTTAATAGCTGAGGCAGCAAGGGAGAGAGCATGGCACCTCATCAGGTGAAAGGCAGCACTTGGAGCACAGTTTCTCTCGGCTGACATGAAACGCACCGACTTCAAATTACCAGTGAGATTCTCCAGACATCCTATCATTAGGACAGGAAAGAATTAAATGACTACATTTAATACAATACAATGCTTTCCTCCTCAGACCTGAAGAAGAATGCCTTGCACTTGAAAGCCTGTCTGACTTTATCCCAACTATGCAGCTGGTCCAATAAAAGATAAAAATCACCCCCCGCAAAAAATCTTTGCCTCATACAATACAAAAAAGGTATTTCACCAACATATTTGGTCGGATACAGAAATATATTTTTAAAATTAGAGCAACACATAGGAACATTCACTACATATCCCTAAAGCTTATGATCAAGCTGAAGGAGCTCCGAAATGCCAGCCCTGTTTCCAAGTTACTCGGGGTATCATTTGTGCAGACAGGCGACTGACTACCCATCCCTTGAGGTACCTGCAGACGAAGGCCTTCACAAAAACTTCTTCCCAAGTGGCTTCTACTGACTTTCAATGGGACAACATGAGCGCTCCTGTCATTTAGGTGCTTTTGAATACTCGGCCTCTGGAAGGTAGGGGTAACTGAGACAAATGGTTTCATACTTGGGGATTGAGATACTGTAGTACAAACAAACACCTTTTACATCACCTTCCAGCCCAGGTCAGAGCGGTTCCTTGAAGTCAGGGCCAGTAGCAAAACTGCCTGGTATTATTGGCAGCATAAAGGATCAATGCTTGCATTGGAAGGAGCTGCTAGCCACCACCCCAAGGAGTTCACACTTCAGCTCTGAAGCACCTGAACCCCACGCAGCTTCTGGAGCTGCGAAGAGCCTCTCCCATAACCGCTCAGAGGTGCTTCCACCCCAGCAACGCGCTCCCACCCTGCTCCATCCAGGCCAGGCAGTTACATCAACCCAGCCCGAGACAAATGGCTCAGCCACGGAGCCCCGCGCCCTCTCCGCCACGCAGGATCCAGCCCTCGCCTATGCCACCACGCCACGCAGGCCACGCGCCGCTTTGCCCCAAGCAGCAGAGGGGGACCCGGGCCGGAACCCGCAGCGGGCCAGACCCGGACTCGCGGGCAGCGGCAGGTGCTCAGCACCGCGCCGCATCAGGCCCGGCGGGGAAGCGAGCCCCGCAGGTGCCCGCCGAGCAGGGCCCCCGTGCGCTGGAGG
>NW_017729013.1:8880918-8898509 GCF_001723915.1 Gavialis gangeticus | reverse complement strand
ATGTCCCCGCCGGTCCCGACGAGCCGCGCTGCCGCTGTGCTCGGTCGCGAGGCGGGGCGCGCTGGAGCACGGCGGGAACCGAAACTGCTTGTCCAGGCAGGGCAGCGCCGGCCACATCGCCGCCCGGGCAGCGCTTCCCCGGCACTTCCCGAGCACTCACGCACCCCGCACGGGCCGGTGCGGCGGCAGCACCCGCCCCGGGCACGCGCTGACCCCTGCGGCCTGGACAGACCGGCTCGCAGGGCCCGCTCCCTCGCCACGGACTGGCCCCACTCCCCGCTGGCGAGCCCCTCCGCAGGCAAGGAGCCCAGCTCTGCAACCCAGGATTTCTCACCCAGACAAGGGTTTGCAGGATGAGCCTTCAGGTCCGCAAAGCACCTGCAGGATTAAGGCCATTCAAGGGTGCCATGAAATGTTGGCAACTAAGCGGGGCAGCAGCTTTCAGGGAAGGTAAAGGGATCGATCAGTATGAAGACCGAGGAAAATGAAATGCCGAAAGAATTTAAGTGAAGTGGGTGCTTCCCATTTTGGTGCTTGCAAGCACATACATACCTGGCCTTTGAGACACGGATGAGAAATTTCCATTGTTCATGCTTCTCTGCCCTTTTTGCAGCCCAGCTTGACCATTGCCAGGATTTTGGCAGTGTTTGTACATAATCAGGTGGTGTTCTCTCCCTTAGCACAAAAACTTGAAGAAAAAAACAGGTGACAAGTGACTGTCTTGTCATGCACCTGGTTCTCAGGCTTGTAAGCACCCCACCAACCGACTCACTGAGCTTTGTGGCACTCCACCAGGTGACACATCTTATCAACGGGGAGATCGCAGGACCAATAAATACCCATGGCCGCATACAGAATGGGCACAATCAGAATTCGTAGCGTCGTCCACGTGCCTACTTTTCTCTGCAAACTGTGTTGCGTTAGCCAAGACACAAAAGCTTATGCCCTGATCACTGTTACACCTTCTGTGCATAAAATAAAGGTCTTTTTCAACCGTGTCAAGGATGCTGTTTGAATTTTGCTATTCCCCTCCCCTTTCATTCCTCAGATACCTTCAACTTGCCTTCCTTTTTGCTATTACAAAAAATAACCATAACTAATACCTAAAAAAGAGTGTTTATTATTTTAAGGACTAAAGTCAGCACCAGTCTAAATATCTGTCCCAGACCCAACATGTATGCTAGTCCAGAATCTAGCAGGGCTGCTACTACCTGAGGGCCGGCCTGCTGCGTACCAAAGTGTATGATGATCGGCAGCACTGGGGAGGAAGGACCAGCCGTTGGAACCACCCTGGTCTTTGAGCCTCTCTGTTGTGTGGGATTTTCAGGGAAAGTAACAGACTGTGTCTGGCTTGGAAAGGGGATGTCTGGGAGTGGCCATGCTGCCAAGTGAGGGGCTACAGCAGGAGAAAGCACCTGGGAGAGTGTTTAGAGGGGAGCACTGTGCCAGATGCTCTCTGCGCTGCAGGCGTTGCAAAGAAACATCTCATGAGGTTGGCAGTGGATGACAGTAGTTCTTGAAGCAGCGAGCAGCCTGTCCTCTCGGAAGGGACAGACTCCAACTTCACATGTGCCCCTTCGGGTATGCAACGAAGACTACCTGTTGCTAAACCGTGAGCTGGCTGAAAAGTGGCTTGCTCCCTCCTAACAAAGCTTTCTAGGTTCTGTTTCTGTCTGATCTTCACCTTTTAAATGGGGAATCAGAGCCAGGATAGGGCTGTAGAACTAAAGATGTCTCTGGTTCCTGCTGGGTACATCTCCACATTCATAAATGTGCTCTAATTACAGCGCATTAAATTTAGTGCCTGAAATAACAGCTACTAAGCTTAATGCAGTGTAACTGGCACTACTGCGCAGTAGCACCGATGCACACTTTTTGTGATGCTAATGTGCAGTAGACTAATTCTACTGCACCTGAGCACATTAGCATGGGTTTTGCCTGCCATGCCAGAATAAGTCTACTGCACATTTAGCACCTTGTGTAGATGCACCCACTCTGTCAAAAAAGATTTAGCTGCTCTTTATAACTGCGCACCCCCCTCTCTGTGTAGGAACCCAAAGATCAGTTCTCTATTTGTGTTTCACAGGCTTGTTATGTTTTGCCTCAAGCGGGGGAAAAATAACAGGAAATCTGCTTCAACTTCCCCTACGTAGGAACTTAAATTCTTTTGAAAGACAAGGGCCAACATTTTGAAAAGTGTCCACTGTATTCTGACTACTCTCCACGAGCCCATCTTCCTGGACCCTGACTTTTGTTCAGAGGTGCTGAACACTGTGTCCCCAGCTGATGTGTGTGTGTGAGGCACGGATGGGGGGACAAGATCTGCACCTCTGAAAATCAAGCCAGTGGTATTATTGAGAGCCCATAATTTCTCAGTGTTTTCTCCATAGCCTCTCAAAAATGCAGGGGTGGGAGGGGAACACTTGTGAGTACCCTTCCTCCTGTGACCTATTTTTAAGCTAAATAACATATATCAGGGGTAAGCAACCCCTGGCACGATTGCCAAAGTGTGGCATGCGAAGGCATTTTGCTTGGCGCACACACCTTAGGGCGGACAGCAGGGAAGAGGCTGGGGATGCACTGCCACAACAAGGATCGGGTCCTTCACGGCTCCCCCACTATGCCCCTGGCATGCCAGCACCTTGAACAAGTTGAGTTTGCGGGTATTTTTGACACTCCATCCAAAAAGGTTGCTGACCCTTGACATAAATGGCTACATTGAACTGGAGTGCTAATTGCTTTGACACCTTGAAATATGGATGTCAAAAGACCAGAATCTCAGCTGGTGTAATTCAGCATGGCTCCTTTGACTTCAGTGATCTTAGCGTGATTTAAAGCAGCATACCTTGGCTGGCTTATGCTAACTACCAGTTAAGCCCAAAACATGTCCCCCAACAGTTCTCTACATGTGACAGTGTGGTAGATGGAAAGCTCAATAGCAACTTTGTTTTCATTGCTAATTAATCATGATGGGTAACTGCTCTTTATCAGGAAGATGTAAAGCCAGCAAAGAGGCAGGGGTAGGCACATTAGCATTATATTTTCCAGACAAGTTGTGAGGCCTTCAGCATTACAAAATATTTGTGTCCCTGCCAGAGTTTATTCCCAGATCTTCAGTGCTGCCCTGGGCTGGGTACTGAGGTCTGTAGTTGATATTCTTGAGGTAAATACCGATTTCGTGGAACTCATCAATGTGAATTTTGTGGTCTTCTGAAGAATGGATGCTGGATCTTACATGTGGGTTATACATACCCCAATGCAAACTTCCGGGGGTGGAGGGGGATCCTGGTCAGTCGCTGTCACAGTGTACAATATAAGATTATCTCCCCTCCTTGCAGTAATAGGAGGTGGGCAGAATTTCACTAGGGAACACAGTCTTTGGTCTCTGTGAGTCCCACAGTGCAACAAGGAATCTAGGAAATGTTGGTACATTTTAAAATGCATGTGTATAGCCTCTGGAACAGGTGACTAGAGCTTGGATTGCCAGCTTCTGTGCTAGGTTTTGTCATGACTAATTATATGACCTTGGGTAAGCCTCTTGGCTCCTCTGCTTCAGGGTAGTAATATACTTTCCTCACAGGGGTGTTTTGATGCCTAATTAATGTTTACCAAGAGACTGGAGATCTGTGGCTGAAAGACATTGTTGCTAAATGCAGATTACTTTGGAATAAGTACAATGTTTGCAGCATCTCCTTGTAAGTTGCCTCGCCTGTACCACTGATCATGTCTCTTCTCCCTCCTCCCCCACAGCAAGCATCGCCCCCATTCATATACATATTTAAAGAAAATATTAGGCAATCAATAGCCTCTTAGTCTGAGATTTCATTAAGGGTTCATTGCACTTGGTATCGATTGCCCTGGTAGTGCTGGGGCTGCTGTGTGTAGTGGTAATGCACAGTGAGCTTGTTCACGCAGGACCATAGGATGCAGATCAGCTGGCTTTAAAAAAGGTTTAACAAGCTGTCACTTCTGCTGCTAGTCTCAAGGAGGATAGCCCATCCTGCAGTAGGAGACTCCCTAGAGTAACTCTCTGTAGTTCCTGTGACAACATCCTTTGTGGAATGGTAGCTCCTAAAAGTTGTATAGGAAGAAACAGCATCTAACAGGAGTCAGGAACAGATCTTAAAGGGCTGCCCTGTACATCTTGCTTTCTTAAATAGGTCCCTGCTAGATATAGATCCAGAGGATATTGACTTTGACCGTCCAGGACCCTAGCTGTTGCATACAGCTGCGTAAAACACCTACATTTTTGCTTAAAGGTTGGAGTGTGCTTTGTGTTTCATTTTGGGATATCCCAATGTTCACTTGCATGGTAAACCTAAGGCATTCTGTATATGCTGCAAGCTGGATGCCTTGAAAGTGTGGATATAAGACATGCCTTTATGTGCCCTTCTAGGTCTGCTCTGTAAAGTCTTTATCCAGAGTCCCAGAGATCTTAGGGGAAGACGCCCATTAACTTCATTGAGCAAGTGCACTCCTAACTGCGCCTCATGCTCTCTCCCTGTAAAGGCTTCTGTATAGTGCTGGGATATGTAGTTTATACACTTTAAATCCAACTTTCCCCTCTCCACCCCCATTGGATCTTATTACCATATGGACTTTTCAAAAACATCTCCCAGTTTTATTAGAAATAGCTCAAAAGCAAATATGCCTTTTTTAAAGCTTAAAGCAAGTGCCCTTGATGAGTGAGAACAGTTGTGACTTAGTGACTGCTATATAATAGCAGACTGAGCTTTCAATCCAAAGAGCAGTAACAAGTGTCTTGCTTGCTTGAAGGATTCTTGTGCTGGGATAATACTAAAGATTTCTCCAGGGCCCTCCATTGAACAGTCACAAAGTGCCATATATATGTTGGTAATCAGTACCTCATAATATTCCAGTGAAGTCAGTGATGTGCTATTATCACTTTTGGATGGAGAAAACAAGGGGAAAAAGTTCTTGTGGATAGCTGTAAGTAATCACTAGAGAACCTAAGGGCTTGGTTCTGAGTAGCCAGGGGATCCTCAAAATCAGTGCTCAGCTGTCTGAGAGCTCACAAGGCTTGTGTTCCCCAAGGGAGCAGGGCACAGCCTCCAGGTTGGAGAAAGGATGAGGAGCACTGGAGGTGCTTAAGTGTGAACTCTGTCAGAGGCATGAAGAAGCCCAGGAGGTGCAGGCTGAGGTGCCATTCTGCAGTCTATGATCACTGGAAACAGCAGCCCCCAACAGACACACACACACACACACACACACTCAGAGAGACGCCAGGGGCTAAGACTGAGCAAGTGAAGTTTTGTGACCAACAACTGAGGGGATGGAAGCAGTGAGGAAAGTTTTGGAGAAAGCAGAAGAAAGGATTATAATAGAGAAAGAAAAGTCCAAAGAAGAGCAACAAGGATTATGATGGATATGGAGAGGTTTCCATTGAGGAGAGACTAAATAGTCTAGGGCTTTTCAGCTTAGAAAAAAAGTGAATGAGAGAGATGGGACATGACATAGGTCTGCCAATAATGAATGTCATAACGAAAGCAAATAGGAATTTTCTATCCAGTCTCACACAACAGTGGACATACAGTGAAATCATTAATGAACTGAAACCCAAGAGACATGAGTACTTTGGTTCTGCCACTGCCTTGTCTTGTGACCACAGGCCCGTCACTTCACTTCATCTCTCTATGCCTTTGTTTCCATCTTGCGTGTGTTTTGTGTTTATTTAGATTTGTCAATTCTTCGGGCAAAATACTGCCTTGCTATGTATGTGTCCAGAGCACACAATAGTGGTCCACTCCTAGTCCCTACTGCAGTACAAATAACGAGCTGTTGCGTCCTAGTTATGCTTGCGTCATCTCACAGACCAGTGGTCAGTCACCTTGTAAAGCTATGAGCCAAACTTACCTATTTCAGAACCTGCCACTGTTTTTCCAAGCAGTGACATAGCTAAAGCACCTGCCACCTCCACTTTTTCTGACAGCAGCATGGACAACCCTGCTGCCAAATGTCACTGAAGCCTCATGTCTGCGGGCCATTCAGCTTGGAGAAGTTGCCACTCCTAAATATGCAGGTAGATTTGTTTTGATGTATACAAATACTTCTTCTCCTAACTCCATCAGATTTTTGCTGTGACTTCCTACCTCCCTTCCTTTCTTTCTTCCTGTACAGTTTTATGGGTAAAATGTATTATCCTAAATGCCTGGTAATTCATCTCCACCAGATGACCACAGTAGATTGACCTTACTGAGCCATTTGCAGCCCTCACAAGGCAACTGCCTGTCCGTGGTTTAGGGCATACAAGAATAATGGGAAGTCCATAGAGGAGTGCAAGATCCTGGTTCAAATGCTTCTCGTGCCTGAAATACCTTTTCATCTTGTGCCACGCAGCCTTGGAAAGGACAGATGGTGTTTTGGTTAGCGTATCCAACTGGGTCCCAGAACAAGTGGGGTCAAGTCTTGGTTGTGCCATGCTCCCTGTGTGATCTTGCTGCCTCTGTGTGCTGCAGCTCCCATTTGTGAAATGGGAATCACAATCCTTCCCCTCCCTGTACAGACTTCCATCTTTCAGAGGAGGCGCTGTCTCACTAGGCGCCAATAAACTGCCCACCATGACTGCCACCAAACACAGTCGCACCCAGAGACCACCACTGTAACATAAGTCACGTTACCCATTCAGACCCATCCCTGCTGAAGTTAATCAAAGATCCTCCCACTAAAGATAGCCAGAAAATGGTTCTTTTGCCCAAATAGAAACTTCTGGCGGGAAAATCTCTTTTTTTAATTTTTAATTTATTTTCAGTTTAATAAACAATGATAATAATGCCAACTTTTGTCAGGGTTTTTGGTATTGTAAAGCGGCTGTGGGGTGAGGAGGAGGGAAAAATGGGAAGTCTTTTCCTGACCAGCTGTACGCAGGAAGCTCCATAACTTTCTTAGGCCAACCTCTCTTCCCCGATGTCCGGGTGAGGTGTTTGTTGGTTGTTTACTTCCTTGCTTGAGCAGTTGTGGTTTTTATTTACCCTTAGGTTGAGGAAGTGAAATTTGAATGGGGTTTGAAAAGATACTCTACCATGGGTATTTCTCATACATATGGGCTCTGTTGGTCTCCCCACCCTCCCACTTTTTTCTGCTATATGTGTTATGGTGTTTTTAAGCCTCCCCAGAGGCATTGGGTGCTGGCTACAGCTAAGGTTGGGGACTTCAACTGGGCTGTGCTGATTCTCCTGCTATTAGCAAACCCAGAGGTTCCCGGCTAGAAGGTCTTGCCCCTCCACTCAGGGGCAGACGGATTGCCATATTTGGGTCAGGAGGGAATTTTACCCCATGGCCAGCTTGGTATAGACTGTGGGGATTTTTGTCTTCTTCTATAATGGGGGGAGGGGGGGCATGGCCCTCTACCCGGGACCCCTTGAGTGTATATTGACATTTTACAGAAGCAGGACATTGGCTGCCACGGTTCCCCTGCTTTACCTGTGGCAGGTTAGAGTGACTGTGTGTTAGGTCTATGCTGTATCAGGGTTGAGGGTAGTCTTATGCAGAGTTTAATTTATGGGATGGTTTGGATAGGGATGATTCTGCCTTAGGCAGCAGGTTAGACTAAGTCAGTGGTTCTCAACTGGGGCCTGGGGGGCTGTGAGCAGGTTTCAAGGAGTCCACCTGGCTAGGTCTGGTACAGGAAGGAGCCGCCTCAGCCCTCTGTGGCTGAGGTGAGTCCCAAGGAAGGGGCAGCTTAAAAATGGATTTAACAATCTAATTTTAGGCTGGATCATTTGGTCTAAATATAGTCAAAATAGTGCAAGGTAGGAAGGTTCAAACGGTATTGTAGGAAAATGCACACACATGCAGAAAGAGAGAGGCAAGCCAGTGTTCCTTGCTCAATGGAGATGTATCACAAACAGTCCTGCTGCCAACTTACCTCTTTCAAAAAGAGAGGATACAATTCCAAGTGTTACATCTGAATAGCAATAAGTTCTTACTATGGACCAACCCAAAGCCCACTGAAGACAATGGAGAGATTGACTATAATTGGCTTTGGTTCAGGGCCATGGTCCACACCTCTGGTAGGTGAAGATGTTCTGGGCCTGATTCTCTGCACTAGTCTTCTTGCAGTGAGGGACTTCCATTCATTACAACAAGCTATTCCCGACTTACATCAGTATCCATTCAGGACAGTGCTCCCTTCCTTCACACCTGAATATCCCAGCTGTTTCAAAGCATACACTAATAGCCTGCTAATACATACTTTGGCTGTGTCCAGATGAGCCCGGCTGTGCTGTATGTGGCACTGCAGACATGTCTGTGGCACCACAAAGTGCACATTCAGATGTTCTCTGCACTGCAAGGGAGCAGCATGGGAGGGGGGAGCAGTTTTGATCCCTGAATATCCAGGGGTCAAAAAAACCCACACAAAAAAAAGTAAAAACGAATATGGAGTGGCACATTCAGGAGCAGCATGCACTGCTCAAAACTGGAGCCTGGCTGGCCAGAACCATACTCCAGCTGCCAGCCAGGCTCCAAGCAGCAGGATTACCACTACTGTAGCCCCCAGGGCTCCAGGTAAGGCTGCTGGGGCCATCCCAGCCTCCCCTACCCCACCCTGGGTAACTTACTGTGCACCAAGGTGTCCCGCTGCTAGTTGTCCCCAGAGAACCAAATGTCCACACTTGTGTGGACGTGGCCTTTGTGCCCAATTGCTAGATTCCCTGCTGCCCCTTATTTATAACTAAACCTTTCAGAGGAATAAATCTGCAAGTAAGACAGAACATAATGCATGCTGAAACATGGCGCTCCACCACGTTAAATGATTAAAACTGTAGTTGAACAAACCTAATATCCGCTCTCTTCTGCCAATTCTAATTACAGTGCAACTCCCTTAGAGCTATTAGCTGCCTTAAAAATCTCTACAAGGAATATAGTAAGCCTGAGTAAGATGCTGCCAGTGTACTTACACTTTGAGCTTGATGTACACATGAATCCCATTGCCTGAAGGCATCTGTGGGCCCAGGCTACACCCAGCCCTGCCAGAATTTCCAATGTGAGCTCTGCTCTCAACGAGTCTCAGCAACGCACAGCTACAGTTTTGCTTTATTCTTCCTATCTGCATCTTGGGGTGAGTGTAGTTTGGTTCTGTGACTTCATTTTTTCCCTGTCCCCTTCTATGAAAAAGGGGCTCAAATGAGCATAGCTAGGCTTATAAGCAAGGTGTGTGTGGTGTGCTTGTTCTCCTCTACGCCATCCCTGCCAATGGCAAGGAGAGTCCTAGTGCAGATGCAGTTGTACCGGGATCGAGTTCATTTCACTGAACTGGCACTGCTTAAAGAAGCATGAATTTCTTTTAATGCAAACATGGCCTAAGACAAGTAGTAGCATTACCATCAGCTGGCGGGAAATTAATCTTACTGCTGTCACCTGAACAGGAACTTCTTGGCTTTAAACACCAGAGAGAGAATGATCTTGTGGTTAAATCCACGCTGGAGATCTAGGGTGGACCTAGATGCCCAGCATGACCTTGGATGAATCGCATCATTCATTGATTCCCTGTCTGTAAAAAGGCAATGTTGTCCTTGTTCCCCTTGCCCTGCCCTTGTCTTACCCCCTTGGTTTCTAAGCAATCCAGGGCTGTCTCTTACAATGGGTATATGCAGCACTTAGCACACTAGGGCCTAGTCTCAGATGGGGCCTCTAGGCACAAGTGAGATGCAGGTAATACCATGGTAGTGATTGCACCTGCTTAACTCTTTTAATCACCAAGGCTAGGGACAGAAGTTACACATAACCTGGTTTAAGTAATCAGAAACTGGTTTCAACCTGTAACAGAACATAAGTTCAGTTCAAATAAACCAGTTTCAAAATGGCTGAAACTGGTTTAAAATAAACCTGGTTGAATGTTGTATCAGACTTAACTGATTTGGGTCAAACCAGTTTATGAAACTTGTGTCCCAGACCCTTTCCTGGTTCCAGTTAAATCACAGTCTCCCAGCATCCCAGCATGGTTTCCAGCCCTGTGCTGTGCTGTGCTGTGCTGTTTGCTCCAGCAGAGAAGGATTGGGGGTGGAGGGGAAGGAGGTAGGGACTCTACTGCCCCCAGCAAGCCCTGGCTGGGGTCTGGGCCAGCACCCCTTCCCTTGCTCAAACTTACTGCTGGCCGCAACTCTGGATTACAAATCCCAGAGGTTCCTGAAAGCAGCCCCTGCCTGTGCCTGGAAGCAGGAAGAGGAAGTAGTGAGCAACCCTGCAGAGTCCTGCTACTGTGAATCTGGACTGCAAATCCCAGCAACCTTGGGGGCAGCAGGAAGAGGAAGTGAATACACAGTCATGCTGGCTACATGCTCTAGTGCCCCCACCTCTCCCAGGCTTTTGGCCTAAAAACACTGCAGGTATGTACCTGGATTTCCTGAATCAAAAGTAAATGTTGTTTCTCAGTTTAATCTCTACAGCTTAGACTAACCTGCAAAGACTGAAGCAATTTAGTCCTAGCCTTTTTGACTGTCCATACTTAGCCCAAGAGAAGTATCTGATCCACAGGAAATATACCTAGTCCAAGTCTGAACTCCTTGAACACACAAGATGTCTTCCCATCCCCATTCAGTGCAGCATAAGAAGTGTTTTCCATCATGAAAGTTGTGCTGTTAACTAGTGAGTAATTTTTGAAGGATGCTGATTAGTTTTCATGCCTCAACCACCAGTACTAGACCAGTGTTACAGGATCCAGTGACTCTCAGAAAGGCTACCCAGCTCTACCTTGCCTGACTCTTTGTCCTTCACATGCTCTCTCTCTGGGTCTTGATTGCTTCTTGGGAGGGCCACAAAGGTGACTGTTTGAGGGCTGACTTACATTGCAGACCTTAGTTTTAGGTGCACCTAGAATGTAGCCTGCACTGGTGCTGAGTGCATACAAGCAGCTGCATCAAAAACTCAAAGCTGGGGGCTGAATGACCCTAGAAATTACAGTAACACCGCACTCCATGCTGCTATGCTTGGCTCTTTTGCCAAAAGCAGTTTAACTATGTTAACAAAATAGCAAAGCCCTCCCTGTGGGAGAAGTAAGCATTCTCCACACTTCAGAGAGTGGAAAACTGAGTCACAGTTGCAATACTTTGCCTGACATCACCACATAGGTGACTGGGGGAGAAAATGGCAATCCAGATTTCTGCTTCTCTCCCCTCTCCAGGCTCTAGCTATTATGTACACTCCCTTTTAAGCACAGCCTTTTAAGCCTGTAGAAATGCAATTTAGACGCGGGCTTTAACAGTGCAACAATGGGCCCACATACCAGCACAGTTGCGAATGAGGTCATTTGTCAGTGAACTAGCAGCTCAGAAATTCCAGTTGTAATCTTGTGTTCAAAACCATTTCATGGCTTGGACACGGTAAAGAACACGGCATATGCAATCTTTCAGAACAGCAGGCCAGGCAAATGGACGCAATGCTTATTTCTCTCTCCTTCTCTTTCTGAGCAGGGTGAGTGGCTGTTCTGGTAGCATATTGTCCAGAAAACACCCTTATGTTCTTCTCTTCTCGCAGGAAAACCAAGCAACTGCATCCCTAAGCATATACTGTAGAAAGTTGGCATGGGGCAAAGTGGGGGTAGGGAGTCATGGAATAATGAAAGATAACAACAGCTTTACTAACTGGATGTGAAGCTTGGCAGTAACTGATTTTTACAGAGCTTTTCTCAGACAAATCTGTCAACACCTTGAAGTATTAAAGAATGTAAATACTGACTTACAGCCAGCCTCTGGTTATGAGGAACCTTCTTCCAAGAGCAAATGGTTCTGTATCAAAGCAATGTAAAAGATTCTCCTGACACTCCTAAAATCATGATTTTCACATGGAAGAGAAACCACTTGGGAGAGAAGATTAAGGAAGCTTCCTGACCAAAGCTAGCGTGACTGAGGCTACAGACATAAGCACAGGTTAACCCATGGCAAGTCAAGATGTCCTTTATTGTTAAGAAAACTGGTGAATAAACACGACAGTCCTTAGAGGTGATTTAGTAGCTCCACCCCAGCAGTAGCAAACAGCCATGACTGACCCAGGCACATATTTGTCAGGCTTTCAGGTCCCTACCTCTCAATACACAGCCTGCTCATGTCTCATACTTTCAAATGCAGGGCCTGCATGTTTGTATGCAGCTGTCACAGTGTGACATTCTCCAGACTGATGCCTTTTAGGCTTTGCCCCTTCGTTCATGCGTCCATGGCCCAACACTCCTGTTATACGTGTGATCCCCAACTTCCAGCATGGTACTGCCCTTGCTGCTTATTCCTGGGTGCAGAGCATGGCCTCCCAGCCTTCCCACCTCCCAGGGCAGATCTCCCTTGTTGGCATAGCTCAGGATGGCAGTGACCATATTGTCTTTGCCTTTGCCTGTAGCATGGGGAATGATCCACTTCCTAGGTCAAGTAACTTCCCAGTGAACCTAACGAGCTCCCTGCCATTCCAGGGGCCTAAGGCGCTGGTGCTGTACTTGGCTCATGCTTTTTACCTGTACCTTAGAAGTCTCTTGAAACTTTTCCTGAGAGTCTCTTGAGAAGCCTCTGAGTCCTCTGTGATGTATAAAGAGTGATGGAAGGGATGTACCTGTGGATACTCTTTGGTTTTTATTTATTACTGGCTGGCCCAGATGGTCCAATTTCAGTCCTATTTGCCTATTTGCCAAAGCTAGGGACCAAAGGAGACAAAGTGAGGATATCTATCAACAAGGTGAGGGATGAGTGCCAAAGGGTCAAGTTGAAGGACTGGTGGTGAAGGGAGAGTTACTTCAGGTGCCTCTGTGTCCAGGTGGGACACTGGTCATCAGGAGCAGCTGCGGCTTCTGAACAGCCATGGAGAGTAAAACTGAAGAGCAGCACAAAGCAGCTAATGCCCCAGGATCGCAGGAAGCAAGTATGGGATCAAGAGGACTTGAAATCTCTGCCTCACTCCTACTGGTTCCCCTTCATGGCTGACCAAGGGATTAAGATGACATGGAAGACTGAAAGGAAACTGGTAACCAATCTGCTGCCAAAAATGCCAATCTCTGGAGCAGCCTCCTATTCTTAGAAGATACTGTATAGGAGAAGGCTGAAAGTTTCAGTGTTTTCTGTTGGCTTGCTGGTAAAGGATGCATTAGTATAGCTCTGCTCACCAACCACCTGATCCAGAGCTGCTGGAGCCACTAGGCATCTTTCCATTGATCAGAATGGATTTTGCATCCAACTGCAAGCTCACGACCTTCAGACTTTCAGCTGCCATAATCTGCTCTCCTTTTTCAGCACTTACAGGAGAGGATGCAGGATGTCTATCAAGGGAGGAATGCCAAGTTCGATAGAGAGGCACTAAAGGAAAACCTCAGATTAAAGAGGACAGGTTTTGAGACCAAAAGGAGCTTGAATGGAAAAGCTTGGTTTCATTCCTAATCAGCTCTGGACTCTCCTCCATTGCAGCCCTGCCCAAGTTGCAGCACGTTCCAGCTGACTGAGTGGGCCCCACTCTGGAGAGCTGCCGAGACCGTGCTGCTCTCTCCATAGCAGTTATGTCCCAAACCTTACCCACGTGGATGTGAGGGGGTCATCAGAGCTGTGTGAGAAATACAGGGGGGCAAGGTTACGTAATCCCTCAATCAGCTTGCAGCATAAAAAATTCATTCCACATCCTTTCTTCTTTTTTTTTTAACACAAGCAGGCAGTTCCCCTGCTGTGTCCCAGATCTTCCATGTTTTAACATCTGTTCAGGATTGTATCGTGTGACCTTACAGTGTTGGATCCAGCTGTGAAGCAGGCAGAAACTAGTACTTCTGACTGAGGACGGGAAGAAGTGTCTGGCCTCTACAACTGTTCTGGCTTGATGTACCAGTCAGCAAGAGCGCTCGCTCACCAGAGCATCTTGGCACTCTGTTCCTGTGTTGGTGCCAGGATGAACGCTGGGAGGACTGGAATTGCTGCTAGGAGGGGTTAGGAGGAAGCACTCACTTGGGATCAATAGACTCTTACGATCAATCATAAATGATTCAGGATTTTCCATCTTAAATCTGTTTTACTTTTGAGTGAACTTGGTGCCTATGACAGAGAGAATCTCTCTTCAGCGTCAGATTCATTTTTATGGCTTTCCCTCAGGTCCCATGGAATATCCCAGGCTGAGCGATTTCCAAGGAGAGGACTGATGGTCTGATGGGTAAGATGCTGACCTGGGACTTTGGAACTGAACTCAGGCCTCCCTGCTCTGTGAGACCTGAAGTGAGTCCTGCCTGAGGACGAATACAGTAAAGACTATGAGGGGTTCCAATACCCTAGTAACAGGGCGATATGACTACCTTGAATAAAGTCTTCTAAGGCAGTCGACACAAAAGCACCCAGACAACTGAGTAAATGGTCAAAACTATCCCCCTTTTCCACTAGCAGCAATGGCTTGTTAGCCAGCAGGTTCAGGACATACTGTTAATTTCCTAGACTGAATGGTGTTCTGAGTGGTGACAAACTTCTTGGGTTTGTTTTCAGTCCTGCAGGCTTGGGTCAGAGCACTGTCCTTCTGAGAGAGGCAGATCAAATGTCTTGCTGTCTACTTGGGGGGTGGGGGAGGATGAAAGGTTGGGAAGTAGGGAGCTTCCCTGCTGGATATGAAAACTGAATGTCTCCAAGGAGAAGTGGTCTTACTGGGATCCTGATACTCCTCAATACCCACCAAGTGACAAACACGATCACAACGAGTGGAGTCATGCCTGTGCCTGGTGAAGGGACATCCATGCCAGATTTGTTAGCACTCCTCTGGGACAAGTCAACCTGCTCACACAGAAAAGCTACCCATTGTCCAAGGTCAACTCCATTTGAGCAACTCTGTCCCCCATTCGGATGCTACATTGGCCAGAACTATATTCGCAGATCCACAGACGTTAACATTGACGTTTTCTGGGTAGTGAGTAAATAACTTCCTGTTTTCTCTTGGTGTTGTGTTAGTGACTATTGCCTAATCTTGCACAGCTTACTGAACTGCTCTGGTCCTTGCACACTGATTTTTGCTGCTAGAATCATTTTTAAGAGACCATCACCCAGGCTTCCTTTACCCAGACTTCAGGCAGATAGAGAGTCTCCATGCATCCAACCCTGGCTCACAAAGAAGCCAGTTGAAGATCCCTACTTATCTGTGTGCATGTATCCCTGACTGCTACAAGGCTCAACTCTTCCCAGCTCACTTAGCCTTGATAGAGAAGTTAATGTGAGAATCGACAAAGCCTTTGTCACCTTTGACAAACTTACTTCATATTTCTGGAACAATAAGCTGCTAACCCTGAACCCGCAGGTGTCCATCTATCAGGCACGTGTCCTCAGTACCCTCCTTTATGGCTGTGAAAACTGGGTCACGTACTCCAAGTAGGAGCAGAGACAGATCAGCATGCACCTTTGTGTCCACCACGGAGAGAAATCAGAGAGCCCAGTGTAAGGCCCACAGGTGAGCAAGGAAGCATAGTGTGCTTCAATCTCCACCTGACAAGTGGACCCGTAGCCACAGTGGGAAGGCTTGCAGCTCAGATATTGGGCTCCTCTCCCACATCACTGCCAAGCACCACTGACTGACTGAGTCATGTCTCCTTTCATCTGTCAAAATGTTGGATGGCCAACCTACACACTTGGTCAGCCATAACTGGATCCTGCTGTCTTGCAGCACTCAGTTACGTGGGTGTGCCTTCTCCTTTTGCTGCAGGCCAAGAGGATGCCTGTCTGGTAACCTTTGCTGTGAATTAGTTGAGCTCCTCTCAGTTTCAGTTGGACACTTGGCATTCCCTTACTGCAAAGTCATTTAAAAATGTTCCTTCTGTAACATCATGCTGGGTTTTTGGTGTTTAAATATTAAATGGGGGCTCAGGGGAGGGGAGGTGGTTTGACTTGCAATGGCTTTCAAAAGCCATCTACTGTTCCTAAAGCCCAAATTTCCCCTAGCTCTGAAAGTCACTTCTGTTTCTTCAATGTCCCTAAGCCCTGGAGAGGCAGGAAGATAGGCATATTTGGAAACAGAAGGTCTTATATGCAAGGTGCCTCTGAAGGAATAAAGCAGCACAACCAGCAACAGAGGCTGTGAAATTTCTAAACGCCATAAACTTTGAATGATCTGAGGGAAGAGGGGGGTGTCTGCAGTGTTGTTTGGAAGAAGCCCTAGGACAGTTTGCTGCTGGCCCAGCATATGGGTGTAGGAAGGCATTTTGCTCATGGCATGCCTGATCCAAGGGCGGCGGGGGGTCTTGGAGCCATCTGAATCTGCCAGGACGGACCCATGGGAGGGGTGGGCCAGCTGAGCTTGCTTCTTTTCTTCCCCTTTGAACTCTGCTTGAAGGGCCTGAAGCATAACCTTGAAGGGCCTGTGGAGTCAGGTAGCCAGATGATGCATTGGTTTGTTCTGCTTCTCAGGCATCCTTTGCCAGCAGTGATCTTATCCAAGCCCGGAGGAAAATCTAAAGGGCCCTGAGGGGAGGTGGGTAGCAGTGCTTCCAGCTGTCTGTCCTATGGAGGATTCTTCACATCTCTTGTCTTTTACCCGCCAGCGCAGACACCCCTTATATCTTTCCTCTCAGGCACAACAGCAGTGTGAGTGAAGAGGGGAAGCCATTTGCTGAGCACAATGTTCTTTTTTTTGGTTTGTTTTTAAACGTAGGAACCACACTATTTATTTCTGGCATCTTATCAGCTATTAAAATAGCTACTGAAACAGAGAGGAAGAGCATTCTGCATAACATGCATTCCCAGGAATGCCTAGCCCTCAGCTTTGTCTGCCTGGGGTATGTTATACATCTCTCTGCCTTGTGGCACGGGGCAGGGATCCATTGAAAGCTGGGTTCCAACAAAGCTGGACCCAGAAGGTACTTTTAGTCTCAAAGATGGAGCTCCCAGCTCGGCGCTTTTGGAGAACCAGTTAAGTTGCAACACCCGGAGGTCTGAGGACCCCCTCCTTCCACCCCAACCCTCCTGTTCTGAGGAACTGCAAGACTTTTCCCCAGGCACTTATCTGCTGCACAACGCAGCACCCTGGAAAGCTAGGCACAAAGATAAATACACTCACCACGTTGACTGGCATTATTAGGCAGTGGTTGCCATAGGAACAGCCACCTGAAAGGTCTGAAATGTTAGCTCTTTGGGGTGTATATTTTTGGGATGTAACAGACACGACTGGAAGCACAAGTCTCTGTTTTTGGCCAGAGCACTTGAATGGGCAGGGGAGCAGGCAGAACTATTGACCCAGTACCAAATCTCAGTGGGTAGCATCCACAGCTGTGATGGGCCCTGGCTAGCTGCAGATAAAGATTGAAACTGCTGGGACTCCATCTTACTTGCATAATCCTAGATCTTAATTCCTCCAGGACTTGAAGAAGGCTTTGTACTTTGCAGGGGCTGCTCCTATAATATTTCAGGGCAGGCACATCAGCTGCAGACCTCCTTTCAGTCCTTCCTACAAATGAAAAACATCAAAGGCAAGAGACTCAGCATCCAGGCCCTGGGATATCCATCTAGCAAGGAAATTTTGAGCTGCAGCTGGCATTTCATGAAGCTGAAGGCTGGCATCAGGTGAACCGTTGTGGTGACCTCTGGCTTCACGCTGACCTTACTGATTTCTTCCAGGTGACCTGTGACCTGAGAACAGGAGCCTGTAATATC
>NW_017729013.1:8836681-8875918 GCF_001723915.1 Gavialis gangeticus | reverse complement strand
AGACTCAGCATCCAGGCCCTGGGATATCCATCTAGCAAGGAAATTTTGAGCTGCAGCTGGCATTTCATGAAGCTGAAGGCTGGCATCAGGTGAACCGTTGTGGTGACCTCTGGCTTCACGCTGACCTTACTGATTTCTTCCAGGTGACCTGTGACCTGAGAACAGGAGCCTGTAATATCATATCACTCAGTGAAACAGATCCCTGCTGATAGGGCTGGGAGGAATCTGGAGGAGCTGTTATTTTTTTGTTAATGGACCTTAGCCTGTTCCTACTTGTGTATGTGACTAGCTCTGCATTGTCAGGAGTTGCACAGCAGAAGCAATAACGCCGCTCTGGTTTATATTGATTGAATCTTGTAGCAAGCCTTGTGTTTGTCAATGGAAGCGATCGATTTGTTTTGCTTGGACTGTGTGCTTTTGGTGGGGAGGGGTAGCATGGGGGTAGGTGTGTTTGTCACTTAGCACTGCCATCATTTCTTTTAAATCCATCTTTGCTAGGCTGCAGCAGCCTCCAGGAGTGCCTGGGGGAGGGGTGGACTCCTGCTGCCACAAAGGAAAAGGACATAATCTTTTTGCCTCTAGTTGTTCATGAGAATGGTGCAACTCCAGACCAGATCAAACCACTGTGAAGTAAGAAGCCAGCAGGTCTGCAACAGTCGCCTCCCTTCTTCTTGACTTACACCCATAACTGCTGCTGGTTCTCCATGCCATTTGCCCTCTCCCATGCCTTAGCCCTTCTCTGTAGGAAGCACCCAGTAGGGACTATGTTGATAAGTATATAGACTAGGACAACTTTTACTTTTCTCCATTCAGCAATGCTATTGGAACAACTACAAGTGTGCATCCATGGGTGTTTCAACAGCAGGCAGTATGCCCGATGGCTCCTGTAATAATGAGGAGGAGGGGGAGAAAGAGGGGAGGAGCTGCATTTTTCTTATCCTGATAACAGCAGATGGCAAAATCTTGCCTTGCTGAGCAACACCTCACACTTCATTAACCCCTCGGCAGCACAGGTTAGACTGAATCTGGGCGTGGGCGAACAGACAGGCTGGTGAGGAGGGTCTGAGGTTTGCCCAGTCTTGTACAGCTGGGAGTAACTAACTCAACTGTGGGGAGGGAGGGGCAAGAACAACACAGCATGGGGGTACTATGAATGATAGGCAGCAACTGCAGGGAGAGACTTATCGAAATCTTATTTGGGCTATTTGGGAGACATCAGTACAGTCTAGAGCAGTGCTCCACAACATGGGGCTTGTAGGTAGTATTTTACCTGCACAAGCCTCCAACGCTGCTTGAAAGCACAGGAAATTCTGCTTTCAGCAGCTAAAAGTTTTCCCCCATTGGCAGGGAGAACAGAGTATGACATCTGCAGCAGGTTTCTTGCTTGTGGCCCAGAGAAGATGGGAGACCACTGATCTCATGCTAAGAGCACTGGACTAGGACTTGCAAGATCTGAGTTCAATTGCTGGCTCAGCTACAGGTTTTTGACTTTGGGAAGTCATTCAATCTACACCAAGCTTCTGCAAAATGGGATAGCACTTGTCTGCCTCACAGGCGTGTGGAAGATGAAAAATCTGTTAATGATTATGAGATGCTGAGACCGTGTGGCAATCAGCCATAGAAGTACACAAACAGATGGTGTTTTTGCAGAGAAAGGGTATCTTGGGCACCTTGTTACGTGAGGGACCTTCCAAAGTTCATACTGGCACCTGGTTGGTGTCCCACTAGAATGAGAGAATGCTACTAAAGGTCTTCAAGTCACGATAATTCTGGGCTGCATTTGCCAAAAACCCCCCCCACACTTTTGAACACAGCTATTTTTTAACCCTTTCATGCAAGCACATTGCTGTACAAGGTCTTCCTGAGCCACTGCAGACACCCCTTGCAGAGACATCCCAGTTGAAGTCTGCTCCTCTTCCTCTCATTCCCCAAAAAGTCCAGAGCAGAAGTGAAGATGTGTTAGTGCCAAGGTTAAGCAGAGGACTGAAAACTGGGAGACCCAGGTCTTATTCCCATCTGCATCACTGATGTGTTGCATGATTTAGGGCAGTGGGAGAGAAACTTTCTGGCAGGCATGGCATAAATTAGCCCTACACCCTCCCTGAGCTTCATTCCGACACCATCCCCCTGATCTATTTGCCACTGTGCTGCGTGTCCTCTCACCAATATGATGTGTGCCCCACACAGAGGCTGCCCATGCCACTTACGGCACCCATGCCAAAGATCAGACAGCTTTGAATTTGGGGAAGACCCTCAGCAAGATCTAGTTCTGCCTCTCTTGTTCTTATAGACTCTAACGATGTGATAGGTAATGTAAAGGTGCTGTCCATACTCAGGCTGAACAGGGCAGAAAGAGGTCCTTAAACACTGTTGCCTCCATTTCCACCTCTAAAGTAGGGATGGTTGCCCTAAGACCACAGAGAGATGAAGCTCATGCCAGCATGTGTCAAATCCTGTGATAAGTACTAAATGCAAAGACCAGAAGGCCACAGCTTTCAGGCCTCCTAGGAGAGCTGACAAGCTCGTGAGACCAGCAGGGACTTTTAAAATGAGACATTTCACTCCAGCTCCAGCTCCAACTCCAGGCTCTTCCAGCTTGAGAGCTGCCTCTTTGGAAAGAGGAGACCAACTGCAGAATTGTCCACTGAGGTTCTGTGCACCTTCCTTTTAGGTGGCATTTAGTGCTGGCCACTGTCACAGGAAGGGGAGTTGGACTTGATGGATTTTCAGTGGGCATGTCTACATGTGTGCCTTATTGCTCAGTAGCCTATTTTACTGTGCATTAAAGCATCATGTAAAAAACCATGCTAGTACTGTATGCTAGTGCACAGTAAAATAGGCTACCGCACATTAAGCGTCACTTAAAAACCATGCACATGTGTTACAGTGCATTAAGGCAGCCTAATGTGCATTTGTTTAGTACTTCACACTGGAGGTACTAAATTTAATGTGCATTAGGAAAAGTGCTTTAATCTTTAAACATAGATGTGCCCGGTGAGTAAAATATAAGAATGAGCACAAACCTTTCTAGCTGCGGTTGCCTCAGAAGATAAACGTGGATTTCCTACCCCTCTGTCCCTGGCTATATTTAGCCCACTGCCTAATAGCCGGCATGTGACTCATCCCCGTGCTACCGTTGGTGACAGTTATTCTGGGTAACAGGAAATGTCAGATGAGTTCACCCCTGGTGCCACTTCACTGTAGCAACTGTTTTAGTTGGCTGCAGGCAAAGCAGTGCAGCCGCGTGGCAACAGGAACACACCTGTGAGGGATGCACTGCCGCTCCTTGACTGCTGCTGCACAGAAACAGCAGTGTCTCTACAGGTTCTTGGGACTTCAAGAAGGTGTCTGACTTCTGCCAAGGGAAATCCTTCCCTTCCTCCCTGTGGCAGACCTGGACACTAGCTTGGTATTCCTGGGCATGGCATTGTTTCACTCACAGCCCACAGCTGGATGTATCGAGTATCTATTTCTAGTGGTAATCTTGAGCTTTAACTTCAAATCAATGCTTGCCTAGCCCTTCTCTTTTACTAACTATATACAGCTGGGAAACAACTGGGAAGAATGGCTTTGTCCTTGTGTTTTACATTATAGTGGTAGCAGTGATAGGTCCTGAGCAGGTAGCCCCACGCAGGCTGCGAGCAGCTGCAGCAGGAAGCGCTGGCCATGGGGTGGGTGCAGGGCCACTTTTCCCACGCTCAGCACTGGATTGTAACCTGTCCCCACTGCCAGCCTGGGTCCTGCACCGGCTCTGGCCTCGCCTGTTGGGGCTGTGTGCAGCGGCAGCAACTGCGACCCACCCGCTTGCTGCGCTGGGCAGTGTTTGCTGCTGCTGGCCGCCCAGAGCTTGTGCTGGGCAACCCAGAGGTGGCGGCGTGGCAAGCGGGGGGCCTGCTTCCCTACACACTGAGCAGCTGCTCCCACCACAGCTCAGCCCCAACGGGTGAGCCCAGAGCTGGCGCGGGGCCCAGGCTGGCTGCAGGGGTGGATTACAAGCTGGTGGTGAGTGAGGGGAAAAGCAGCCCCTTGCCCGCCCTGTGGCTGGTGCCCCATGGGGAGGGGCCACTTTTCCCTGCATTCAGTTTTTCCCCAGGGTCCTCCCCTGCCCCCCCTTTACTTGAGTTTCCTGCACCGGGGCAGCCATGTGGTCCTGGGCCAGAAGCCCCTGCTGGGTCTTCCAGCTGGGGGGGTGGGGCTGGACAGACCCCGGGGTTGTAGGAGTCTGCCAGGTCTTCCCCTGGGTCCTACTGCCGGCAAGCAGGGGGTCAGGGCTACGCACTGACCTATGCCTGTACTGTGGGGCTGGGGGGCACTGGGAGTGAGTAGGCAGGGAACCAGTGGGAGCATGGGGCCCACACCAGTGTCCTGGGGCCAGTGCCAGTGGGGGCCAGAGCAGGGCAGCAAGGGTACAGGGTCCTGGCTGGCAGGGGCTCTATGGAGCCGGGCCAGCTCCCCCCTCTCCCTGCTGGTGCAGACCAGCCCGACTCCACAGACCCCTGCCAGCCTGCACCCTGCTCTGGACCCCACCGGTGCTGGCCCTGGAACATTGGTCCCAAGACACTGGGACATTGGTCCCAAGATGGTGACCGGGGGCGGGGCACCTGTCAAGGGGCAGGGCTACCCATGAGGCCCTTGACAGACTGCCAAAACTGGGTAAAGTGGCCCTCTGCCCAAAATAATTGCCCGCCCCTGCTTTAGATCAACAGCCTGGACCAAAAACCAGGAGTACTAACTCTGGACTCCAGCATACCCTCAGGGTTGTTGTTACACAAATTGCCAATTGCTCAAATCATGAGGGAGACTTTATAAGGGGGAATACGGCAAGGTGCCACGTTTATTGATCATATGATTTAGACATAGAGGTTTGGGCATACCATTCATACAAACACACACAAACTATCATACACATCATTACACACAGGCATACACATATACAAAACAACCATTTCATCCACACATACACCAGATATAGTTACCAGCAACAGTTGCTCAGTATCAGCTCAGGGTGGTGAACCCGGGCTTATTGAGTAGATGATGATGATTTGAAGATAGCAGATTTGAAGATAACAGCTGGAGTGGGGTGAACAGATGTACCTGTGGTCTGATGAAACAGCAGCAGAGAAAGAGACTCTCCCAAGTTGGCATTTTCAAAGAATTCTTTTATAGGGATCGGCATCCTTTGTTTCAGTGCTTTGGGGTTTGCATCAGCTAGATTAGTTCAGTTCATGCTACATCTTGTCTGGAAAAGCTCAGTTAAAAACACACCCTGGCACCAAATACTCAACAGCAATCATTCAATAACAAGTATGTGGATCCCAGGACCAGACCAAGTTTATGGAGCACTTACATCCCAACTTTGGGCAAAGAAATGAGAGCTTCTTGTAACTCCAAGGAATTCCTTTTATTCTTCAGACCCAGAGGAGATGGATTCCACTGTCAAGAAGTCTCACCCACTTGTTTCCCTACTTCCTCATTTGGATTCTCACTGTAACTTTTCTTTAACACCCCTCTGTGAACAGGGACCACTACCTCCACACATGGAAGCAAATCCTCAGGGTCCCTCTTCAAACCTCTCTCCAACATCCACACCTACCTCGCTTCCTTGCCTCACTGGGCAGCCAGGGCTCTGCAGGCCTCCTTGTAGATGCAGCCTTCTGCCTCTCCTTTGCAGCCTTATGCCTCTCCTTTGCAGCCTTATGCCTCATTGTGTCTCTGGCTTGTTGTCGGGCCTCCTGGCCCCACTCAGTCCTAGCTGAGCTCCTCTTAGCACTGGACTTCTCCTAGGCCTGCAAAGTTTTGTGCCCCTTTGTCTCCCTCCACACTCCAGGAGGAACCTTTCTTCTTCTACCACTTGTCTCCCTCTTATAGACATACCAGGATGGGGCATAAGCCATCCTTCTAAAAGGTCCTTGCCCCTTTTCCCATTTTTCTTCGTAATAGAGGAACAAGGGTTACCTATTACAATCCCGTAAAATGTTCAGGGGGGAGGCGGGAGCGTTGTAGAAACAGCACAGTGGCCTCACACCTTATAGACTTGGTATGAGCCAACTGATGACCTCTAGCAGGGGGCTTAAAAGCTCTTTAAAAGGCCCTTAATGCCTAATGAAAACTTTTAAGCACATTTGTAGCTGTGGCTGGAAATGCAGCAATATAAAAATGTTAGCACCTATCTGGCATTTGGAGGGAGAGAGATTTGCAGTGTGCCTCTGATGCTATCCTACAGAACTTTTTTTTAACCCCTTTCCCCACTACTTCCTGTACTGATCCCAGCCAAAAGGTTAAAATAGCATTGGTTGGCAAAATGGGAAAACTGCTTCTTCCAAAAAAATTGAGTAACTTCCCTTTTCATAAGGTTCAAAACAGACCTGGTCTTTTTTTTCATGAGACTTGTACACTTTTTATCAATTTGTTTGTGGGAACCATGGGCATCATTTTTATTTTTACTAGGAAAAATGTTTTCTTACTGAATGCATCTCATTTAGAGAACTGGACTGTTACTATAAGTTCAGAAATGGTTTAACTTTATATCTCAGAAAATTGTGCATAAAATAGAAATGTTGGTAACCTCTAAGTACTTGCAAATTCTCACTTTGACAAAAAGCCACCTTGCTGTGTGGAGAGGGGGAAACAGACTAGTTTAGAGCTGGAATAAACTAAAGTTTTGTCAAACTGGGTGTATCGACACGAGACGTTTACTGTGCATTAGTCTAATAACACGGCGCAGTAGCATGGTGGTTAAAAACTGTGCTTATAGCCTACTGCGCCGTGTTATTAGGCTAATGCACAGCAAAAAAACCCTGTGCAGTAAGTCTAGTTACTTCACATTTAGTTAGTACTTTATTAAGCAAGTACTAAACTAAATGTATAGTACCTAAGGCGCATTAATGAATGTGTAGATGCAGCCACTATCAGCCTTGAAAAGCCTTTCATTTAGTGCTCCTCTGGAATCCCACCTCCTGTCCTAATAAGCAAAATGGCTCCTAAAAGCAGTCTCTTGACGCCTCATGAAGCCAAAATCCTAACACAATGTGATATTTACTAACTTATGTTTGTATAACACATATTTGTTGCTTTAAATTGGAGGAAATTCTTAAGGACATTGACCCATGCTTGCACGAAAGGACACAAGTATTTTGAGGGTATAAACTGCATCATGTTAAAGATCATGCACGTGCATGCATGTGTGCGTGCGTGCATGCATGTGTGTTGGGAATCTTTGTGTCTTTGTGCTGGAAGTCTATGGGTCTTACTCATTTTGGCCCAAAACTGTATATACGTGCTTGCCTATACAAATGCTCAATGCACAGTGATATCTGTGCCATCAATCTGCTCCGAGTGCCCATTTTAAAAATCTGGTAATGTGTAAGCCATGGGAGCGTGGGTGCTGAACAGAAGAATACAAAGGCAAACTGCGTCTGATCAGGGTTCAGAGCACTGGTACATGGGGAGATACCCATCAAGTCTATGGGAAGGAACTGGAGGACAATAACACTTATTGCAGCTGCATGTATTACCTCTCTGGCAGCAACACATGCCCAAAACTGCCTTTGTAGGGCAGTGGCTTTCTTGCTGTATGGATATGTGAATATGAACTCTCAGGTGGGAAAACTGGGGTTGAACATAAAGCTAGTGTGCAGTAACGATGCTGCAGCTGAGTCTCAGTGGCAGGTATCAAATTTACGCCCAATTAATTAGTGTGCAGAAACGAACATGTGGACGCCTCACTGCACAGTAACATTGTGTGTGTTAGTCCCAAGTCAGTCCACACATACTGTTAATGTGCTTTAACATCTACATGTGTAGATGCTGGCCTATTTCCTCTTACTGTGCAGTAAATTTATGCCGTATATGTGCATATGTAGACATGCCCAGCTTGGTTTAAAAATAGGCCTCCTGTGGAATAGGTCAATAAACTAATGCAGTCTCAAGTCCTACATTGATCAGGATCAATCCCTCCCCAGCCTTCAGGAAGTGCCCTCTTCCCCTTAGTGCTTGTGGTGATGCTGTCTTCTCTAAACTGCCAAATCCTGCTGTAGGAGTAAGAAAAGACTTACAAAAGCACAACCATGCTGGTCTGAAATGCAGGATCTGTGACTCAGGCCCCCATCTCCAGCTCCCTTCTCCAGCCATCAAAGATGTCAGAAACTGAAACACTGTTTGCCTCACAGTGGAAGCAACTCCAGGAGTTGGGGAGGGAAAAGCCCTGAGAGTGACCAAAAAGGGCAAGAGCCAACGTTCCCATAATGAAAAGGTCGCTCATGAATAGCGATTGCAGCCTCTCCAAGCAGTGCTAATGGACTGGGGTGCAGGAGGGGGGAACCACACACATAATGAGAGAGAACTTGCAACCGCACCAACCAAGGAAACATTAGCTAAGTAACTCGCTGCTGATCGATGGCTGGCTGTGTTTTCCTCAATGAGTCCCCCAGCTAACTTTTTTTTCTTCACAGTGGCTCCAACAACTTCCCCATTTGCAGCTAATGGGGTTCTGCCATGGCAGCAATGGCTGTCTTGGCTCCCCGCGGCTTAGCTTGTCTGATTTGTTTAACAACCTCAGGGGAAAAGAGCAGTACATCTCTAAGATTATCTCGAAGGGTCTTAGCTGTGCCCTGATGCTGTTGGAACAAAGCAAGAAAATACCACCAAAATATTCATGTGTATCTGAGTGTCAGGCAACAGCAGCATCTGATGAAGCAGGCAGCTACTTTCAAAAGCTCTCTGAACCAGGTAGTCTCTAAGGGTATCTATACATGTGCTCTGGGGTGGTGGGGGCATGTTTTAGTTACAGTGGCTCTGGGATAGCTGCTCTAATTAAAACGCCATAGCATTGTGTGTATTAAGAGCCCCACATTTCAAAATGGCTGCAGGGGTGCTTTAACTAAAGCTCATTCAATGAATAATTGAGTCTGTGACAATGCATTATAATTAGAACGTGTTGGAGCATATGTATAGGCACCCTAAAGTGCTGCTCTGCCCTACCATGACCCAGACTAACACAGCTAACCACCCCCCTGAGCATCTTTGAAACTCAAACAAGCCTTTCATTCCTTAGGTGCTTGCAACACTCCAGTGATGGAGTTTGTAAATCCAGCTATCCCTCCCTGCAATTGGGAACAGTCTGAAAGATGGCACATGGTAGCACATTACCTGAGCCCCTTTCAGCACCACTCCCCCATTTTACAGATGGGGGAAAATGAGACACAGAGACTTGCGTAGCATCACACAGCGATCCCGTGGTGTGGGAGGGAGCTGATGTTGGCTTTCCTAAGAGCTCTCTCAGTGCCCCAACCACTTGGACCATCTGTTTGACCTCTAAAAATCACAGCTTGGGCATCTTTGAGATGGACCCCCCAATGATGGTGGCTTCTTGTGAAAACATGGCCTTGAATTGTGGGGAAGGAGAGCTGTGTATGGGTTAATGTGGGCTTATCAGGGCTTCTTGGCTGAAGCATGGTAGAGAAAATATTGTGTCAGCAAGCTGTTTTTGTCTGTGGCAGATGTTTTTCAGAAGAGAGCCCACATTCGCCTTTGGGACTTGACTTCCAGCAGAGCTCTGCCTGGCAGCAGCCTGGGAAGGCAGGCTCCACCCAAGAAAAAAAAAAGTGGTGAGCCTGATCTCCCCCCCCACCCCAGTCTGCCTGCCTGAGCTGCATGGGGGCCTGGTGCTTCCCCCCATGGCTGCGGTGCCCCCTGGGACTGCCTGAGCCAGGTGCCTGTGGGTGGGTGCTGCCTGGGGGGGCCCCCACTACTGCTGCGGAGGGAAGCACCATCCCCTTCCCCCCCAGCCCAGGGACTGCTCCACCCGCCGGCAGCTTGCCCTCCCCTCCCCACTGCCAGAAAGGCAGGTAAGTGCATGGGTGTGTGCACAACACAGGGGTTTACTTGACCCTAAATTGAAGCAGTGTTTTTGAAAACCCACCACTTCAATTTAGGGCCCCCATTTTGTCTACACACGCCCTAAGCTGTGAGGCTTGTAATTTCTGTAATGTGGAATGGAACGGCCTGGCACCTGCAAGTTCGGGGACTGCTGTCCTATCAGGTATACGGGAAGACAGGGCAGTCAGTCCAGAAGGCGTGATGACTCTGGATTCCCTCCGGTTCTGAACAGAATGGGAGCCTGGGCATTTGGATAAATGAGGAAGGGAGCCCCAGGGAAGACAGCACCTTTGATAGCACACATGCTAATGCAGCTTGTTCTCTGACAGCAGATTGTGTGTGAAACCTCTCCCCATATTTCTATTCCTAGGTGTCCTATTAAAATGGCTGGTATGCTCTCTCCATGCAGAAATCACTTCTCCTGGTCCATAAGAATTTCCTGGGACCATCTGTTCTGTCTCTTTGACATGCTAAAATATTTATGTCCGCCACAGTGAATCGTACACCTGTAGCTATGATCATGTCAGGCTAATTCCATGCCATCATTTCACTGTACCCACCACTCTCTCTCTCTTAAACACTAACAATGTTGCATCCATCCCTGATGATACCTGTTCCATTTGCTCATCACTTTGAGCCATTCTGGAGCACCACAGTAAGCATGGCAGCAACCATCCTGGCTATATATTTTTTGTGGGGGCACTTTTGAAATATTAGTCTTGCTGCTCTATCTGGAAACTGTATGCACTGAACACTTGACATTTTAGGCTAAACAATGACTCTGGCTCTGTACGTGTTGGCCAACCCTTTCAAACCTGGCTGCATTCAGCTAAACCACCAGGGGTTGTGAATGCATCAGCTGTCCTACAGGATGCATGGCCAAAGATTACTGGATGGCCTCCAAGCTGCCTGCTGTAGGTCCGTAGTATTGCTTTATTAAACACTGCAAGGGGTGTTCTTCTTGAAGAATTCATATTAGCCACAGCATGTCCTTGAATTGGGAGCTGAGGGAGTAACGGTGCTGCTGGAGGTGCCGTCATGTTTGTTGAAGAAGAGTTTGTGGTTTCACCCACTGTCAGCATCTGTGTCCTGCCAACCTACGTCCCACAAGGGCAATCTCTCCCACTGGCTGCAGTGTCCTCCTCTTCCAGCTCTGCATTGCTTTGCTACGTAGCTCAATGGCAGGGGAGGCAACATCTATCTCTTGCACCACTGGCATCCTTCTGAGTTTAAAAAGGGCCCAGCAATGGCACAAACCTTATTCTGGTCCCCGGCTCCGGTGCAAGATGTGTGGGTGTAAGCCCACTGTACCCCCATGAGCCCAGGGACCTCCAGAGGTGGGTGGGTCTTAGCCAGCTGGGAGCTGGCTGAGTTGGAGGCAGGGAGGGTCGTGCCCCCCCCGGCTCCTACTTGGCTCAGCCCCGCAGGGAGCTGCATGACCGGAGCCTCGCAAACGGGCGTGCTCCTGGGTCTGGCACGCAAGTTAGCTCGGGAGTTCATGCAGGAGGGTGTGCGGGAGGGCCCAAGGCCCTGCCTGTGAGCCCCCTAAGGTAGAAGGTCCCAGCTGCACCCGGCCTAGTAACGGCATGCCACGGAAGGGCACTCGCCGCACCCCGAGGGTCCCCTTGGGGTCTGCGGCTCCCCCCTCTGGCACCGCAGAGACGGCCACCCAGACGGAGCCCGCGGTTCTCGGCTCCATGCAGACAGAGCCCCTGGTTCTTGGCTGCGGGGGCTGCCTGTCCCTTTTTCAGGCCCTGGGGTCTGATTATTACAGATTATTAAAGAGGCTGTTCTCAACAGACTGGCCAACGGCAATATCCTGAGAGATACCCAGCATGGGTTTGTTGTGGGTAGGTCTTGCTCGACCACTCTCATTTCCTTTTATGACCAGGTGACCTATTACCTGGACAAGGGGGAAGAGATTGATGTCATATATCTTGACTTCAAAAAAGCATTCGATCTGGTATCCCATAATTACTTCTTGGCAAAACTGGCTAACTGAGGCCTTGACCTCACCACGATCTCCTGGCTGAGGAATTGGCTCCGTGGTCGGACCCAGAGGGTGGTGGTTGACGGGAGCCAATTGTCTTGGTGCCCTGTGACCAGTGGGGTCCCCCAAGGCTCTGTTCTTGGGCCTAATACTGTTTAACATCTTCATCAATGATGTGGACATTGGTGTCACAAGCGGACTGGCCAAGTTTGCCGATGACACCAAACACTGGGGTAAAGCATTCACACCTGAGGACAGGCGGGTGATCCAGGCGGATCTTGACAGGCTCAGGAAGTGGGCGGATGAGAACCTGATGGTGGTTAACACCAAAAAATGCAAGGTTCTCCACCCTGGGAGGAAAAACCTGCAGCATCCTTATAGGATCAGCAGTGCTACGCTGGCTAGCACTACACATGAAATGATTGACCACAAGATGAACATGAGCGTTCAAAGTGATGCTGCAGCTAGTAAAGTGAGCAAAACACTGGCTTGCATCCATAGATGCTTCTCAAGCAGATCCCAGGATGTCATTCTCCCGTTGTACTCGGCCTTGGTGAGGCCGCAGCTGGAGTACTGCGTCCAATTTTGGGCTCCACAATTCAAAAAAGGATGTGGAGAAGCTTGAGAGAGTCCAGAGGAGAGCCATGTGCATGACCAGAGGTCAGGAAAACAGACCTTATGATGAGAGGCTGAGAGCCATGGGACCCTTCAGCCTGGAAATGCTCAGGCTCAGGGGTGATCTGGTGGCCACCTATAAGTTTATCAAGGGTGCTCACCAGGATCTGGAGGATCGTCTGTTCACCAGAGCGCCCCAAGGGATGATGAGGTCGAACAGTCATAAACTGCTCCGCGACTGATTCAGGCTGGACATAAGGAAGAACTTCTTTACTGTCTGAGGCCCCAAGGTTTGGAATAGACTGCCGCCGGAGGTGGTTCAAGCACCCACTTTGAACGCCTTCAAGACATGCTTGGATGTTTATCTTGCTGGGATCCTATGATCCCTGGTGACTTCCTGCTCCTGGGGCAGGCGGCTGGACTCGATGGTCCTGTGGGGTCCCTTCCAGCCCAAATGTCTATGAAATGTATGAAATCTATGAGTTGGAAGATGCTGTACAAACATGCTCTTCCTAAGAGGCATGCACAGTGATATACAGCACTTTTCTGGGGGTAAAATCTCCTGCACTGAGATGGAGGTCTGTCATGGCAACGTTCTTGACGATCACTGCAGAATTGGTCAGTTCCTGCTCAAAACGAGGAATAGAATAGCAACAGGTACAATGTAGGGCTGAGGGCTGCAGCACTTTGGCAGAGCCAATGAGAGTAGAGTACGTGGTGCCCGTGTGTGAGCTTGACTCTCCTCTTTCACTCTCCATGTCTTGTGTAAAAGAGCATTTTCCTTTAACTGAGAATCTGGGTACCACCCACACATGCATGCAGCTTCCGCTGTAACCTTAGTGCTTCCACCAAAGTCGAAGTCTTCATAGTTAAACACAAACAGACCCTTGCCCATTATTTCCCCCTAACAAACCACTCCTTATATGTGTATGGCTGTTGCAATGTCTTGAGTCTTCGGCATGTCCCAAACGATGGTTTGGAAGGTCAGATCCTGATGTGCTCTTTACTCTGGAACTTCAGTGTTATCCACTTTTTTCGTTGTTGCAACCTATATTGCAGCTCATCATTGGGAACATCCAGATGCTCCCTATCCTCTCCCCATCACTATCTCCTCTGAAGAGCTGCTGTACTTCTATGGGCATGTGGGTTATCTGTGTAAGGATAGGCCTGGGGTGCTTTGCAAACATGGTGGCAGTCTCTACCTGTGCTTGCCCGGGGGATGTAGGGCAGGGAGAAGGATGCAGTGATGGAGAGCAGGTTACACAAGCTTGGTCTCCTCCCTTCTCCAGCAGCATCAAATACACAAGTAGTCTTCCCTGAGGTTTGCTATGGTGGGAAACCACTTGCCGAGCTGTGCCACGCTGTGGGTCACATCCTGCTCTGTACTGAGCACTTGGCTGCTCACTTGAAGATACTAGGAGTTGAGTGCTCAGCCCTGTTGTACTGATGAAGGTCACTTCACAATGAACCAACCTGACTCTTCCATTCATCTGGCCATCATAACCTGCCCTCCTCCTGGACCCTCCGTGCCCATTATCTCCAGGCAGCAGGAGCATGTTTACAGGAACGGAAGAGCCGGAGTTTCCACATTATGTGGCTCGTTTACTTTTAGCTGCCTTAATGAGAACAGACTTTTGGGGGGAGGGAGGTAAATATTTTTCTGCTTCCTCTCGGAGCTGGAAAAGCCTGCGAGGCTCATCTCCAGGGAAACACCGTAAATAATGTGTGTGTGGGGGGGGAAATGTTCCATATGCTGCAGCAGCTTTCGACATCAGATGTCTAACACAATAGGAAGCAATAAAGCAGCTATTACCAGCCAGCACCTCCAAGATGGCAGGTTTGAGGTCTCTGTGTAGGACTGCAAGGGGAGGTAGCTGCAGGGTGGAAAGCAGGGACCTGTTTTCTGTGTCTGGCATGAACACTGTTCCCCCCACAACTCTGCTCTTGTCATCTATTGCCATTTAACCAGAACAGCGAAGGCTGGGCGTACTGCTTCTGGTCTCACCATGCCCCTGAAAGCAAGTGGGGTCACTGGCAACATTGGCTGGAGTCTTCTCACATGACTCTTCAAAGAGCCGGTCCACTGTGTAACCTCTAGGACTGGGTTTCCTCTCTGGCAGGATCAGAGGCGTAACTGGCCTCCTCCTCTTTGCACCTTCCTTGCAGAGCCTCTCGCTCCAGCTCTGGCTTTCACAGCTCCAGCAGCGGGGAGGGGGAAAAGACCTGTTCACTCCTCTTTTTTGCTTGTAGACACAAAATGAGGCAGCTCTCCCCACATATGTATTTCCCAGAACGCCCTTCACCGACACGCTGCTGTGCTTCCCCCCGGCCGGAGCTGGAGCAGGGAGGAAGGGGGCAGGAGGGTGAGGTAACCCCACTCCATTATGGTGCCCCCGTTAGGCAATGCCCCCCTCACCCACCCAGGCTCAATGCTACTTGTTGAGATGGTCATCTGTCCTCTGTGGCCTCTGACGCCAGTCAAAGGGTGGACTCGCTTGGCTTGTGGCCGTTTTGGTTGGGCAGAACAACTGCCAGAGTGGGGGTGACATGTGACACAGTGGTGCCAGCCATCGACTTGCATGTTGGAGGAAGGGGGTGGGCCTCAGGTAATGCTCGCTCACCCATTCTCACTTTCCCATCAGTAGAAATGGAGATAAAAGCACTACCTGACCCTTACGGGGAGCAGCAAGGGAACATACTGCGTAGAGCACAAAGCACTGATACTCCTCTAAGGGGGCCACAAAGGTACTGGAGACCGATGCTTTCAATCCACTGACGGGAGCTTCTGTCAAACCTGAAGATGGATATCAGAAACGCTGGGGATCCCAGCAGATGCTAGGAAGCTATTAGTACCAGTTTCCTTGTGGCCTCTTCTCTCTCTGCCTTGTATCCACCTCATGTCCCTTTCCTGTCTGGACTGTAAGCCGTATTGAGGCAAGGGCTGTTTCTCATTTTGTTCTGTGTTTGTATAATGCCACTGTGGGGTCCCAAGCTGAACAGCACCAAGCACAAGGGGGGCCCATAACTGGGACTCCTGCATGCTTTTGCTGTGAGGTAGTGATAGCACTGACTGGCACTGGGAGTGGTGGGGACTTACCTGGGTAAAGCTGCTCAAGGGTCAGGGGCCAGTCGTACGGCTGCTTTCATGCTAGAGCAGTAGGGGAACAACATCAGGATGAAATCAGAAGGTAGCCTTGCATGCCATATCGTGTATGCACAGCCCTCTCATCACAGCCTGCTCCTGCTGCCTGTGCTGGCAAGTACCTAAATACAAGCTGGTTTAACAGCCTCACTTAGGTGACAGGAAAAAGCAGATTGCGTCTTGGGTGGGGTGAGCAGCTTGGGACTAGGCCAAAAACATTGCCGGGGGATCCAGGCCCCTTGAAACCCTTCAGGGGCACCTAATGTATAAAGAGCTGTATAAATATTTACTGATCCTCTTGCCACCACCTGAAGTAGGTACATAAGTACCAATGCTCACAATTTACTGAATCTGAGAGATGCAGAGATGCAGTCAGGTCTTGTAGGGGATCAGGACTGGTAGGCTGTAGTGCCCTTAAGAAAAAGGGTCGAAATCTCCAATGCACTAGCTGGGGCCATAACCTAAATCTGGTTAATGAGAGGCTGCTTTAGGAAGTTATTTAAGATGGCAGCTTCTATGGGAGAGGCCATTCTCATTCCTGCACCCAGGTTCCTAACCCCAGCTCTCCCCAGACGAGGAGCCAGAACAGTGCTGTGCACCCTGCACGCCCACAAACGTCCAGTTGCAGGGGAAGGAACCGGGCAGTTCCCTTGTGTACAAATTAAATCCCTGGTAATTAAATCCCTTGCCACCCCTTCACCCATCCCAGCGTGGGTGAAGGGATGGCAAGGAAAAGACAGGCTTAACCAGCATTGCAGCACGCACGGTGGGCAGCCAACAGGAGCACGGTGCTGAGATCTGGCCTCACATAGCCTAACTTCTGGGTTTGTTTCCATGGTTACGGGCTGATGGGCAGCCAAGTGAAGACAAAGCATTAAAGTAAAAAGTGCCTCATTGCAGCAGGATGAGAGGCCTATAGGGAGGCTCCCAGCCCAGCCACTCACACAGGCATCTCCCTGCACTGTAGGTCTTATACTTGGAGTTGCCTGGCCTGGCCATGTTCCCTTCCCCTTCTGGATCACTGGCTAAAGGCTTATATGCAACCCCCCTTAAACAGCATTTGCTCACATCTCTGCTCATTGCTCCCAAGGTTTGGCTTTTATCTTGTTGCCCACAGCTGTAAATAGTTTGCTATCGATCTCCCTGGGCATATTCATTCATGAAGATTAGCAACAACAGTCTAAATGCTGCCCCTGCAGCGCCCCACTTCATGCTGTCCTCTGTTTCGGTTGAGTCCACCATGGTTTAATTTTTAATAGTCTCTTTATCAAAGCCAACATACTCACTCGCCCCCATTCAGCCTGTGGAGGCTCTAGGAGAGGTTGGAGTCTGACCTCTCCCGCACAACAGTAGCAGAGGCTCTAACAAACCACAGTAAATGCTGCTCTGTGCACTTGTGTCCGGTCAGAAGCCCGAGGGAAGAACACTGGCATCCACCTGCTTACTGCTAATCTGTACTGTGGTCACACATCACTGTGCCAGACAAGATTAGTGCTTCACTGTGTCAGGTGCTGCACTTGAATCTTGTAGAGACAATCCCTCTCCTGGAAAATGTGCAGTCTATATATGGAGGCACAGAACCATCACTTGACCAAAATCTGTGCAGAATCTAACCTAGATGTCCTGAGGCCTAATGCAGACCATCATGCTCTCTAGAGTGTTTCCCCTATGCAGGATTACCCAGAAACCTGTACTGTCAGTCCTCAGGTCTGCCATAAATGACTGTCTAGGTTAAAACCTGCCTCAGATCACTGTTACCAGTTCTAATCCTCAAAGGGAACTTACAAAACACCTTTCACAGACAAGCCTACAAACTTTACTTCATCAACCTACTGGATACAAAAAATCATGGACTGAATATAGACATTGGATTTATGACACGTTATAACCTGCCTAACATCTGACTCCCCAGGTAACCTCTCTATTATTTACCAGCTATATTCATCCCCCCTCACCTGTCTTTCACCCACTGACTACCTCAATTTACATTTTCACTGACTGGCTGTCTTGCATGCATAGTTTCTTTACTATTCCATTCAAGAAGAGGACACACCAACTGCAGAAGCTTCCTCAGCCTGACAAAGGGTATTTGGACCCGAAAGCTTGCAAAGAAGAATTTTTTCCAAGCATTTGAGTTGGTCTAATAAAAGATATCAGATTTACCCAAACAACTTTGTCTGCCTGTGTCCTTAGACCAACATAGCTACAACCTATACCTTTAAGATTTTTTCTTTTTCTTTACTTGTTTCAAACTTAAAAATACCTTGTAGGGTGGAAGGATCAAAGCCATCATTTTCGATACAGTTCAGGTTCACAGAGTCCATGCTTGAACCACAGCAGCATAGTGTTTGCCAGGCTTAGGTTCATTGGGAAGATGCAAGGAGGGACAAAATTTATAACAGACCTGGTAGGATTGGATTGAGCAAATCATGGATGGAAGAAACTTACATAGAAAGCACTGGATTTTGCAGTTGGTACTTGTAGCATTCAAACCATGCTGTTAGTTTCTAAAAAAATCACTTTGCTGCAAAGCGCAGACTCACAGAGTTCACTGTGTCATCCATTTGGAAGGAAATGAAAAGGATGATAGTTCATAGATCTTAAAGTCATTACGGTCATTGAGCCTGACACTCTGTATAACACAGGCTATTGATTCACACAGTAATTTCTGCATCAAGCCCTTAACTTCTGGTTGAGCTGAAGCGTATCTCTTAAAATACATCACGGCCTGATTTAAATACTTCAAATAATGGAGAACGCACAACATTTTTAACTCTAGTGTTACAAGAGATAATTACCAGCATGGTTTTTTTTTTTTTAAAAAAAAGCATGTTTTATGTCTTGTCAAAACTTGTCTGGCTTCAGCTTCCAGCAACTGGGATCCTGTTATGCCTTTGCCTGCTAGATTTAATGAGCCCTTTATTATCAGAAGCCACCCCATCAGGTACTTTAGGGAATGACTGTATCTCTTCTGGGCCTCCTCATGGATAAATTAGTTTGAGCTGCTTTAATCTTATACTGAAAGGTGGGTTTTTCAGACCACAAATCATTCCTATAGCTCTTCTCTGAACTCTTTCTAATTTACCCTCTGCCTTTCCAAGTTCCTCAAGAAGGATGGAATATGCCTCCTCCTCAGTTTTACAGATGTTCTGTTATTATTGTGCAGTAGCATCAAATGCACATCTAACATCTGTTCCACAGAGAAGGCAGTGAACAATGCAGTAGATAATCTGAACAATGAATTTGGTTCAATGCATAACAGATAGGAGCAAGTGTCCAAAAGCATCTTAAAGCTGAGTTTTTAATAAGACATAGATTAAGTATCTACAGATTTCCTTTTGAGATCCTTGACTGTAAAAAGCTAAAGCAGTGATATAGTCCACTTGGGGTCCTGGGTTGTCTCCAGACCATGAGGATTCTCATGGGATGGATCCAGCCTGGGACATGGGGATTGATGTTGTGCTAGCGGCAGTGGTTGTGGGTCTAGTGGTGAAAGCAGGTCTGGAGGCAGTGGTGGTGGTAGCACTGGATCCAAGGGAGAGCATCCTGGGGTGGTGGCAGCAAGCCAAATTGACTGCCAATAGTCCTTGGCAGCAGGGCCAAAGGGCCCTGAGTTCTGCAGCTGGACACACTCCCCAACCTCTGGTGGCTTGTTGGTAGCCTGATGGGCCAGATAGAGAGGGTCTGCATGCCAGGTGTGCCCCTTGAACTGTATGTTTGACAGCCCTGAGCTAAAGCATTCTTCCACGTGCCTACAACAACATTACCTTCATCTCAATGTACCTCTTGGCCAAGACTTTCAAACTGATGAGTGACTTCGTGGGGACCCAACATGAGACCATGCCCCGCAGAGGTGGTGGCATATGTTCTTTTCCCCCCATTCATTCCTCCAGTCTTCTTGCACAGAGTAGTGCTAATCAGTGTTACAAAAAAACTGCAGCTGTAAATGTTACACTATACAGATTTCCAGTTACTTGAAAGATACAAGCAGAAACCTGTCCAGAAAGACAGAGGAACCTTCCACTGTTCATATTCAGCCTCATCATTAGCTACTTTTATGCTGTAGCCTAATGATCAGGAGCGCTGCAGGGCACTCCATGGATTAGTGTTAGGCCTGCTTAGCCATTAGCTTGAATGTGGTGCTGCCTGCCTGTAACTATGAATAGAAGGAGGAAGCCATAAGTGCTCAGTTTGCCTGGGAAAATGTCCCTAATACTTCCAAAGTATTGGCACGTGCCTGCTGTTGGTACTTGGCATCCACTCTTGTAAATCCCAAACCATGGTTTAGGCTCCTGTTTATTCCTGAGCAATCTGTTTCAATGTTTATAATTTACAGAGAACACCCTGCTTCGAGAATGAACTTGAAGAATAAGTCTCCTGGCACTAGCTACATATCTGTTTGTTTGCAAGGGCAGCCTGTATTAAACACAGCGTACTGTTTCCTTCAGCTGCTTTCAAACTTTATTATTCCATCTTTCCCATTTGCAGTTCAGGGGAAATGCTTCTGTGCCTGGCTGCTAGTGACCATGGAAACCCATTTAGATCAAAAGCCAAATGGGGGAAGAGAGGGACATAGGGAGATAAGTAGAGCCAGCTTGGTCTTTTTTAGCACTATGATCACTGTTCCTCCTGTTGGTACTGCATCACCTGCCTGTCTCTCATGGTAATGTGTAGCTGTAGTCAGTAGTTGTAGCTTTCTGATGCACACCTCCACCACCGGGGTGAGCTTGTATTCCCCCAGCTCCTCACTGAATCCTTCTCTAATACAATGCCACGTTCCCGAGAGTCCTCTCTGACCTTTTAGTGCAAGGTCAGTGTATCCACTCAACTGTTTCCCTTTGCACCTTGTGGTAACAACCAAATGGATCTGGGATAGAGTTTTACACTGTACAGGGGCCGATCCTAAATGGGGGGTGGTGGCGCAGTTGTACACTCCCCTTTTAGACCATGCAGTCAGAGCAGCTGACAGGGATGATTTTTAAATCTTGAAAATAGGTAAGAACCTACCCTTCCCCTCCATGTTCAGTGGCATGCCCCCTTCCCTGCCATTCCCCCCTCCCCTCTTCCGCCTGCCGCAGCCACTGCTGCCCCAGGGGTTGGGGGAGCTCCAGAACCACTCCCTGCCCTGCTCCAGCCTGGCTGCCTGGCGAGCTGCAGCAGATGGGTTTCCCTTCCCTGGCCGGTCCCTCTGGGGGTTCCTGGGAGGATTCTTAGCTGATTTGGACTTAAAAAAATTCCCTGGTTGCTGCTCCCATGGCATGATCTGTCTGCCCTAGTACATGGCAGGGAGGCTGGAGCAGGGGCGTGCAGCCACTCGTGCAGTGCCATTCACTGCTCCCACGCCCCCTTTACAAAATCCTGTCTATGACAGCATGTCCCTGGTAATAATCTTTGCTCCACCTTTTTTAATCGGGTTCTGTCTAGTTAAGAAGCAGAGCTACCTTTCACAGTAAGATGGGGTTTAATGAAGTGTGAGAGTTAGACAGATAGTTCCAGTATTGCATTAGTCCTCACTTTGCAATGAAGGGACATAATTTCTCTAGACTACTCTGATTTGCAGGACCATCGCTCAGGATGAGGGAGAGATTCAGAACTGGGCTTTTCTGGAACATGGGCCCATAGGGAACCAGACTCAAAGCACAAGATTATTTTAACCCGGACAATTTACCATATCCAAGCAATGACTTCAACATTTCTGCTTGAGACCAGAAGTGACCTAATGACCTAGATGTGAATAGTCCTTAATCCCAGAGGTCACCCAGCCCCTCCCTAGAAGCATTTTGTGATCTAGTATTGCAACTCAGAAAACTGGCTTGACTGGATCCTGGTCTCATCTGGTCACAGGTTAGATGGATATTAAGAATGTGGGCTTAACAGAACACATGTCAATGCTAATTAACATTGTTTTCTGTAATTACATTTTAAAATATTGAGTGAGAGTAAATTGCTGCAGAAACCCTTTTTCTTTCAAGGCCCTTAATGATAAAATGTTCTTCAAAATTAAATTAACAGAAATTAACCCCTGGAGTCTACCATCAGCATACATGCGCGCACACACATTTGAACAGTTATTGAGGCTGCCAGCCAAAAATAACTGTGTTCTTAGCTTTAATGGACCAGTGGTTTTCAAACAAGTTTGGGAGCCAAGAAGTCTCTAATTCCACTAGTAGCAACTCTCTCATCAGTGAAGAGAAAAATAAAATGTTACTCTTAATAGGGAAAGTAGTTCAGATCTTGAAAATAGCCTCAGGACCTTCCCCAGTTTTCTGGGCTGGGGACAGACATTCAAAAAGCCTGAGCCTGAATTGATTCAATCTTTGCAGGTTAGTCTAACCTGGCTAGGCTGAACTGGTTTGTAACTGGACAGCCATTCTCTCTGGACTGAAGAAATTCAGGCACTTGCCTACAGTGGCTGAGGCTACAAGCCGGGGGCACTAGAGCAGTCCTCCCTTCCTTTGCACAGTACTGAGCTGCAAGGGCGGGGGGCATGGCCAGACCCCTGCAGGACCTCTGATTATGGGGGTCTGCCTGCATGGTCCCAGACTTTTCTCCGCTGGCTGCTCAAGGGGCAGGAATACTGCTAGCCCCCTGCTAACACTCTGAGGCAAAGGGTAGGGTGTAGTGCAGTGCGTGCATCTGTTGATGATACAGAGCTTTTCAATCTTCCTCTCCCTGCTTCTTTATACTGTCTGCAGCAAACTGACAGGGGAGCAAGCCAGCAGGGGGCTCATAACAGTGATTATCACTTCATCAGCAAAACAATAGCCTCTTTCCATTAGTTCAAACTCTTCTTAAACAGCTTACCAGCTGTCTTGTTGACTAATGCCAAATAGCCCTAAACAGTCACTGATCTGTCTGTCTGTCCCAGTGAAATTGGAGAGAGACACACACAGACACCTCTCAGTATTAGCTAGCATACTACATGCCCAGGTTCATGTGGCTGGGGTCCCTGCTGTGGGAGATGGGAGGAAGGGAATCCCTGCTTGAGCTGTGAGTGGTAAGGTGGAGGGTGGGGTAGGGGAAAGCCAGGCAGACTCCACTGTCTGCAGTCTCTGCCAGAGCTGCAGTCAGGGAGCAGAGGGGAAGGCCCAGCTCTGCTGTGGAGCAGAGCTTCCCGCCCAGCCCAGAGAGCATGCCGGGATGCTGGGGGGGTCTGGGACAGACATTGCATAAACTGGTTTGAGTCAAATCAGTTAAGTCTGATGCTACATTCAACCAGGTTTCTCTCAAACCAGTTTCAGACATTTTCAAACTGGTTTATGTGCACTGAACATCTGTTGTGTTAGAGGTTTAAACCAGTTTCTGATCACTTAAATCGGTTTGTGTGTGATGTCTGTACCTAGCCACGATGATCTGACAGTCTGATCTGGGACTTCAGTATGGTAATTGTGTTTCTTTCTATAGTTGCCTCATATCTGAGCTAAACTATTTTCTGAAGATTAGTAGGGCTGTACTCTTTTGCCTGTGTGTGTGGGGCTGAAGGGCTGTTGTGGGGGGAGTAAGGAGCACAAACAGGACTGGGGAGGCTGTGGAGTGGAGTGAGGGGCACTAGCAGGGGCGGGGGGAGGGGTGCTTTAATTTTTATCATGGATTTTGGATTTTTTATTAGAGAACTTGTGATTTTTTTTATCAGGGAAAACCAGGATCCCTGCTTATCACTTTCTCTCTGCTTCCAGGTACCCCTGGCATTTGTAGTCCACAGTTGCAGCCTGCACTAAGTTTGAGCAGAGGGAAGGAGTGTTTTTAACCCCCATCCTAGACCCAGAACCCAGCCAGAGTTTGCCGGGGGGGGGGGGCAGTCCCCTTCAAACCTCCCCTGCATAGCCTACTCCAATATCATGGCAGGCACAGTAAGAGAACCAGGAAGAGTGTAGAGTAGTCATCGCAAGGTGTACCTGTTACCTTTCACAAGGGCAGGTTCTGCTGTCAGGTCTGCTGTGGTTCCTTTGCACTGATGGAAAGTCAAAGTCCCACTTCTAGTCTAGACCCCGGAGACTACCTGCAGGGCCAATTCTATAGAATGACTACGGACAGGGTGGGATGGAGGGGAGGCCCGACATGTTCTGGATCTTGCTCTGGAGCCATGGTGTGTGTGTTTAAATCTTACTGCAGTTTCTTCATGAAATACCCTAGCAGAAATAAGTGGGAAGCCTGTTATAAACAATATGCTATACTGGAGCTAGTCACGTATGCCTTAATTGTATGCTAAAGCTGATGGCTGAGAAGTCACCCCTGTGTCTTTCTCTGACTTAGAACAAACATGCTGCTCTCTCTATGGAGAGTTGGGTTTCATGTATTGTACTCTTTGGTGATGAAAAACTGTTTTTAAGAGAAGGGCAAGGAAAAAATGACAGGGAAGAGCATAGGAAGGTAGGCTAGATTCTGCTCTGTGGTTCCAGCATGATACAGAGAAACTTCATTTTCCATGGCAAGTTTATATCAGCAAAATAAATTGCTTCTGCAGTGGTGCGTCAAAGGAGAAAGGATGTGGCTGTGAGTTACTGTCGCGCTAGGAGCTGGTTTACAACTTCTATTTTTGCTTCTTAGCTTAAAAGGAGCGTGTGGGGCAAGGGATGAAAAAAAAAAAAAAGCAGAAATAGGAATTTCTAAAGACGTGTTTTATCTTCTTGGTAGCCCTGTGGTGTGAGGCCCAGCTGTCTTACAACTGAGACTTCAAAGAACCGCCACTGAAACCTGTTCCAGTCCTGAACTTCTGAGTGGCACTTTCGTCCTGTGTTATGTTATGGTCTTGTGGAATGGAGGAGACAGTCCCCTGCAACTTCTGCCTTTGGTTTTAGTGCAACAAGAACTGAAACTCTATTTGCTCAAGTTATCTGAGAATCTCTCTCTCATGGCATGGATGGGAGCACTGTGTAGGCCCTCACCAAAAAAAAACCCAACAGCTCAACAAAAGGCTACAGCTCAGAAAGCTGGTGATCACAAGTCAAGCTCTAGTTTAATAATCCCATCACCTGCTTTCTTTCTCCAACTCTGCTTTCCATTGGCTTGGTGTGTGTACACACACGCACGTGCGCGCGCACACACACACACACACACACACACACACACAGACACACACACACGTGTAACACACACAGCTGTGATGATGTTTGAATGGTCAAGTGACCAAAAAGTCATGCAACACTTGGGCAGATGAACCTACAGGGCAATTCTAGCCTGAACAACACGGCAGCAGGTACCTCCAATTGTGTTTGGAGTAAAATGAGTTTAAATCAGTCAGCTTATTTATAAAAAGCCCGTCCGCGCCTGGGCGCGTGTGGAGCGTTTCACTCCTCGTTCCCTGTTTGGCCTGGCTTTTCAGAACCAGTGGGCCAACCGGCAAACACTGTCTACAGCCTCACTGCAAGATGCAAATGTTTCTGCCATCTCAGGAACGCTGGAGGCTGCCCATGTCCATCTGATATAAATAAATGAGTAGATGTGCAGGCAAATGGCTGCAGTGTAAAATCTGCTCAGTCATGGATGAAGGGGCAGGGTGAGGAGGAGAATTCTCCACAAAAATTTAAACCAGGCAATCCAGAACTAGTTCAAGGGTTTATATATATCAAATAAAATCCTCTGACTCATCACAGCTATATAAAAGGTCTTGTTTGCAACTCTAAACACAAGCAGTTGCTCATTCTTCAGAGGAAGAGCTGCTATCGACGGCCTGATCACCAGACAAGAAAGCCAGTGGGTCTGTGTTAGACCTGCTCACCCTGATCTGTGTGCTGGAGCTCACCCTGACCCTGACCTAAGTGGAAGCACCAAAACATGGCTCATTATAGCTTTAATCCTGGCAAGTGCAGAGCCCCCTCCTCTGGCTAACAAGGGCATTCAGCTACATGGGCACTTAAAAAAAATCTTTAAAAACTGGGTCTGGGTGGGTAACTCCTTTTTCCCTTTAACTTAATTTCATATCCCTGCTGCCTCCTGTCTATATGCAACAAAGAATACTTAATCACAACTGCAGGAGGCCTTGGCCTTTCCACAGCAGGGATCAAGTCTCTCACATGGCTGAGGGCAGAGGGTGTGTTCCTTCCAACTGTGGTAGACATCAGTTACTCAAGCTATTGCATTGAATTTCTAGTATTAGCTGCAAGCTTTGTCCTACTGTAGCCAGGACAGGAGGTAGACATTGCTTAGGATGGTATGGGTGGATGCATTTAAAAAACAAATGAAGAAAAACACATTCAGTTTTGCTGCATATCTAGGTTTATTTTATCACACATCTTGCATAGCTCAGTAATATGTATTTGAAGTACTTTATGGAAGATTACATATGCCAACAGCTAAGCAACTTCTGCAATTCTATCATGCAAAATATAACTTCTAACAAGGTTTCCTAGGGAAAATCGAATTTACTTAAACAAATTAGCTTGCTTAGCACAGAGCCCATTCTTATCAAGATCACTTTTAGCTACCAATTTCCACAGGTACCACAAAACACCCATTTACTACATGTAAAGGGAGAGTGTTACCTATTGAGATGCAAGAATCAGCCCAGAATTTCTTTAGGAAAACCTGAAAAAGCTGAACACTAGACTATACCTTCCCAACAGTGAGGAGAGCTGGAAGGTGCTCTCCACCTTCATGTAATCAGGCCTTCAGAGATAGGGTTTGTAATCTCTAGAACCACAGAGTCCTTTCAGATAAGGCTGCCTTGTTTTTTTCTAAAAGGGCTGATAGGCATTGGTCTGAAGAGACAGCATGGACCTGAGTTGGATACAAATCTTTACAGCAAACAGGCTGTTTTGATAGTGATCGCAGAGAAGAAATGCTCATCACTGAGTTATTTAAAGAGAGGAAGTTGGGTGACAGCAAACAAGATGCTGTGGCTCAGACAGCCCTGCAGCTTCATAATAAAGAACTGCCTGTTTACTTTGGGTTTTGTTCTTTTTAAAGCCCCCCAGTTCTGTCTCTAATCTTTTGCACTAGTATAAGTGTGTGAAGGGAAAAGCAGATTCCCTGCTATGGCGTAAACAGTATTGACCCTAGTAACTCATGGGTGCAAGTCCCACGCTACATGGAACAAGATGTCTAGATTAGTGATTTACATCTGCAAAACCACTTTGGTTGAAATCACACCCTGCAGCACCCTGTGCTTCATCTAGAAAAGCTTGGTTCTCCCTCCCCTGTCTATAAACGCGGTTTGGTCTGTGTGTGTTTATCCTTCACTGTAGTTAATGAAAATTTTGCATTTTTCTACAAGCTAAAGTGACTATAAATAGACCTTCATTGCTCCTGGCATCTACAAGCTTATCATTGACTGCATAGCAAATAGACGTATGCTTATAAACAGCATGGGCTGATAGATATGTTTTTGCAACGCTAAGTTTAAAGCAGTAATATTATCCTAGTCTACAAAAATAATTTTAAACTGAGTGCGAGTGCACCTTGCTAACTAACTATAGGCCAAAACTCTGAAAATGTAATGGGCACTTTCACTTACCAGAGAAGCTGGTACAAGCTGAGAATGCTCAGCTTTTGGTAGGACTATGCAACGCTACCAGGAGTTTACAAGTGCTCCAAACCAGATGTTGCCATGACATCTCTCAACTAAATCCAGACCTTGTCTTACCATTTCCCCAGATACCCCACTGTTGGTAACCAACTCATTCAAACGGAACAGCAGCCCAGAAAGGTCAGACCCCACATCCATGCTGCAGTGCCCGCAAAGGCCAATTCATCCTTCAGACATGTATCTTCTTGAATTATGTTAATATAGTCTATGCAGCAAAGCAACTGCTGCATAGCAAAAATATTTCAATCAGGAAGAGAGAGTCCACTGCACTTTTACATAGCTCCATACCTAATAGCAACACTTCTCTTATGTCAATTATATCCTAAATATCCAGTGAGTTAAAGCCAAAGTCTCCAGTTCAATACGGCCTATATAAGACTGACTGCTTCTACTTGGCAGCCATCTCAAGTGGGATCCAAAGGACCCTAAGAAATGCAAATTACCACACTGAAAAAAAATCTCAATTATTAAATACAACAGAAGTCATAGGGAAGTCACCTTCCATCTTGGGCAACTGACCTCAGAAGAGTAAATATTTAACTATAGGATTTGCAGCAAAAGATTGCAAAGGCCAATAAGATCTATACATTTCAAATTGCTCAGCTAGCTGAATGAAGGGAAGATGAACTCTCCACAATTACATAATCTGGAGTTCCAGGAGGACTCGAATACCACCCTCACCCAAGGGGAGATGCAAGTCCCACAGCTCCATCAGAGCTCTGCTTGCCTATCACTAAGTCCTGCAAAGGTTCTCTATAACTTCTGCATCTGATCTGCAAGCATCTGGATGGGGAAGGGTTCACTGCTTCTCTATGTTACACAAGGTAGAGATAAGCTGTCAGAAGGTTCAAGTTTTTTGCGCAATGGTCATGTCAGGGATTGGTCCAGCCGAAAAGATACTGATGGAATTAGAAGTCTCTTTCAGTGGTAGCTGATTCCAGCTTTCACTGCCACATGTCGCCATTGTCACCATTCTCATGAAACTTGTGCAAGTGATCAGCATACCTGGAAAAAGTACATTGAAGAATTAATCACCAAGCCTAAAATACTCTGAATTCAGTACAACTCTGGACTGGCATTTCAACACTGGCTACAAGCATTGCTACAAAGATAGGATCTTTGTAATACCAAGAAATTCCTGAAGTTAGAGCAACTAAAACAGATCATGGGCCAGATCCATACCAGTTTCTTTACATGAGAGGAAGAGAAGATTACTGGCTTGCAGTACTGGGGCCTTAGTTACTGAAAACACCAGTATGCAAATATATCAGTCCTTTTTCTGATTGTCATTCCTCACTCATTTCAAAACTGATCGGCTTTGTGGTTCTGCTCCATACACATGGCATTGCGGACTGGCAGGTCTTGCTTAGAGGCTCTCAAATCCAATGTGCTGACTGCCAACCCAGCCAACAGAGCCTGGCCTTTGGGGCTAGGGACAGACATTCAAAAAGCCTGAGCCTGAATTGATTCAATCTTTGCAGGCTAAGCTAAACTGGTTTGTAACTGTACAGACATCTGCTCTGGACTGAAGAAATGCAGGCACATGCCTGTAGTGGCTCAGGCTACAAGCCAGTGGGTGCTAGAGCAGCCCTCTCTTCCCTTCCACAGTGCTAAGCTGAGGGGCCAGTGCTAAGCAGTGGCAGGCCCTGGCAGGATGCTCTGATTAGGGAGGTTCCCCCTGGCAGGACGCTTTGATTAGGGAGGGTTCCCCCTGCCTTCCAAGCAGCCCAGCAGGGAATTGATAACACAGTGTTTATCACACTATTAAGAAAACAACAGAGGGACATTACCAGCTACCTGTTGATTCTGCCTTTGTCCCATCTGCCACAGCACAGACAGTAGCCAGCATGTGGTCTGCTAGCTAATGCTGAGAGATGTCTGTGTAAGGCAGAGGGGAGGGGGGAATCCCTGCTTAGCAGGGAGCAGTGAGGGGAGTGGGGGAGCAGGGGGAAGCCAGGCAGACGTCTGCAGTCTCTGCTGAGCTCCAGCCAGGGAGCAGAGGAGAGGGGCCATCTCTGCTGTGGAGCAGAGAGCCCCGCCCAGCCCAGAGAGCATGCCAGGATACTGGGGGAGTCTGGTTTAATTTAAATCAGCAAGGGGTCTGGGACAGACATTACATAAACCGGTTTGACCCAAATCAGTTAAGTCTGATACTACATTCAACCAGGTTTATCTCGAAACGATTTCAGCCATTTGCAAACTGGTTTGTGTGCACTGAACATCTATTCTGTTACAGGTTTCTGATCACTTAAGCTGGTTTGCGTGTAATGTCTGTCCCTTGCCTAAAGCCGAGCTGGCTGGTTTGTGCATCTTCATTTCTAAACTGTTCTTCCCAGATCAAATACAGGTTGCCTCTCGACAACTGAATTTCCTCTCATTGAATGAGGAGCCAGAACTGAATCTTAAATAATCCTGTTGCTGCAACAGGAAATAACAAAATCTAGCTCAACATCTGAGCTGTGTTCAACTGTTCTTACTCCTGTTCTCCCTTGCAGGAAAGAACCGTTTCTGTCACTGAAGACACTGGCAGTGCCTCTAAATAGTCACAGGGACCAGAGCGCACTGTTCAGAATAGATCTGCACACTTTCATGTTTTGGAAATGTCACTACAAAATAAAATACTCTTTTATAAAAATCAATTTTTCGCTGTCTCAGGAATGGGACTCTTGAAATCCTAGGCTGTACCAAATCCTTCTGTTTTCATACATACTTCTTAGCACAGTAAGCAGTACAGTCCCTTCCCACGCTCTCAGTCCAGGCAGTTTTGTAGAGGACCTGGGGAAAATGAGAAATATAATTAACTGTTTCCCATTGTAACAGGAGTCCCACCTTGTATTTACACTCTGATCAATAGCTGAGAGACATAGTTAGCTGTCTGAAGTCAAGGAGAATACAGGGTAGATTTGCACTTTATAGACTAATCAAAGTATATATCTAATAAGCTCACTTCATCAGACTCTGTAGAAGGCCATGCAGAAAGCAGACTGTCATTTTTTTTCCAGTATAATCTGCCTTTAAATCTTTCTGAAATGCTATCTTGCGTAATAAAACCATGTGGAGTTAGTCCTTCTCATTTGGTGAAGAGAAGTTTGCCGCAACCTTTGAAAACATCACTGTTTATCTCAGAAAACCAGTCAGATGTACTTAGCAATGGACCAAGTTGAATGGCAAGTACATACTTGTTTGTAAAGACAGTATAACACTGTTCAATATATGATTTGAAAAACACGCTAAGGAAGAACTGTGTGGCAGTACAGCAGTTACATTACCATGGCTAGGATATGAAAATACATCACCAATATGCAGAATCTAACTAGAAACTTCAATTTCCCCTCCCAGTATTTTAGAGCTTTCCCCCACCCCACCATTTTGTCCCACAAATTAGGAATGTTTTGCATGGTGATGCTTTCTGTATCCTTTGGAACTGCCCCCAATACTTGGCAGGAACTAAAAGGCAGATCTGAAAAGGCACTTAAGCTGCATGGTGCAGCTGAGTTTCCTAAATGCCACAATTCATGCCTGAGAGCCTGAAGGCATTTAAGTTTTCTCATGGAAAAACAACACAGGCACCTGCAATTCTTTTCCTGATGTGTATGGCCAGAACCGCCATCAACGTGGCTGAGCCGAGTGTCTCAGCACCTCTCTCCTGCCAAAGGCAGTTTAGGATTTACAAACTAGGCGACTGCGGCATTGATGCTTACACAGACAGATGGGCAGCAAATTGACTCAATGGTTGCACCCAGAGAGTGGTGGTGGATGGGTCGTTTTCGACCTGGATGTGGGCAGTGGAGTCCCCCAGGGCTCAGTCCTTGGGCCTGTGCTATTCAACATCTTTATCAGTGACTTGGAGGTGGGCGAGGAAAGCATGCTGTCCAAATTTGCTGATGACATGGGGGAGAAGTGGACACACTGGAGGGGAGGGACAGAATCCAGCTAGATCTAGACAGGTTACAGAGGTAGGCGGATGAGAATAGGATAGAATTCAATGCAGACAAGTGCACGGTGCTGTATCTAGGGAGAAGGAACCTGCAACACACTTATAGGCTGGGGAGCACCCTTTTCAACAACACAGTGGCTGAGAGGGATCTTGGAGTCATTGTTGACTCCAGGATGGACATGAGCCACCAATGCAAGGAAGCGGTCAGTAAGGCTAACCACACCTTGTTGTACATCTACAGATGCATCACAAGTGGGTCCAAGGAGGTGATCCTTCCCCTTTATGCGACACTGGTCAGGCCGCAGCTGGAGTACTGCGTCCAGTTCTGGGCGCCACACTTTAGGAGAGATGTGGACAACATGGAGTGGGTCCAGAGGAGGGCCACCTGCATGGTCAGGGGGCAGCAGGCCAGGCCCTACAAAGATAAATTAAAGGGCCTGAATCTATTCAGCCTCCACAAGAGAAGGCTGAAAGGGGATCTGGTGGCCATCTATAAACTTACCAGCGGAAAATAGGTGAGGCTCTGTTGCCCCGGGCACCACCTGGGATAACAAGGAATAATGGCCACAAATTGATTGAGAGCAGGTTCAGGCTTGATATCAGGAAGCATTACTTCACAGTTAGGGCTGCCAGGCTCTGGCATGGGCTCCCAAGGGAGGTGGTGCTCTCCCCTACTTTGGGGGTCTTCAAGAGGAGGTTGGATAGATATCTGGCTGGGGCATTATGAACCCACCCAGGGCAGGGGGTCAGACTTGATGATCTGTTCAGGTCCCTTCTGACCCTAGAAACTATGAAACTAGGTGTACACAAGACCCCTGAGGAGCACAAAAGGCATGCTCCCAGCCACGTAACAAGCTGATAGAATTGTGCTCACCACCAAACACGCAACTTTCACTCAAGACACAACCACCAGAGGAGGAGCCCAACTTAGTGTAGAAGAGCCGAATGGTTAGGAGAACCATTCCTTTGTGATACTATTGCACTTCATTAAACTTTTCAGCATGATTCACCTGCAAATTGGCGGGGGTCTGAACTGCCAAGCAGCACCAATCCAATTGAAGATGATGGAAGCTCAGGGCCTCTGACTGGTATCCCTCAATCTGATTGTCTCCTGAAGGGATCAGCTGGTTGACAGAGGGGCTGTTTCTAGCCATAGCAGATACCCACTGTCATTCAGAAGATGACCTCTGCAGACATCTTGTTGGCCCTCTGACTTCAGACATACAATCTAATATAGTTGACAGCCTGCCATTTAACACTAATATGTTGTGTAATGGGGGTGAGGAAGGAGAATGGATTTAAACAGAACATACGGCCAGCTTGACTGAAATGTACAGCAGGGCTGCAAATGCAGGCAGATGATCTTGCACATCTGCTGCTGAAGCTCATGTGTTAATGGCTTTGTGAATTGTAGGAAGGTATTATCTTGTCACTGGGGAAACACACTAATTCCACAAGTACCATTCAGTCGGCCTCCAAATTAGGGTTAATTGAAATTCACAAAAGAGGGTAGGAAGACAGTTAGGAAGAGGTGAAGGCCTTTTTGTTTCCTTAGATTAGTAGGAGAGACATTTTTCAACTGTGGAAGTGGATCAGACATAGAATTTATGTAGCTTCTTATTAAGTGTCTGCAGCTGGTACCTGATCCAAAGCCCATTAAATGTCAATGGAATTTGAATTTGGGGCCTTTCTCAGTTGCATGAGAATGAGATCATTCCATCCATGTAATATTTATGCCTAATTTTTTAGGTTAAGAGTTTTAAAGTTTAATGATAATTAACTTTTTATTTTCTTTGCTCTCCTCCCCACGAGATAACTGAAGGTTGGTTTTACTCTGACAGGCTCTGGCTAGAAATATTGATGCTATTTGTTTGTCTTTTATCTTGTCTCATTGTTTAAAAATTGATGCATTTTTCTAGCAATGATAAATAGACCCCCAGAAATTTTGCAAGAGAGCAGAGGAGAGAAATGGCGTAAATAGAAATTTTATAACAAGACTGACTGACAAGCACAATGGCATTGCAAATACAGGCAAGAGACCTCCACATCTGCTGCGAATGCCTTGTTCTCAAGTAACAGCAGAATTTTCTCTCCACTGGGTAAACACTGTAATTCCAGAAATAAGATACAACGGGCCTCCAAATTAGGATAACTGAAATTCACAAAAGGGGGAAGGGGAGGGGAATCTATTTGTGAACAAAGGCCTATGCACAAGAGATCTTTCCACTTGAGACTTTCTTTGTCTTTGCAGTGAGCAGAGAACCATCCAGCTTAACCATGATGTATTTGGACCAGATGCCTGCATCCAGCAAACTGATCCAACAGGAAAGCCAAACAGTGTTGTAGTGTATAGCGGCAGACGAGGTTCTTTGGGTAAATCCGATATCTTTTATTAGACCAACTCAAATAGTTGGAAAAATTCTTCTTAGCCAGCTTTTGGGCACAAACACCCTTCATCAAGCTGAGGAAGTATCTGCAGATGGTCTATGTATACCTACACTACATAGTAGTTCATATAGGGCACATCTACATGAGATGTTTACTGCAGAGCTGCCTAATTAACTCTGCAGTAAAGTCTCACCATCAACATGTGCAGCCCTATTAGGCTTCAGGAAACTAATCAACTCTTCTGCAGGTTAGTGCTTGTAAACACAAGTACTATTCTGTGGCAGAGTTCTTTAGTGCGCAGCAACGCACGTGTAGATGGTGACGAGGCTGGCTGGGGCACAAGGGTGCAATTCTTTTCTTGGACTAAATACTTACCAGGAAGACCAGACAATGCAGAAACAGAGTGTAGAAAAAAGCAATGGTGCGAGCAATCTTGTTGGACAGGATGAGCCGCCCCTGCAGCAAAATCAAGTGAAAGAGCCTTTTAGGTCAGTTAAGACAAAACAACACTGGCCACCTCAATTAATGTCTTGGCACCACAGGCCCCAGGTGAGACCAGGGTCTCGGTGTGCCAGGCACTATACAAACACACGGGAAGAGGCAGGTAGTCTCTGCCTGTAAAAACCAGCAGCCTAAAGTGATGGGAGAAAGGGAAGGTTTTTGTATTTCCATTTTACAGATGGGAAACTGAAGTCCAGAGAAAGCAAGTCACTCACTCAAGGTCATTCAGAGAGTGTGGAGAGTCAGGAACTGAACCTGGAACCCAGTCCAGCACTTCATAGTCAAAAGACCAACCTTCTCTTTTTGTAACCATCTTTTTAAATGCTCCACACATAGGAGGTTTCAAGCTGAGTAAACAGACAACTGACAGGCATGAGCTTCCAGAGAGGTATCTTCTGTGTAAGGACACTAAGAATTTAAGGTACTCAGCAATAATCCCTCAGCATCCTGCAGGACTAGACCCTCACCCCAATATGCACTGGGCTCAATTATGACTAATCAACACATGAACAATGTTGGTTTCCAGTGTCCTGGTCACAGGCGCACGTAAAAACACTGTATGTATATGGCCCCTGTATATGGACCAACGAGTCTTGGCTCCTACTTTTTAAAATTTGGCCACCTTTCCATTCTTGGCCTACAGGTATCCTACCCTCTCTCTCGATATGTTCAAATTATTCTGTATTGCCAGATGTTCCCCATCTCCAGATTCAGTCCCTGCCTCCAACTCATCACCATTCCAGAGAGGAGTCACATTGATAATTAAGTCTCTTACATTTTTAATTTATGAGCTGTAGGGATTTTGATTTGCAGTAGTCTTCATGAGACTGGCACAGAGGAAAGATGATAAACATCAAAGTTCTCTGATAACACATTCACAGACAGCTCCGAGTTTCTTTGCCAGCCCATTAGTATCAGTCTCCACAGTAAAGGCCTGTTGTCTTCCTGGGAGCATATAATCCTCATAAAGATCATGTAGGTTAGCTCCTAGATTAGCAGAATACGTATAACATGGGTAGCAGCCAGCAGCAATGTCAGCTTGCCGCATACAGATCTGTCTTAACCCAATCAGTTTCTGTGGTGTAGACTGGATTGCCAGGCTAAATACCCAGTGTGATGGGAGAGGAGAGAAGGAGCCAATGGGTAGTGTGAGGAGAAGTCAGTGCTTTGCAGTCCATCCTCCCGACTGCCCCATCCCTGTGGTGATTGGGGCTTTGCCCACAGACGAAAAAAGTTTGGCTCTTGCACTGAAGACGCTGACAATCCAGGAGGGGTTCAGAAAGCCCCGGGATCCTCCTTGTCATTACTACAGGCCTTGTCTTCCCCTGGTTAATAGTTGTCTTTAGTTTGAGTTAGTCTTTCTTTACAGGAACTTCCTGTGGTTGGCCCTTCCCTATCTTACTGGGAGCTGTCTCCCAGGGGGTATCACTGGGCACCCTGCTGCCAGGGACTCCTACAGGAGCAGTCTTTGCTGCATGATGCTACAGTAGCCTTTTAAATGAGCTCTTCTGCACAAGAAAAGGTAGCCTTTTCAGATACAGAGTCCTCCCTACATACAACACTCACCATTTCCTCTTCCCACAGGTTATCTATTGAATGTGCCACCAGGCAGACCCAGCCTGGAACCTTTCCAAGGTGAGCTGCATACAATGACATTTGCACAGATTAGGTATTTTTAATTGAAATCTGTACTGTTAAGAGATGCCAACTGGAAGGCCCTGGAGGCGAAGGTCCTTTTTTATCCCCAGGACACAGCCAGCCCAGACACCTATGCTGCTCTGCCAACACACCTAACCTTTGATCCTGCAAGATCATCATTAGAGGCAAAAAGGCAATTCAGCCTCTGGGGCCATTCTGTCCTGGCTGTGCCTGCCAGGGCAAATTGCAATGTGGACACCTGTTCCAGTAAGAATGGCACTGAGATCAAACTGTCATTGCAGTGAGACCCTCCAGCAGCTGCCAGGTGTTAACGATGTTCAGTCATGATTGACCTGGGTCAGAACTGAGCTGACAGCTTAGATGGGAAAAATCCTATCCCACTCCTTTGATACGGTCTGGATGCCAGGAAGAACCTAAAACCCCAAACCACCTTCATGCAGAGATGAACTCTGGATGTAGCAAAGTCCCCCAAATCATACTGGGGGTTTCAAAGAATGGTGCTAAAAGAGAACCATCACCAGACTGGTCTTTGATGGCTCCCTTCTTCCTGTTCAGGGGCAGGGGAGGACACTGCTGTAACAAACATGATTATGTTCTTAACTATTCCAGAGGAATAAAACTCCCGTCAGTCATTTTTTTTTTTTGTAAACGAGCGTCATTAATTTGCAGAGACATTAGCATCCCATGCTATTCATATTCATCCTGGCAATTCCTTGAGTTCTACGTGAATGATGCAAAGACTATCTTGATTTAATACAGTGTATTTTTGTATTCCTTAGCTGTTGCAATCCAACGTGCCCAGAAAATTAACCCCTTTCATGCTGGAATAGTGGGACACCGGTGCACGCAAACCACCGGCTGAGTCTTCAAATGTCACACATTCAAATTTAAATATATATATTTTTAATTAAATTTTTACTTGAAAAATAGAATTTTAATCAGAGGGGGCAGCGGATCTAGAGAGGGCAGCAAATACGGTCAGGCTCTAAAGAACAAGCAAAATGTGAGAGCCACACACTGGTTGCACTTCACTGGCTTTCCTTTGCCCCATCCCAGACCCTTTTGACTTAGAACAGCCCCAAATTCCTCTGTCTAAGTCCAGTGCATGGTAGCAGCAGCCACATATGCATGCCCACTGAACAGAAGCTCATTACCTACAAACAGCATAAAGTAGACATGCTCTGATTGGCATAACTGTGAAACTGAGGAAGCAGCGAGGACTTCAGTGCATTCCCGGCAGGTAATTCTGATCTCAAACAAGGTCAGGCTGCACTACCATGCGCTTTAGCTACCAGCACAGAAGCACTCACCTTGCATCGGTCACACCACATTGTCTAAACTCTACTGCCTTCTTCACCTCCCCATCCTCTACACCCGGTCCAAAGGCTTTGCCATGCCACACACATTCAGTTTGTGGCCTCCACCGAATGCCCCAAGAAGAAGTTCAGAGCATCTTTTTGAAAAACAGTAGCAGAACAGGGAGGAAGCATTTCCTGTCAAGCTGGCTTTTTTTCACAAGGCAGCTCGAATGGCTAACAGGCCACCAGGTGGCCAGGGTTCCCAAGCTGAAAAGCCAGCGGGTGACCGTTTCAAATCCATTGTTGCGCAAATCAGTGACATGCCACATGGCATCAAAATGCAGAGTTCAGGTGCTAATGGGCTATGCTGGGAAACGGTGGTGAGGACCACTGTGGCTTGTGCTATTATTAAGAGGAAATCTGCATGACCAGGCTGCTCTTGTCATGAGGAAGCAGAGCCCCAAACAAAAATACACTGGAACGATGCAGAAGGTGAGAGCCCATGGACACGCTGGGCAGAATTCAGCAATCTTTGGTCTAGGCCCATAACCGTCAGTCTTGAAGTCATTTTCCCCTCCCCTCCTCACCCATTGCTTCAGTTTCTCACCTATCTCATCTTTCGAATCCCCTTGCTGGGTTTAGCTCCACTGAATCCTATTCACATCCTCTCCCCATAATACATTGATGAGGCTTATCATTACACTCTTTAAACTGACAGCTACCACGCCCTTTCTGGCCTACTTCCTTCTGCCAGTTTGCCGTAGACAAACTGTACAATTAGGCCACGTACTTCCTCTTCATTTTCCCTTTTCCTGTAAAGCACTGCAAGATGCTTGGTATGAACATAACTAACGGCTCCAAGGGGATTGCCAAGGCTTGTGGAGCTGGCCTCTCTTGGCTCCATACAGTGCAAATGAGCGTCAGGATCACACAGAATCATTTTGAAAGGGGAAGTGTCAGTGGCTCTGGACATGTTTTACAAGTTAGCATTAAAGCCAGAGAATTGGGGATTTACTGCACCATTCAGATTTGGGTGCTTTCCCTGCTCCATTAGACACATAGATTGGTCACGACCATTCTGGCTGAGTCAGTTCACATGAAACCCAGAAGTATTTTTCATGCAGCCACTGTTGAAGATCATGGGGATTTTGCCCAAGGACAGAGTTCATGCAGTTGGAAATCAAGCAGCTTCAGACCTACGAATGACCCCTTCAGTGCAAAAAAAATCCGTGAGGGGCCAAGAGAGTCCCAAAGGGATGAAGCTAAAATCTTATTCCTTCCCAATAGCCTGCCACCTAATTGAGAAGTGGGTTCAGATCTTGATTTCAAATGCACACAGACCCTTTGCAAATACCCACACAAAGTGTAGGGAAGTAGGATAGTGGAAAATTTACTTCAAATCATTAAGCCAAAATTTCAAAATTGGAGTCCAAGTCAGGATATGAAACAAGCCCAGAGTTCGCAGGTGTCACATTTGGGGTCTTGGGGCCTGCGGCCCTTTACAGTGATGGACCAAAGCTGAGAAACTTGGGTTTAGGTTTGAAACCTCATAGATCTTGAGGGCTGGGAGCTGGGATTCCCGTTCTGGCTCTTTCCCAACAGCCGCACTACCTAGGCTGACCATAAGGAAATCTGGATCGTCAGCTTGATCACTGTTTCTGAGGTAAACAGCTCCGGGACTGAATTTAATAAGTACATTCAGACTTTATGGATCCCTTTTGTGCAATAGCTTTAGGCAGAGCCAACAGGATGATTGAGATTCTGCTCCTACTGGTTTTCATGGGAATTGTCTCGCTATAGTTTCTAGTCATCTTTAAAAATCTAGCCTTAATGCCTAGCCTCTTTTATTTGCTTGGTCGGTAATCACTTTGGGAGGATGAACTCCACTACACCAACCTGAGCTCTCTCAACCATTCGATGGAGCCAAATTTCCCATTCAGAAACCAGCACTGGCAAGTGCTGTTATGGTGCAGCAACTAGTTGAAGGATCCAGTTTTGCTTGGAAAACTGTTCCCAAAGCTCAGTACATAAACGGCAACTTTTATTTTTTGCTGGAGTGGAGCCTAAGATGATGGACATGTCTCCCCCACCCCTAGCCCCCCAGTGTGTAGGGAAGGGGGGATGTGGACACAGGCGATGCATGATGGGGGGCACAGGCAACATGGTGGGGGGTGGAGAGGGCATGTGCCCCTGAGATTTCTGCACCCACAGCAGCAGTAGGGGGGCACAACTCCATGCTGCTGCAGCACCTCCCTTGGTGCCCATGATGGCACGGCACTCCCTCCCACGCCTGGCCCCACCCGCTGG
>NW_017729013.1:8818790-8836304 GCF_001723915.1 Gavialis gangeticus | reverse complement strand
TTCCCCCACCCCACCCCAATGCATCGCCTGTGCCCCCTCCTCTGCTGCCTCAATAGACTTACCTGGAGGGAACTGTGGGAGCTGCTCTCCACCACTACTTGGCTGCCACGTGCATGTGCACGCACACATCCACGTGGCACCCCCTGCCTCTGACCGCTCTCCCCACTCCCCCTAGCCCCAAGCAGCCCCTTGCAGGCTGGAACTCCCCAGCGTGCAAGGGGAAACCTGCCATGTTTTTCTTTTTTTGTCAGGTTTGGGCCCCAACAGCTCCCTTCCCAAGGGGGGCCAGGCCCCTTGTGCCCCCATGTACTTGGTGCCTATAGCTCAGTATGTGAACTGCATTTGCTGCTTTATAGAAGCCTCTGTCACTGTTGCACTCTGTGCAATGCCAGCGACAACTTGAGATGTAAAAGCAAGGAAGGAGCTGACACAGTAATTGTGCCACAGCAGAGGCAGCTTTGCTACTTGCCACACTAGTTACTGCAGCTAGCTCCTTTTCTGTTTACTTCCCCAAAGCAATGGAAATGTGTAAGTCAGCTATACCTTTAGAGATAGTCTCTAGCAGTGGTTCTCAGCCACATTAGACTCAAGGCACCCCTTGGAAAATGCCAGCTCTTAGCTTTCACCCATTTGTTCACTATGCAAAAACAGTAAAGCAACTCTTCTGGTGCAAAGACCTCAGGAAGACCACAATAGATCAGAATGTACTCACAGCACTGTGGGTGCTGATGACCCAGTTTTGTCACTATAGATTCATGCTTGAAATCTCTGAGTTTATCTTGTGAATCATGCACAAGTGTTTGCATACTTAACAGTGCTAATATTGCATGGCACTCTGCAACACCCTTAAAAGGTTTGCAAGGCACCCCAGGCTGCCATGGCACCCTGGTTGAGAAGCATTAGTCTATAGCCACAGTTCACGCACTAATGCAGAAATCTACATTATGGTGCACTGAACACAGATTTCTATTAAAGCAGGAGTGTGCCTGTTAGATGCACACTTGCACTGGCAGCAGTGCGGAGCCTCAAATGCCTCCTCCCTACCTCCAAACCATCATATGTCAGGAAGACATGACATCTCCAAGACAGCACAAATTTTGCACCACCTCTCATCAGGGTCATCCATTCTGTGTGCCAGACTGGATCTCATTTGCTAGCTGGAATGCAGAGGTCAGAGCTATGGCTTTACATCCTCCCACCCACAGCAGTCGCTACAGACTGGCACAAGCATCAGTCCTGGCCCTGCTTCATGAAACATCTATCCAACATCTATAATTGTATTTGTTGTATGCTGCACATTCAGTTGCGTGCATGACCCTTAGACAATCAGGCGCTTAAGCCCTTGCATAACTTTACTTTCTTGAGGTGTAATGCGAGTTTAACACCATGGTGGAGGGTAGGGAGTGTTACATTGGTGTATTCAGAGGTTAAGACTCTGGGCATTTGCACACATGTGCGTCGCAGTGCCAGGCACTTTTAAAAGTGCTTGACGCTGCATCGCATACATTTGTATAAATGACAAAATGCGTGTTAGCACTGAGAAAATGGCAGAGGTGTGCTTTTGAACTAAAACACCTTTGACGTGTTTTAATTCAAAAGCGCACCACTGCCATTTTTTGGGCGCTGACGCATATTTCACCATTTATACAAATGCATGCGATACAGAGCCAGGTGCATCAGCTTGCATGCTCTGCAGACTCAATTAATGGAGTCTTCTCTGATGCACTGGATTTCCAGCACATCAGAGCAGACAAAGGTACATGTATAAAAGCTCTTTGTCTTCACTACCAGAAAGGTGCATCATTACAGAGAGACTCCTTATGCAAGACAGCGGTTTCACCTCAGTGTAGCTTGAAAGGAACCAACCCCAGGTAGGGGGATGCAATGTTGATCTGACCAGGCTATATTATGAATAATCAGAAAAAGAACATGCCTCATACACATCCCCAGCCCTTTGCAAGTCACTCTTAAATGTTCTAATAAATGCATCAGCTCTGTACAAGTTGCGGGGCAGTGTAGAGGGAAGATGTTATTCCTGAAAAGCCACACCATTCTCAAAGAAAATCCTAGTAAACACAAACTGATCCAAAGCTAATACCCCCTCCACTGCCCCATGTACATGAGAACACTGGCCTGGGAATGTGTACTGTGTGAGCATGGACCAGAGCTGAGTTTTAGCACCTGGACATCCTGGAGTCCATTGAGTTTCTCCCTAATGCTGTAAACACTGAATGGCTTTGGGACAGGGGAAGAAACAGGAAAGGAAATATAGGTGTGTTAGTTTCCTCTCCTCTTCCAAAGCAAAACCATTTGCAAAGTCAGCAACAGAATTTTAGAGTGGAGGGAAATATAATCTCTACTGCCTAGCAAGACCCAAGGGAGTCTGACTATATCAAGGGAGAGTTGCAGGCTCAAGGACACAGAAGAAAGAAGTGGGAGCAAAACTTGATGCAAGAGAATATATTTATTACCAGAAGAAAACGTACTGTGACTTTTTAGAGCTCCCTTTGCTTAAGGGGAAAATTTCTGCTTAAATAAAAATCCTCCTTGCAGCCTGGCTTCCTCTGCCAAATCCAGCTACAGAGAAATCCTAAGCCTGTGAATGGAACATGAGCTTGGAGCCATGACTTCACGTGCAGTGCAGTAAGGTCAGTAAGATTTGTGAGCAGGATAAAGGTGACCAAAATGGATGAGTAAATGGGCTCCAGCAAACACAGGAAGAAGTATGGAAAGGACTGGGAGGTCTGCACCCAGTACGTACCCCAGAGACCTGGGGAGTACTGTGTGGGAAAGTTCTCGACTAAAACAAAGATCAACATGCTCCCCAACTCTCATTGCCATGAACACAACAGCTATGAATGGAGACAAAGAATTATGTATTGTAGGTAATCTGCCATCACTTACCATGCTGAGGGTGGCCTTATCCCAAGGACTGAGGCTCAGATACTTCCTCTGGCGTTCCTGGAAGTTAAATGTTAAATGGAAGTTAACTTGAGACTCAAAGTAGTTGCCTGGGTTTTAAGGAATAGAGCAGAAGCTTGTTGCAGGCTGAGCGGCTGTGAGGTACTATCCAGTGCTATCCAGCCTGTGGGGAAGGCACTGAATCTTAGCACCATCCCCCCAGGAGCCCAGAGGTTCAATCCTGACTCCTTAAAAGGTCTGAGGCAAAATCACAGCCTCTCTGGTTCGGCTTCCCAATCTGCAAAACTGGCATGATTGAACAGCTAGCTGCAGGTAAATGGAGGGACGAATGGGTTGGTAAGATTAATTTTACCATGACTTAGTGACCCCTGGCTCCTGCTTAAGCTAATCATGTAGGGCCCAATCCAGAGAGGTGCTCAGAGTCTCCAACTCTCACTGTCCACAGCGGGGAGTTGAAGGCACTGGGCCTTGGGCTGTGTTGGACTCGTAGTGAGAAGCGAATGCTTCTGGCCTTCTGTACCTTCTTGCTGAAGGAGGAGAAGGGATCCAAGCGCTCTTCATACTGGGAGGAGTAGCGGAGCTCCGTGTCGTCGCTGCTGCCACCCTACAGGAGTGAAACAGCGACCGTTAGAGCCATTGTCCATCAGGCACAAGAATCACTCCCGGTGCCAGATGGCTCCCTGCTGCACTACTTCACTCACTACAGATGTCCCCTGCTAGTGTGAGCCATGGCTCTGCATTCGTCGCCAAGCAGTAGGGAAGCAGAGGAGTGACTCACACAGCATTCCTCACTTGCCCCAATTCATTTGCGCAACTAAAAGGGGCATTTTAATGAAGGATATCCAGCCAAGTTTCTGTCCCTGCACACCCACTCCCCCACGTCTCAGCATTTCTGTCTGACCAGAGACCTTTGCATGGTCATTCAAAATCTGAGAAAATTTCAAGTGGATTCAGCTTCCTGCCCTGTTAGGCAAGAACATGGCTTCTGGATACCAGAGCAGAGCCTGAGCCACAGCTTCCCCTTGGGAGCTGCTATAACAATGATACTTGCCTGTAGGAGACTTACGGGTCTAAGGCTCTCAAAGGGCTTTCCCAAGGATCTGAGGCACACAGATGTCACATGATTTGCCAAGATCACACCTGGAGATCTAACTCTCCCCTTTCCGTTCCTGTTGTCAGTCGTTTAGACCAGTGCAAAGTGGAAGTAAAACGCTTCCAAATCAGAACAGTAGCTTTGCACAGGTGTAAGAGACTTGCAGAAGGGGCAGAGCAGTGGGGAATCCAGCCCAAAATAGTTCTTCATGATCACACACTGACTCTGAAGGGATGCGCATGTGTATAGCAGAGGTGGGGGAAGTGGGGGGCTATACAGACCAGTGCTTTTCCAAAGGGGATGTGATCACTCAGAAAAATGGAAGTGGCAGTAGTGTCTGAGCAATGTTCCATACTGAAGGTAGCAGGGCTGCGTCTGACTTGTGCCACTTCCCCTTCCACATGGTATAGCAATGAGGTCTTGACTATCTATTTGCGTCACCACAGAATGCTAACTTGCCATGAAAATGCTTAAAGTGATATCAGTCCAACATAATGGCCCATTGCTGCTGAATCAGGTGAGGAGGAGACAGTTGTTTAATGGGAGGAAATATATTGTTTAAACACATATCTGTTAGGACAAAGGAAGTCAAGCAGACATAGGGCAAAGGAAGACAAGGAGACTCCCTGAAAGGAGAGAGAGATTTGGATCTTATTTAAGCAGGCTTTTCCTGGTATGGAAGTCCTTTTGCAAGCTTGTAGGCAGCTCTGGGCTAAACACAGCAATGAGCCCATCTTCTATCTGCTATGGGAGGCTATAATAATCTGCACACCATGCTCCCAAGCTATTTAAAACACCACATTTGGGGGCTGTAAAAAATCTACTTGCTGATTCCTTCCCCAAACTGAGATGGAAACAACATTTGCTGTAAGCCAAGAAAAACCAGCACTGGATCCCATTGTCAGCACTGCTAAGGAGTGCAAACTATAGGCATAATGCATCCTCCATTTGGGTATACCATTACTAATAATAATCAAGATACATAAATTTAAATGATCTGGTGCTGATTCATCGAGTTCAAGTCTTCTCTTTGGATTCTGCAATTTATTTTTCTGCATTTTGGGGTTGTTGCTTAGACTCAGGCTTCAGATGCAGGCACTGAAAAGCTGGAACCTCTCCCCATACCCCCTGGTGTTGGAAGTTTGTGCTGTGGCAGCTTGTTCTTAACTCTGAATGATGAATTTATATCTGCTAGAGATTAATTTTAAAATTCCCTGCCTATATCCTTCATGCTTTAATTGTGAGGGTGCACAACGCTCAAAATGCTGCTGCTAGCCTGTTTGCTTGCTTCTTTTTTATCCCTGCCTAATTATATCATCGTGGTTTAATACAGATGAGACTGACCTTTTGGTTGTCTTTCTGGACTTGTTACTGCTTGTTCCTTGTTGTTCTGCCCAGGCATCCAACCACAATCTCTTGCGACTCCTCTTTGACAGGGTAAGCCGCAAGGTGAACAGGTGAAAATACCCTATGCTCTGGAATATGATATGCAGGCCATTACACAGTCAGAATCCTGTGGTCAGATGAGGTCCTCATTTAGGGACTGTGCTATCATTATAGGCCGGCTTTATTGTACTGGTTTTGACTATATTTTTTAAGCTTGTCATATGGCTTATTAGGTTCTAGATGACACAGTCCTACACAACTGAGTAACACACAATTTATTACTCTTTATACAGAGAGGAAAATGTTCTGATGTTATAGAGACATGATCTTTCATTTTATCTGGAACAATAAATAATTGCATAGGCCCCAATCCTATTCAACCCTCATGAGTGATAGGCCTTGTAGGCATACAGGTCTTTAGTGTAGATATAACTTTCCTTCCAGAAAGGTCCCAAAGAATTGTAAAATATTGACCCACAAAGATTCTGATCACCTGCCACTGACATGCAGCCACCTCTGAAGCACGGCAGAGAACCTGCTGCACAACAGAATAATAGCACAGATTAAGACCAGGGGACTTGAGAGTTTTCCTATACTCTATCCATTTTCATTGCATAGCGATTAGAAGACCCTTGGAACATGACAAAACATTTCGTGTTAATGATGATATTGCAGTTAAAAGCTCCTTAAATGACAGCTTTGCAGCTCCAATGGGGCTTTTTAGGCATGGGTGTACAGGGGCATTTCTGCGTATTCAAATTCCACTTTACACAGAAAAATGCTTAAGCAAGCAATAAGAGGGGAAGCAGTGCTGGAATGTCTGAGGGCAGTGATGTCTGGCTGAGAACCACATGGCTGTGTAGGCTGTTTCTCTGTTATTTCCTGTTTGAGTGTAGACTGAGCTTGTTCCTCATTCAAGCAGCCTCTGTCATGACAGACCCACTTGATTGCTGTTCTATGCTGCCCTGGAAAAGACTAGGACCTTGTAAAGGAGAGGAGCTCTCCCTGCTGGCCAGAAGTTGTGCAGTAAGAAGCATTACAGGGAAAGTTTCTAGGTCAGTGTAGTAAGAGAAGTGACTCTTCTTCATCACTTGCTGTTGTACACAGAAAGGAGGAAATAATTGCAGTGCTGAGTTAGCATCATGTGAGGGGTACATAAGCAACAGAAGACTGGTGACTAATGTACTGGGAACAAAGCTTTTTGTCAGACTCACAGGCCTCCGAGCTCTAGTTCCCAAGATCAGTGTGTCGAAAGAGCCTGGGAGTCTCATAAGAAAAGAGCGCGTGCCCCATAAACTCTCATGTGGGCTGGGGTGGTGAGAATGAATTACTTTTTGACATAGCCTGGATTATTTTTGAGACTCTGAGTCTGGAGGGCTACTTCAGGAGTCATTTGTTTAACCCACAACCTTGCAGCAAGTGTGCAAACAAGTTTGAACATCCAAGGGCTTCATAGGCATGCTAAGGCAGAAAATGCCAACTCCTAGCATCAAAGGCCAGCTGCAGTCCTTGAAGTGCTTCAAGTCAGACACTAGCTACACTGCCACAGAGAGGTGGGCAAGCTGACTAGATGATGGCAATCTTTTCCATCTCCCATTTTTAAAGTTAATGCGGGTAACTTGGAATTAAGCTCAATCACACTTGTAGGATAAAATGAGTACACAGGATACACTAGGGCAGGCTGGCACTAAAGGTTACTCCAGATCTTAGTGGCTGCTTACAGACGTGATAAAAAAGAAAAACTACTTTACTTTCAGCTCAGTGTGCCCCCACATTGAGTGCAGCATACGCCCAGAAGAGGCATCACATTAGTTTGACACAGCTTGCCCAACGTCTGTACAGATCACATACTTCAGCTGGGCTTTTTGTTGCTTTTATCTAATAGCTGATTGAATCAGCTTTAAATAAAAAAGTGCCAAAAAGCCCTGCTGAAGCACATGATCTACACAGATGCTGGGGAGCTGGGTCAAACTAATGTGCTTCCTCTTTTGGTAAAGCACTGTTTTGTTTTCTTTCTTCATGTCTGTCAGCAGCATGCTTGGGCCACTATAGTATGCCTCAAACCGGAGTCTGCACACCCACGGGGTATACAGAAAATCTCTAGAAGTTATGCAAGATGAATAGGAGAGGAGACAGAGAGAAATGTAAATAGTGGGGGAAAAGGAAAGAAAAATAGCTCTGAGGTTGTAGTGGAAAGGTCACACTGCAGTTGTAGTGATAGTGACGCTCTATTTATTGTCAGTACCATGGAATAATAGGTGTACACAGCTGTATAATAAAGGGGTTGGCGACCCCAGAAACTTTGAGAATCACTTGATCCAGGCAACGTCTGGGAATTGGAAAAGCAGGAGAGGTAATTACTTTAGCCCAACATATTTTTAAGTGTGGATTAAGGACATATGAATATTAATCCAGCATCATTTCAGATGCTTATTTGCAAATGAATAGGGCCAGCTGCATACATTTTCCAGATCACCAATGGGTTCACTGGATCTTGCTGTCTTTCAAGGACAGAGACAGAGGGTGGCAACTTTTGCACTTACCCGGCCTGGGTAGCTCTGGAGGAACTTGATTTTCTCATATAACTTGATGTTGTCTGCTCTGAGGTTGTCCAGCTCACTTTGGAGGGCCTGCATAGTGTGCTGCATCAAGCGGTTCTCCTGCAGCATATAGAAAGAAAGCAGCATCAGTTGGAGCTATGCGGGTGTTGGGAGAAAGGGGAGTGGGGTGAGGAAACGGTGTTTTAATTTGTTCTACAGCAGAAATGAGCCCCCATTTCCTCCCATCTGTGTAAGCTGTTGGGACGAATCAGCAGAGATAAAGCATAGATGGAAGTATCATAGAGTCATGGAGAAGTAGGGCTGGAAGGTGCCTCCAGAGGTCATCTAGTCCAACCCTCTGCCTGAGGCAGGATTATCCCTATCCAAACCATCCTATTCAATCCATAATCTAAACTCTATGCAACACTGCTGACTGAAAACAATGCAATACACAAGGGATAGGCAGAGTACACAAAGGAACTTTACAACTGCAACATCCAAATGGAGCCCTAAGTGCTTGACCAACTAGAGAAAGGAGGACCTGGAACCAAAGAAGAGGAAGACCTAGACATCTCAAGAGAAGAAGCAGAAGAAGCCATTAGAAGCCTGAAGAATGAGAAAGCACCTGGTGTAGACAACGTACCTGCAGAATTCTTGAAGACAGGTGACAGCATAACAAGCAGTCTTCACAAAATGCGCAACATGATATGGAAGGAAAAAACTTGAACAACCCAGTGGACAAAGTCAGTCATCATTCTCCTTCCTAAAAAGGGAAGTCTCCACCAATGCACAAACTACCGCATCATGAGCCATCCAAGCAACGTACTTCTAAGAATAATACTGAACAGACTGAAGCCTCAAGTAGAGACCATGCTGGTGGAAGAGCAAGCTGAGTTCAGAGCAGGGAGAAGTACCACAGAGCAAATTTTGAGCATCCAAGTATTGTGTGAAAAGTACCGTGATCACCTGAAAGAACTTCACCATAACTTCATAGACTTCAAGAATATAGACATTGGACTTATGACACATTATAACCTGCCTGACAGCTGACTTCCCAGGTACCTCTCCACTTTTCATCCCCCTCTCTCCCCCACACCCAGCCTGTCTCTTACCCATTGACTCCTCATTTTACATTTTCACTGACTGCCTGTCTTGTATGCAGACCAGCCCAGCCTCTGGCCTCTTTACTTTTCATTCCATCCAGGAAGAGCACACACCAACTGCTGAAACTTCCTCAGCCTGACAAAGGGTTTTTGAACCCAAAAGCTTGCTTAAATTTTTTTTTCTAACTATTTAAGTTGGTCTAATAAAAGATATCAGATTCACCTAAAGAACCTTGTCTGCCTAGACTTCAAGAAAGCTTTTGATAGGGTGTGGCACAAAGCACTTTGTTTCATGATGAAGAAGCATAATATCAGCAGATCCCTGATAACATTAATAGAAGAGCTTTACAGCAATGCAAGTAGTGGAGTTCTGATCAACACCGACATTGTTGAACGGTTTGCCACTTCAGTAGGAGTGCACCAAGATTGCCTGCTCTCACCACGCCTTTTCAATCTCTTCCTCAAGCAAATCATGTCAGACATCTTAGAGAATTTCACAGGAACTGTATCAGTTGGAGGGCAGAAGATCAACAACTTGTGCTTTGCTGATGACATCAATCTGATAGCAGGGATATCTGAAGAGCTTCAAGAACTTACAGAAATGCTAGACAAAACTGCAAAGAATGGAAATAAGCACTGAGAAAAGCAAAGCAATGACACCTCCAAGATCACTGACAGCAATGCTGATGTGAAGATTGGCAATAAAAAACTAGAAAGAGCAAGAAGTTTGAAGTATTTGGGAGCCACCATCACAGAAGACTTACCATCTGAAAAGGAAGTCAAGACCAGAATAGCCATTGCCACCAGCCAACTAACAAGCAAAAGAAAATCTGGACAAGCAGCAATATTGCACTAAAGGTAAAATTCCATCTGCTGCCTGCTGTGGTCATCTTTACGATGCTTTATGGCTCTGAGGCATGGATGTTTAATAAGAAGTTAGACACCAAAATTGTGGCATTTGAAATTTGCTGCTTTAGGAGACTGCTGCGTGTCTCATACATTGAGCAACAGACCAATGAGTCTGTCAAGCAGCAAATCAGTCACAAAATTGGAACCTAAAAACTGTTGTTGGAGGTTGTGCGATGAAGGAAGCTGCAATGGTTTGAACACATAACAAGAAGGCCAGGCACCCTTGCCAACACCATAATGCAGGGGAAAGTGGAGGGCAAGAAAAAAAGGTAGACCCAAGAAAAGCTGGGGAATCAGCAAAGCCTATAAGGATGAAGAATACACAGAGTAGAACACAGACATAGCTACATCTAGATGATCCCCAACCAGTGGCTGTCCAACCTCTTCTTGAACACCTCCAGTGATGGAGAGTCCACAACTTCCCTAGGCAGTCTGTTCCACTGCCTCGCTATTCTAACAGGGAAGAAGTTTTTCCTGATATAACTTACTTTGCTGCAACTTCAAGCCATTGGTCCGTGTCCAAGAGCTTTGCTCCAGAGTCAGTGCACCTATAACCCATAGCTCCAAAGAAGTCAGCATAAGCAACAACAGGAATGAGACAGCTGTTCCCCGCCTGTGGTTCAGCCAAGTTCTGCAATCCCTGCTGTGCGGCTCTGCCTGTGCCCTCAAGCTCCAGATGTTCCATCCAGCACATGTGCACAGAGCAGCTGAGATGAGAGGCACTCCTTGCCAATTAAGCACCACATTTGGATCAGGGAGGCATTTTATGCCATGGTCAGATTGGTGTGGACTGATGGGGTTTTTGCTTTCCACTGTAGTGAGGGCACAGCCCTCTTCCTTAGATCTCCCCAGCATATTTTAACAGCCCTCACAGGAGCAAGACACTGGCCACCATTGTCCCTCCGCTTTACCTGTGGCAGGCTTGTGATCTGTGACAGATACAGTGTTAGTAATAGGTAGACAAGGATTTGTATGGGATTGTTGGGACAGGGATGATCCTGCCTAATGAAGGGGGCTGGACTAGATGACCTTCAGAGGTCCCTTCCAGCCCGACTTTTCTAACAGTTCTATGCTAGGATTCCTCAGTCACTGGGGAAAAGTGATTCTGTCTCCAGGCTCCTGTCTCACTCGATGAAGGATCTTACACAGGAAGCTGGGGGCTCCACACCATAAAATCTAAACTTGCAAATGACTTCTAAAAAATGTCAAGGCAGATAATAATGTGAAGAGAATAGAGGGTGAGACAGAGCCAGAATCTTTGGGTTCTCTGACACCCTTCCAGGGTTTTGTGGAATTAGACTTGCAATTTTACCAGTTAAAACACTTTACTATTTGCAATGCAACCTCTATTTATATAGTCATCTCAATGCAGACATCCCAGAAATCTTTGCTAGGATGCCAGTTATAAACTACCACTAGAACAGCAACAGAAGGTCAACATTGTCTCCTGAGTGGGAACAATACTGAAGGGACAGTACAGGATTCGTTGGTCTCGTATTTTAGTGACAGATATCTAAGGAAGCACCATTACAAAAATGCACAATTGCTTTGTTGGAGCTTTAAGTTAATAGGATAGTAGCCTTGACTTAAGAAGCAGGTAATTTCTGAGTGATTTTGTTCATCTCTGTTAGTTTCCTAGGGCCCCAGCTAAAACCCTTTAGAAACTCATGCCCTCTAAGTGTTAGACTGGGGTGATGGATGGCGGCGGTGGCCATCTGCCACCCTGCATCTAAATGGCCAGGAGATGTCTGTGTGGCCTGCAGAGGGACGCTGCTGCCCTCGCCCTGCCCCGACCCTGCTCCTGAGAGGTGGCAGTGCAGGGTGGTAGGTGGCAGAGCTCTGTCCCTGCCTGCCCGTGTGTACCCCCGAGGGTGTTCCCAAGTGCCCCTGGGGGTACGTGTACCCCCAGCTGACAACCCCTGGCCTAGGGCATGACCTTGCTGACAGCCATATGGAAAGCTCAAACTGTCTAGCATTCCCAAGTCCGGTGTTTGGGAACCTGCCAACGTACCGCCTCTAGCTCTTGGTTCCGGGCCCGGAAGCGTTCCCTCTGACTGGAGATGATGGACAGCAGGGAATCCATCTGCCCCTCAGGAAACGGAGAGCTGGGAGATGGAGGACAGCCTAGGAAGCAGAACGCATTGTGAGAAACCATTCCAGCTCAGCACATATTCGGTGTCAACCAGACAGAGAATGTATGGGGCTTTCATGAATTTGCCCCAGGCCACACTGCCTGCCTCTGTGGAGGTTTCTCCTGGGAGAGAATCACCAGTGAAGACTATTCATGATGTGGTGATTCAGTGCAATCTTCAGCTGCCCTGGTCACCCCCTCAGCGCAGCAATTCCTCCTGCCCACTGGGGACAATCTCTCATGGTCTCTTTTGCAGTAGCATTGGCCATAGAAAGGACCTCTGCAGCTCAACCAGCTCTGATCTGGCCCCTTCTCTCCCTTTCCATGGCTGACAAAATGCTGCTGTTCACTTCTCAGTGTACCCTGATAAAATATCTCCCTTTCAGCCTCATTTAAAACCTTACAGGCTGCTTTCTGGACTAAAACAACCACCTCATTTACTGCACCCAGGGTTGGGAACTGCACTGTGAAATTTCCCTGCGTGTGCATGGCTGTGGCTGGATTATAAGCAACGCCAGCATGTAGCCCAACTGGATGGCCAACTCCTAGAATGGCCTATTGAACAAGATGAAGCGTCTCAAGGGTTTTTCTCCTGGACGCCAGATGATAAATACATCCGAGAAGGCTGTGACTCAATCAGTCTGCACAGTGGAGCTATTCATAGCAGCAGGATGGGTGGCTGCTGGTTGTTTTGCTTGGTAGAACTGTTGCCATGATATTGTTTATCATGCATTTTCAAAACCTTTCAAAACAAAAAGGAAAGGAAACGGGTTCTTTTCCAGAGGAGCCAACCATCATTATTTATTTGATTCATTTTTTCCTGCAGACCTCTGAGCAAACAGCAAATGTAAAGGAAACATTTAGCTTGCTTGCCCTGGAGGGGATTCAGTGTGGAAAGATCAAAAGTCAAAGCGCATGGTATGTTAGTTCCAGCTGAATTGTGTGCGCGCACGAATGTGACAGCAGCGTTGCAGCAAGAAGGAACGGGGCCCCACACTGATGTACTCTGTTGCCCAGGCCCTTGCTTACAGCAGCAGCAGAGACAGGTAGTGATCTTGACCTGTTCCTCAAGACCGTCCGTGTCTGCTCTTCAGCAAGGCAAAATCACTGCAGCAGATTAGACACAGGGCGGAAATTGCCTTCTGCATGCAAGTGTGCTTTTGGGACGAGAATCAGTGCCCACAGACAGCAACTGCTAGAAACACTGCAGCAGTCTGATCCAGCAAAAAAATGAAAGCAATAGTATAGGAGCAGCAGCTGACAAGGGCTGATCTTGAGGGATGCACTCTCACAAACCAATAGAAGCTGTGACCCTCTGTTGAGTCCCAGCTCTTGCATTAAACTCCCTGGATTATTACACAGCTCCCAAAGCAATAACTGACTCACTTTAGGCTCTTACCATAAAAAAGGGCTGTAGCTTCCTTGATGGGTTCAGGGATCTTCTCTAAACTGTGCACAGCAGCACCCTGGATGGAAAAATCAAAAGCAAAGATTTTTTAGTGAAGACGTAGACCAGGTCCTATGGTAATGCAGGGAATGCCATGCCTGAGCAGAGCAATTGTCCATCAGATGCATCACCCTGACCCCTACAGTGACTCAGACCAGATGCTCCATGGGAAAGCATAATCTCAAAGCAGGTTTCATGCTGCAAACAAACTACCAGGTTTATGGGGAGGTACAGACCTCAACTGTGCAAATGGTGAGAGGTAAAGTCATTTCCAAGAGATGCAAGTAAAACAAAACAAACCGGACTGCAATGTGACAGCTCTGATAACACAGGGACACATGATAAGAAGGCACCTTGAGCTGAACTTTCAACCTGAGTCTTATTGAAATGTTAGGGTAAATTTGTGGCGACTTGCTGCCATCCCTCTTCCCAGCAGACTTCCCTACCTATGTTGAAACCCATCTCATTGCCTCAGCACATCTGGCAAACTCTGTGTGGCCACAGCTGTAGTACCTGAGTCCCAAGTGTGCAATGAAATCATTCTAGGGTTGCATGTATTTGGGGGCTTCTCAGACCAAGGGAAACTAGTGTCTGGGAGAAATAAAAAGCATTCATTGAAAGCACTGTCTCGAATACCATGGAGAGGTGGAGGGAGATTTTCAGTGATCATGGGAATGAGATGGGAAGAAGAGGAATGGCAAAGCACTGTGCCATTTGCAGAGTGGGGGGTCTGAGAACAGAGATGGTGAAGGAGCATAAAGGGATTGCTTCTTCAGCTGCTTGCAGGCTGTAGCAAGATATTAAAACCAACTTCTTGTCCTGCTTGGGAACCATGTTGGTCCTCAGCCTCTGCTTATCCTAGTGGCCATTTTTGTTTCACATGCCCTTTGCTGAACAGGAAAGGAGCTTTAGAAATCAGTGGATCAGCAAATTCGGGACCTCCAGAATTACCTCAGCATCAGGGCGATGCACTGCAGACATGGACTGGATAGTGCTGAGGTCGTGCTCCAGCTTGGTGATGAGCTCCTTCTGGCCAGCAACAGTAGAAACAGCTTCGGTGAACTGGATCTGCAGCTCAGCGCAGCGTACTGCAAAACAAAGCCCAGGAAATGGGCCTGTCAGCAAGAAGGTGATAGCCTGACTCCCTTTTCCCCTCCCGCTAGTCTTGCTGTTGGTCTAGAGGGTCCCAAACTGTGCACCACCAATTTAAAATGATCCAACCTTAAATACCACCAGCCAGTTTTTGTCATATAAACTAATTATAATAAATCTGTTAACATGTACCACTGACAGGTGGTCTGCATACCACTGGTGGTACCCGTACCATTGATTGGGGACACGTGAACTGTGTGTGGTCCTGGAGTCTGCTAAAAGACAGAAAAAGCCCTGGAGTTTCTCTCAAATTCTACATCTCTGCATAGTGGGCGGTCAGTAAAACAACCCTACAACGTCCTGGACACAGGTGGACCTCAGCTTCCAGGTGAGGATTTCCATCAGCATTGCTCAGTTCATTTACTGGACTGGTGAAGCACAGGTTGGCCACTGGGGTTTGCTTTGACTAAGTGAAAGGGAGCTGAATCCTAATCAGAATTTCCCCACTGTGCAGGAGAGAATTTGGACCTGGGCTTCAGGCTCAGACCAATGCTTGTTGCTCAGTCTGAGATTAAATTGTCTTGGAGACCCTGTAGCAAGAGGAACAAAATCACCCAGGCATCATTCTAAAGGTAATGCTAGGAGACCATCAGAGAAGGACATCACCTTACATCCAGCACAGGTATCTTCAGATAGAGCAAAAAATGGAGTTTTCTACTTCCCAGCTCCATAAGCTTTGGCTGGGATCTGAGAATCAAGCTAGGCCTTGTCCTTCTTGTTACTTCTCAGCAGTGGAAAACATTTTAGGTTACATTATGGCTGGGTGTCCTACCTAGAAAGCCCCACTATGTACAGTGGTTTTGTACAGGTGGGGCCGACTAGAATTTGGCAGCATGCTTTGCTGATGCACAAGGAGTCAGATCCAACTTTCCCTCTGAGCTCTGCAGGGCTTATAGACACAATCAGCAGTTAAAACTTATTTTAATCCCTAAAGTCATCTTAACAGGCTGGGGCATTTAAGACAGCGGGTGGCATTCAGATTTTACTCTGAAAACATAGCAAGCATTTTCTCAAAAGCTCCACCAACAAAAAGGACTGAATAGACTTTCTCCAAAATCTGCTCAGCCAACACCGGAAGTAAGAGCTACTCCTGTGTATAGCACAATCCACTAAGGATCAAAGCTGGGGCCTGGGATGAAAACGCCTATTGATTAGTAATGCTGTCACCGTATTCCTCCCTCTACACCAAGTAATCAGGAAATCAGTGGCTATCTTCCAAATGAATTTCTCTTTTAGCATGATTTGTGCTTGTACCTGTTACTGGTGTTAGGACATGCCAGCTCCAGCTTATCATAAATACTATTCTAGCGATATAGATTTAGATCCTGCAGTTTTCACACAGACAAAACTCCTGTTGACCTTAGCAAAGGCTGGGGGCTCAGGCCTACAGGGTATGAATTTTCAGGTGGGCCAAAGCTCAGCTAACAGCTGTGAGATTCCCTTGGTGAGGATACACCTACTGATTATTCACCTGAATCCCAAACAGCCGGGTGGCAAAATGCTCATTTAACACAATCAGGTAAGTCAGAGCTGCTCAGGCTCCACATGAAGGAGCCGCAATAGGGAAGCTCACAGGAAGAGGAGGGAAGGCAGAACGGATCCTGTGCCGCTGGGGCCCCCACCCTCCCTGAAATCATCAAATAAAACCTCACTTTGAGCTGCATAATGTGATGGCAGCAAAATCCCCTGCCCCACCCACCACTTGGCCTGGTTTGGAGTTTTGCTGCAAACACAATCGTAAGCCTAGAAAGCTCAGCTGCAGCATGTGATGTTTAGATAGAGTCAAGGTTGGGCGATGACTCTGACACCGCAGCCCGCAGACCAGGTGAAATACAGTGTTCGTGACAGCCCTCCCAGGAGATTTTGGTCTTGCTAGAATCAGCATCCCGCATGCCAGAATTGACGTACTACCCTCCCACATCCCTTTACCACCCACAAAGACCAGGCTATCCTGCTCCCCTGTCATCGTTTACCCTTTGTCATGATAGGGGTATCCTACCTGCAGCTCAAAGGCTAGTTTGTGGTATAGACAAAAGGGGCACACTGCTGAGAACCAGGAAAAATGGTTTCTCGCTCAAGTTCTGACAGCAACTCAGTCTGCTCTAGGGGTCACTCGCATTTTTTGTTTTTGCTGTGCTCCTGCCTCAGAGGAATTGTGAGGATTATTTGCTGGAGAGTCAGAGATGCCTTAATACAAGGTGCTGCTTTAGTGCAAATCACTATTTTTTTTTGTATGCAACCACTACAGCAATTTTTTAAAATCAGGCCAGAGAATGATGGCAGAAAAATATGGGTGACACACTGCAGCCACAGTTGTATTATTTCTTTTTGCTGCATTTATGTTGAAATTGTATTACCCAACACTTCACAGCTTCTGGGCTTTTGTGGGCTAAGACATAAATGCTCAGTAAAAAAAAAAAAAAGGCTGGTACCACTAGAGGTCACTGTGACTTAAGAAATGGGAGGGCTGTTAGTCTGTGTTCTGCAAAACATTTGTGCTTCGCAGAACCCTTTAATTAATTACAGTCACAGAATATTTCCTGACACAAAATATTTGCAGCAGTAAGATTTAGAAATAACAAAGCCTCTTCCCTAAAGTTAATGATTTAATTGACTTTTAAATCACATTAAAGTGTAATTGGGAATTTGCCATTAACAGACAGTAACAATTCTGCTCTGTGCTCAGTGATGGAAAAGAATTCACCGACTCCAGTAAAAGCAGGATTGCCCCAGCTGATAGAGGTGGAAGCAGAGACTGCCAGGACCCATGCACGATGGTCAGAGGACTGTACACTCAGGAAAGGGGAAGACCTTCACTTTTTGTGTAGGGA
>NW_017729013.1:8799908-8813790 GCF_001723915.1 Gavialis gangeticus | reverse complement strand
GACTGTACACTCAGGAAAGGGGAAGACCTTCACTTTTTGTGTAGGGAGGGTGGCAAAGGGAAGAGAAACACCGCCAGCCACCCTGGGTGCTGTGCTTTTGGTGCTCTCTTAGGGAGTGTGTCAAAAGACCCAGGCAATCTGCTGAGCTTGTCACACAGAAGAGAGATGGTCACAGAGGACTCGGAGGCAGGGGTCCTCCAATGAATGTGGGTCACATAACCACTAGGGCTGTGCAAAGCTTCAATTTGGCAGAGATACAGCCTGATCTGGGGGCTGAATCTCGGAATCCAAATCGAATCAGAAGACCCTTTAATCTCTCTGAATTGAATGGGAATCCTCCAAATCGATTTGGAGAGATTAGGAAAGATTTAGCAATTCAGACAGACACAGCTTTAAATGTTTTTTCTACATACCTCTAGGTAGCAGGGGCTCATGAATGCAGTGGTGCTGGGGTGCATGGAGTGCCCCACAGAAGCACGTGGGGCTCCCCAGTGCACTTGGCAGCAGACCTGGAAGTGGACCAGAAGCACTGGTTCACTTCCAGGAACCCCCCACACCCCTTTGGCTCGGTGACTGGTGCCTCTTGGGCCTGGGGGGATGCCCACGATCCTCCCACAGCAGCCTGCTGAGTCGAGGGGAGGGATGCCCCCGTGCGCTTGGCAGCAGACTTGGAAGTGGACCAGAAGTACTTCTGGTCCACTTCCAGGTTCGCCACTAAGCACGTGGAGGGCCCCCCCCCCCACGCTCCTGTGGGACACTCCATCTGTGCCAGCACTGCAGCGTTCATGAGCCGCGCTGGTACCTCGAGGTATGTAGAAAAAACATTTAAAGCTGTGTCTATGTCTGAATCGCCAATTCCCTGAATCAGCATTGAATCTTCAGATTCGGATTTGGCCGAATTGAATCAGGGACAGTGATCCGAATCAACTAATTGAATCACTGTCCCCAGTTCGGGCTGAATCTGAATCCGAATCAAGTAGGGCCTGTTTTGCCCACCCCTAATAACCAGCTCATCATTTTGTCAGTCTGAACTTTAAATTTACCAACTATCATTTTGCACGTAGGGATCGAATTAGTTTGATGCCGTTGCAGAACATTTTCTTGGCTGCATTTTAGCAGCTGGATATTGTGTCAGGGTAAGAGCAGAATGAGAAATGACTCCGTTACATTACTTGGCACTTGCACAGCATCATCTATTTGAGCATCTCCAGGTTCTTTACAGAGAGCCCTCAGTAACACAAGCCCCATTTTGCAGTTGTGAAGGCTGAGGCATAAAGAGCCAGGGGACTGACTCAGTCTCACAGCACAACTGCCAGTTTCCAGCTCAAGCTAGTGGGCAATGCTGCTGACCAACGTAGGAAAAAATCACTGTAATCAATTTCTGTGGCTCTAAGGACTCAGACTCAGTCTGTATTTACAAATGCACCCTTCCTTATGAGGTCACATGCAAAAGGAAACAGATTTCTCCCTTTGCTTCATTTTCTGTATTTGTTTTAAGCTTTAGTAGTCACAAGAACAAGCTCTGACTTCCTGTTTGTAGGCAGACCAGAAAGCTGGCATGAGACTTCCCTCTCCCCCTCCTCTCCCCTTAGCTTTTTCTCAAGTGATACTCAGTGACTCGAGGTTGGACAGGTTGCCTGGGTTTTTTTTCCCTTTTGAAAAAGAAAAGAAAAATCAGAAAAGAATCTGCCTCCTCCTCCAATCTGCTGAGTGTTAAATGGATTAAAAACTCCTCCTCATTTGCTCAGGTTTCACTTCCCCAGTATTACTCATGTCCACAATCTTACTAATTCACAAATTATCCACAGAAGGTCTTCCAGGAAAACAAGATAGACAAGAACCGAGCTTCTAAAGAACAACCCAAGCAAAGCCTCTCTGCCCTTTCTTCTCACTCTCCAAGCTCTTATGTTATCAACAACAAGCAAAACACATTTTTTGCTTCCCTGAGGATCAGCTTTGGACTCATGGGCACTCTAGCCTGAGATCCCCATTATTAAGTCTTAAGCCTTCAGTTAAAACAAAAAAAAAAAATTCAGCATTTTTCCTCTGTACGTTGCTGCATAACTCTTCAGACTCGCAAACAGATGAAGCTAGTTTAGGATAAGTGAATTTTCACTGCCTGTTCAACTGATCATACTCCAGTGAATCACTGGACCAAGCAGCTGAAATCAAGGAAAAACAGAGTTTTAAGCTGTGCAGCTCATTCTCAAACCGGGTGGCCGAGCGCATGCGTGAGGGTCCCGAAGCAGTGTCCAGTCACTAGGCCTCTCAACCCTTTTATCACTCTGTTAAGGGTGGTGATGAACTAAAACAATTGGGCAATCTAATGCACTCAATCATCAGCATCCGCAAAATAACACGACCCCCTGAAACATGTCCTTCTGCCTGTTGGTGCTGTCTGGCATTGGTGATTTTTACCTGCTTGCTCACAGATGAAACACTAAGCAGCTGGGAATGAAAGATTACTGAGGAATCCTATGCTTTCAGAAGAGTACTTAACGAGGCAACAGACAGAGCAAATGGGAGCTCAGTTCCTGGTTTTTGTATGAGGGTAGCGTGACAAGGAGGCATAGAATTAAATCTCCGCTTGTGCAAGACGGAGAATCTGGGCCTTTGTGTTTGGTGTCTGTTGTGCTCGCGTTCCTACTCCATTATTACAGCAGCTTAAAGGGGACATATTATAGGAATCTGCCCCAAACATTAACATTTCCTTTGTCCCATTAACTGTACTATACAGACTCTTCAAAGGGAAGCAACTCAACTTCACCATGCCTTTGCAGAGCACGTAATGCAAGACCGACACAAACCAAATCTACGCTTCCAAAGAAACCTGAGCTCTGGGGTGTCCGAAATCCCAAATGAAATTTTGCTGTGGTGCCATCTCTGATGTTAATATTCAAGCCTAGTCTTCAAATTAATTAAGTTAAAGGCAATTGCACAACTTTTACTAGAGGAGCTGGTGAGCTAGAGTCCCCAGTTTGGACTTGACTATAGCCAGGTGGCTGAAGAACTTCCCCAGTGGAGGTTTGGATTGCTGCACGCTGAGGAAAGAATCAGACCTTCCAGGTCTCCAGCTTCCTGAGCAAGTCACTGACCTCCTAAGGGAGGAGCCACTCCCAGGACCTCCTGTTTTAAAATAAAACCCTATTTTTAAACAGATGACTTGGACATCTACACCCAAGGAGAGAGTTGCAGCAAACACCTCCCTGCACCTTGGAGTCAGGTGAACAAGCCCTGGGACGTGTGGGATTTTTAGCATCTCCCAGAGGACTAGCCATTTTTGGATTTAAGGTGCCCAACACTCCACAAGCACTGTACAGAGAGCTTAAGCACCAAATGCTGGGCTGGGTACCCAAAGCCTAAAAGGCACGGCAATGCTGAGCATCATAACACCCAAGCCCTTTTGTGATGCAGCCCTTAGTCTAATTAGGAGGGGGTGAGGAGTAATGGACATGTAGGAGGAAAACTGGAACCCATCTATCCAAAGAAGAAAATATCTAAAAAGACCACCTGGAAATATTCTCCCTGGAAACAGAAGTGACAAATACAACCTCCTTGATTTAAGAAAGGAAACACGTCACATCGTAACAAATGAACGCACCTGTTATTTAATTCCTTTGGTAGGAGATCTTAGAAGGACCTCTGAGTTGCTGAACTTTTGGCCTGTTCAAACTCTTACTGACAACAATGGAGTTGGATCAAGCCTTTTGTAAGGACTGGTCATTTAGGAAGAACTTTTCTGAGAAGGATTATTGCAGAGGATCACTTAACAACTGGCTGGTAGGAATGAATATAGACATTCCCCAACCAAAGACTGATGAGGAGGAGAACAATAGTACTGAATACCTTTAGGGCGTTATTCAAAATCTCAAATCTCATATGAAAACTCCTGCCAGTCTGCGCCTCCTAAATTCTTTTGCCACCTCTACTGGAAAGAATTTGGGCTGATGGCATTGTTTCCCAAACTGTGAGGAGAGAGATGGGGCAAAAATGTTGCCAGTGAAATCTGGAAGGTTTTGCAAAATCTGATAGCATTTTGTAGTGTACATTTGTCCCGCTCCTGTCTGTGATCACATCATCAGTTTTAGGATTGAGGAAGGCTTCCCTTCCTCAAACAGGAGGTTAAAATTCTCCTGAATATCAAGGAAAAAAAAAATCTTGTCCCGGAGCCTGGGATGATCCTTTAACTATAGCAGTTATGAATCCAGCAGATGTACACACATCAGGGGCATGTGTGTGACAATTTGTAAGAGTGGTAAGAGCTTTGAGTCATGAAAGAACCCTAGTGATTGGATTCTCTTGGCAAATCATCCAAAATGTATAACATCTGTTTTCACAGATGGAGAAAAATGAGACATAAACAACTTAGTTTGAAGGTATGAGACCAGACATAAATGAGAAGAAATCGTTTTATTCCATGAAGTGAAAGCTTGATTTCTGATTGTTGAGAACATCTTAAGTGTAGATAACAAAAACAGAAGTGGTCTGGGAAGGTAGAAGAGCCTTTCTTTGGAAAAAACCCTCTCGTTTATTCTCTTAGAAAGAGACGGACAGAAAGACAGACGTGCATTGAAACACGAGTATCTTTGGGTTCTAAAATTACTCGACTGACTGAACAAATGCTGTTATAGAGATTAACTGGTGATGCGCAGAGTATAAAAGGTTAGAAACTGGAGCACAGGGCCTGTGACCCACTGGAAGTCAAAGGCAGTAAATTCCAAGGTCATTTGGAGTAGTTGTTTCAGGAACCACGCTTGTAAACCAAAAACTTTAATTTTCTAATGGGATGGCAGATTCTGGAAGGACAATCCTGTTTAAATATTATGCTATTGGTGGAGGCAAAGTATAGCTGTCACAACTCCATGCCCAATGCTCTGGGAAGCTTAGGTGAAGGGCACCTGCTCAGATTTTCCATCTGCCCGAACTTCACTGATCATGTCTGCAAGGATTAGGAGTCCTTGCTACAATTCTTGTTGCAAGAGCACCAGGCTCTCCACTGCCCACATGGTACTAGGGTACACTGAAGCAGTCTGAAAGGAGCATTAAAAGTTATTTTTTAGCACAGAATAACTGAGAAAAGGAAAGGAAGAGACTTTTTCCCCCAGAGCTCTGCTCCTCTTTTAAGAGGCCTGGAGGTAATGGGTATAGCACTGGACATCTAGAGTCACTTAGCTGAAATACAATTCTGTATCTCTGTTGTGACGAAGCCATGCTCCTCATTAGCAAGGCTGCTTGGTTCCACACTTTGTATGGGAAAGAATACGAGGTTCAGACAATCCATTCTTCTCCATCTCAGTTCAGCTAAGCAGACGCTCATCTCAGCAGACACCTAGTCTAAGATGCAAAGAGCCAAGGATTTCAAGGCAAAGATTCAGGTCAGGAGGCTTCCAACAGGAATGCAGTGTGAGGCCCTCAACAAAGGACCTGCATGCAGTTCCATATATGTCAGAGCATACACCCTCTTCAGTTCCATGTTCAGCACTTTGTAAGTTGTTTCAGACCTTTCCACAGCCCCCACTCTTGCCTTTCTGTATAGGAGCCATTCATTTGACTTTACCCTTCATTCCCCCTTTGGGGACAACTGACTTTGCTCTGCACTGCAGCAACAAAGACACAGGAGTGTGGATAGTTTTACTCTCTTTTCTAAACACTGAATCAGCACCAATGAAATCAGTCTTTTAGCCTAACAAAGCATCATTAATAGTTGCCTCACTGAGGTTTAAATTAATCTGTAGGTAAAAGGTTCTTTGGGTAGATGTGATGTCTTTTATTAGAGCAACTGAGTAGTTGGAAGAAAGGTCTTTGCAAGCTTTTGGGCACAAGTACCCTTCTTGAGGCATAGGGACTCTGACTTATTCAGTCTTCTTACGCTTGAAGAAGGGTACTTGTGCCCGAAAGCTTGCAAAGACCTTTGTTTCAACTACTCAGTTGCTCTAATAAAAGATATCACATCTACCCAAAGAACCTTGCCTGCCTATAACCTTAGACCAACATGGCTACAACCAAGAACGCTGTAGGTAAAAGGTATTCCTAAGGGGATGGCCTAGATTCTTACCCACAGCCTATGTCTCCTATCCTGGAAGATATTATGGTGGAAACATCATCAACATTAACCCTTAAATGTGCCAAATCCTTCCAAGATGAGCTTGTTTGACTTCCTGGAACAGTTGTCCTGAGTCACTGTACCTACTAACGAGATCTTAGAGGAATTGTCGGTTGTTTACAGATCCCCCCCAACATTTGGTGCCACCTCACACATCGAAACTTTTTCTGAAATCTCTCATTTCAGAGAACCACCTATAGTAGAGCTGCCTAGAAAGGGCTGGGCTGAAAGTCATGCTGGCATAGTACTTTACACGCGAGTTGCAATTCACGCCTGTTTATTGCTTCTGGCATAAATTCGTTCCTCGATTAGACCATCTCCCTAAGGCATTTTACAAAGGAGGTGTCGGCAGTAAGCTGAGAATTAGAAATGGGTGGTGCATTCTTTAAAAGTTGCTTGAAATGCTTGGGCACATCCACCTCCTCTGCAGCACAGAGAGCTGCACTGACCACTCCAAATAGCATGCAGCAGGAAGCTTTCCAAAGGGATCTGGGCCTTGCTACAGTGCACAGGTACACCCCGACAGGGAAACGAAGTTCTATTTACTGGCAAGTAACTTTGGCAATTCCTACTGAGCTTGTCAGACACCTTGTTTTTTGCTTATGGAATCCAGAAAAATAACTGTGAATACATGTAAGACTAGAGCCAGACAATGGTAACAGCAGTAGGCTGGCAAGACTGTGTATTGTGTAAATTCTGCTGACCTACTTTTGCAACAAGAAAAAACATCTCAGATCTTAAAAGCATTGACTTCTGGCTCTTCTGTCTAATGTGCTTAAAAACGGATGCTATTTGGGTAAATGAGCAACCCAGGAGGTAAAAATTATTACCGTTATTTCTTGGTTTAGCCCAGAAAAACTCAGAACAGGCTGAATTTTCTTAACAGTTTAGATCAGAAAAGAGAAGTCCCTGACTACTTTAAGATGAAACGGCTGGCGTTCTTACAAACACAACCGTGTTGCTAAAACATTACAAGGTGAGAACGGGCCATATATTTCCAAATCCTGTAGTCCTGGGATCTGAAAGGCCAGATTTGAGACAGTTGTTAGGTCCATGTCTTTTTGCCTGAAAAGCATTTGCACCCCAATACCTGTTCTGAAAGGTACAATACAATGAAGATGAGATTCCTGTTATTGCTCTTCTGAAACCTGAGGCTGTACTGCAGCATTTGAAGGAAAAAAAAGCTCCTATTATGTTTGCATGAAAATTTAAAAAAAGACACCTTCTGCTCGACTTGTCCAGTATGGAATCTGACATTGGTTATTCTTTTAGCTCTTACCATGCTGGAAGAACGTGCATTTTGGAAGGTACACAGCCACTTGTAAAAATGAAAATGGAGGGCAGAGAGGAAATGGAGGGATAATATAGAAAAGAATCATGAATAGTGACTTGGACATAATGTTGTAAGCTTATTTGGCAGTATCTGCCCAGCTGACAAAATCAGCACACAAGATCATATTTACATAAGCTAACAGAAAGAAGCTTTATCCTGACTAAATTGCACACAATCAAAAAAAAAAAAGCAAAAAAAAAAAAGCTAATTTATGGTCTCTATTACAGCCAGTTTCTTGATATGTGATTAGAAATGTGATTTAATGGCTCAGGGCTATTAAAAGTACATATCTCTTCTCTAGGAAATAGTATCTTAGCCCTTCCCATACTACTTCAGACTCAGACCTGAGGTGCAGGCTATCAAATAGGATCCTTGTAACTCAGTTCTTTGTGACTTGCTCCTAAATTTCTTCATTTACTGAAAAGGTTTCACAGGACCTGCACCTAAGAGCCTAATCTGTTCGTGCAGTGGGCAAATGCTTCTCTGCCACAATGAAAAATAAAATCTCAACTCCTCAGTATAAGTTTAGATGTATTTGCTGTTTGTTTATAAAGACAGTATACCTCCCTTGCAAAATTACACATACGCTTTCAATATATTGGTGTCAATAATATCCTCTTGCACCTGAAAGAACACAAAGGTTCCAAATATACACAGAAAATTAATAAAACTAAGCAAGATAACTGTTAAAGCACAGGCATTTCCGTATCAACATTAAGATGACAAGTCACATTACACAAGACAACCGGATTATCCTCACTGGAATCGACAACACGATCAGTTACTAAACAGCAGAAAACAGTCTATTTAAAACTCATTTTTACATCAGATGGAGCAAACTGTCACAGGTGTAACAAAATGCAGCTGCAAAAGAATGAAAGTTAAATATTAACAAAATGATCAGTGCATTTTAAAGAATGACCCTCTCCTGAAATACTCAATGTACACAAAACTAGAAATGGCAAAGACAAAGAATGAACAAGTTTTTCATTTTGGACCTCGTTACTTTCTCTACATAACACTCACTGCCAGTGAGGTTGTGCTATAAACCAATACGATGAATCTCTCAAACAGCTTGAAGCAAGGGAAGAAACTGGTTAATACCCACATCATAACATCCTATCAGATATTGCTAAACAATATGGGACAGTACAATGTTACATTTTTAGTCCTGGCCCTTCAGAGTTCCTCTCAGTATGCAGAATGAATGCAACAACAAACACTCCCTGGAAAAAAGAATACATGTAATACATACTCTTATTGCAGGCTGGAAAAAATATTTTTTTAAATTGCAGATTAGGAGATACCATCATAAAGTAAGGTTGCAATTGTGCAGTGATTTCAGTGACCCTAAAGTAACTGTTCAAAAACTGGATCACAGCAGGGCAGGTTTATAGGGTCTCATATATATTACAACAGAATTTAAAGACAATTAACCCAGAGAACATTTTCTATTGTTTCCTTTAAACAATATTATTGAATTTAAACATTTCATCTTCATTAATACCACGCTTTAAATTCTAAACCCATGGTTTGCAATCAACACATTTATAGTAAAAACACCCTGCTAGCATTGAAAGGTATTAGGACAGGAACATTTTTTCTTTATATAGGAAATATCTGTTAAAACAAGTAGCAGTGAAGTATGTAGCCAAAACACTAGTGAAATATGTAGCCAAAATTCTGTCGCATCTTCATCTTTGAACGTTAAACATTTCTAACCACTAGTCTATGGTAACTCCTAAACATCCAGGGATGACATTTTTTAAAACTCTAACATGTATTTTGATCTTCAACTCTTGCCTCAAGCTCAGAATGTAATTGCTCCTTGTGGCCCAAATACCCAGTCCAACAAGCTCAGAACACATCCTTTCCTGCCTAAATATGGAGTACAACTTCCACTGAAATCAACTGGCATTTTACACCTAAATTTAACAGATTAGCTGGAATCTAAAATTGGGCTCTTCAAATACTGGAGATATTGGAAACAGATGCTTCATGGAAATCAAAATACAAAGCTAGAAAAGTAAACTCTTACACACACATATACAAACTTCTGTAAGTGAGCAAAAGGCTAAAAGACCTCCCCCCACACAAATGTAAATGTTTGCTGCTTTGATTCTCAGGTCTCACCTTAAGAAAGACAACCCACACATGATTGTGTTTGTATAAAAGATATTTACTTCAATTATCACACCTAGGGTGCTAGTGAATAATAATAATAATAATACATCGTGTGAGTTTCATACAGTGATATTGCTTCTCCATATCATATAGGGACCGTTGTACAGTGCTGAGAACAAACATTATATGGCTAACCAAACAAAGACAGAAGAAACAATGCCATCCTGCTGACGGAGGGAGCACTTCCCTACTACTGCCAGCCATATAAACTTTTACTTTTATGTTTAAACAAATACCAAGAAATAAAATGTTACAAAAGATGAGTCACAGCAACACAACGTGGGCTTCTCAAAGCTACTTGTACAAAAATGACACTTTTTTGGTCAATTGGGTCTTTGTGAGGATTTTTTTTTTTAAATCTGTGATCGTGAATATAACAAACAAGCTCTAAAAACATCTAAGACTTAGTGCGTTACAGAAAAAAATATAAAATACTGCTAAAAATGTAAGACACCACAATACACTGGGGTAAAACTGAGCTTATTATTTAAAAAAAAAAAAAAAAAGTTCTCAGGAAAAAGTACACCACTTTCTGTTTGAGTTCATCTTGTGCTGTGTTAGTAGTCAGGGCATTTCAAAGGTCTGCCCGTTATCATGGCAAGTAGTTATTGCACAAATGCAAGGAGTTAATTTCTTAATAAAAAATGAAACGGGACATAAGGGAAACAATTAAAAAAAAAAGTAAAGAACACTCCCTCCCCCCTACAACAAGCCAGTCTCAATTGACTTTGGATTTAACGTCCAAATTCACACACTTGATATTCTCAGAGCATTTACAGAGAGTGGGATGCACAGTGCCCGTTTTCATAAAAGGAACAGCAGAAAACGGTTTTCAACACAGAAATGCATAGACTATTCTGATAGAAATGAAAACCTCTTGCAGAAAATTATCTTATAGTTTAAGATAGGGCCTTTTTTTTCCCCCCTTCCAAACTATGCCAGAAAGAAAAATCCATGGCATTGGAAAATTAATCTGATGTTCTTAGTGGGACATCCTCAAAAGGCAAAGTGCAAGTTTGCTTCCAATCCAAAGAAGAGGTGATGTGCCCTGCAACAATCTCAGCTCCTTACATCTTTGCCCACTGTAAGGTTCCTTATTGCAGGGCTCATGCTGGTTCAGTGCCGACTGAAGGCCCTTTGCATTGTCCCCCAAGCAGACACACCCTCCCTCATACAAACAGGAGTAATTTCCAGAGCAACATTTTAGTTTTTGCTTAAGCAGCTGTCTCTCTCTCTCTCTCTCTCTCTCTCTCTCTCTCTCTTTCTCTTTTATGAACTATTACCTACCCACAACAAGCTTGGCTTAACATCTTTTTACATTGCAAGAAAACCAAACAACTCCTCCATCACAAATATTAATTTACATGGTGTATTTTCATATTTCAGACCAGGAAAAGTTGTTGCTGCACAAGATTGTTTTGACCAACTTCATATGTGAGAAAAAACAGCTTTGAATTAAAAAATTAAAACATATGCTGACAAAGATGAACATCACAGGAAACCAGTCTCTCTCATTTCAAATTAATACTCTTGAGCAGATTGCAATGTACTTTGATAAAGGGATATTGCATCTTCATGAAAACTTAATAGAGGCTCTAGGAGGCTTTGGGTATGTGCACTCTCTCTATATACAAGTCTCTTCCCTGTCTATAATCTCAATTCTAAGACATTAAAAAAATTAAATACAATGATTTAGTAGATATTTATAGAGTTTGATTTAAGTTGACTGCTCCAGAAAAAACAAGGGCACGTTGATATGGGTAAGAATAATACAAGCAACTGCCAACCCATCTAATTAGTAGAGCAATTCAATTTTTCTTGAAAATAAACAGAGTGACATTGGTGAACTAGACCAGTGATACCCACTTAACTGATAAAAAGTGATACGCATACTCCTGCTGTGTTCATATACAAATTCTAAAATTAATTTCCTTATATACAGCCTAGACTTTTTCTTTTTCTATTGATGATTTTTCTATTGATGAAATACCACTATATAGTCTGTGCAGAGAGCAAGTGTTAGAAATAATATACAAAGGCCGGTACGGACTGAGGAGGTAGGAGGGAAAATCCCTATTCTTTCAAGTCCCAGTTGTACTGGAATGACTATAGAGTAAATCACTGTTTGAAGATGGCATGGTTCAAGAAGTTGAAATGAACATGGGAAATGTATATTAAGTCATGTAAGAACAAAAGTAGAAGACCTCCTGGGTGCTTGACTAATCAAGTTATTAAAATGCTCACTGAGAGACCTGCTTCCACAATTTTTGAGGGTTTTTTTATGAGTCTAAAAGATTACTGTGCAATGGTAGACTGTTTATTCCAAAAATCCATCATGCCAATGGAACCAAAGTGAATATACTCTTTCAGTAACCTGAATTCTCCTAGACTAAAGCTTATATTTGCCTACATTTGGTGTAGTAGTATGTTAGTTTCCAAACATAAGACTCAAATTTCTATTGCACAAAGCCTTAATGCACAGTACTATTAAGTGCTCTTTATCCAAGGGACCAACAATCTTGGGACACTGAAATGGATCTTGATTGGTCTATTTTCTCCAAATAAAAAGTAGGCTCTTGAATATGCTGAAATCTAGATCACTGTGCTTTAGATTATTCTCAATAAAGAGACTAGAAAATAAGGCACCTTAGCTTTCTGATTACAGAAAGTTTGATAAATAGTACATTTTATGAAAGAAGTAAAAGCTAAACACTTCCTGAAAATGCTGTTCTAATGTACAGGATTCTGGACTACAGACACATTAAACAAACTAAGCTAAAAGAATCTTAAACTACATGATAATTTGTCCCCCCCATCCTCCACAAACATCAGGCAATCCATAAACTCCATCTGAGGAGGATGAAAATAATTAACGGAATCTCCTGATATAGGAAAAAAAATATAGTTATTGAGTTGCTTATTCCCCACATGCCCTCCTTTTCCAGCTACTTTACCCAGAACTTACTTTACATACTGCTCTAGCATTTAGAGGTAACTAGGTACTTTGGAAACACTTTTTTAAAGCTAATAGTAACTGCACACACACAAATAATACATTAAAATAGTATTAAGGGGTCTAATGTAAACTAACTAAAGCCCAAAAAATTAAGAGAGAACCCGGACCGAAGGACCAAACATATTTCTTTCTTTTCTGAGTGACATGGGTGCAGGATTGTATTTACAAAGCAAGTTAAGCGCCAGTTTTATTTTTTGTCTCAGTAAAAAAATAGTCCAGCGAGAAGAACCCACAATATAAAATTTCAGTTGTACTATGGAAGTCCAGTTGGAAGGGACCTCAAGGGTCCTCTAGTCCAACCTCTGGCCCCAATGCAGAACCTGCTATTCTTACACCATTACAAGCAAATGCCTATCCTGATTCTTCTGGAAAGCCTCCAGTGAAGGAAATTCTGTTGCTTTCCTAAGTAGCTATTTTTCTTATGTAAGAGTAGTTGAATCTTTAGCTTCAGAGGCAACAAAAATGAACTGCTGGTTTTGATTTGTTACCTGGCTTATCTTACTGATAAGCTGTTCATCTGTACTGCCTACCAGTATATGGCACTGGAAAAAAAAACCAAACGAGAAAGCCTCTTCCATTAACTCAAACTGCCTAGGGATAAAAGCTTTCTAATACACATGTAAGACTGCCAAAAGCCATGATTCTCAACCAGGACATAGGGGGGTATCATGCAGGAGTATCATGAGATCTTTTGAAGGAAGTGAAGTGTGAGGAGATAAGTGCAGGCGCAGGTTTTTCCCTGCCTGGCTGCTGCACTCCCCCTAGCTGCCCAATCCCTCTGTAAGGAGGTCAATTCTGTAATAAATGAAGCTGTTTTTGAAATGGAGTGCTGCTCATTCACAAAAGTTATCGACGGGCACCTCGAGTCAAATGAGGAGTGTCTTGAGTCTAAAAAGGTTGAGAACTGCTGGCCTGGAGTGTTAAATTCCTGCTAGCCATATCAGAGGAAAACCTATGCAAGTAGTTACACGGTGAACAGGGGTGTGGTCTCATCTAGCTTTTGTGCATCTCAGCTAGACCCCTGACAGTATTTTTTTTTATATTCTGAATGCTGTCTTTTTTCTCTTCCCAACAATTAAACTAAAGTATTTCAGATGAACTTATCCTTTAGATGCCTGTGGTTATATTTTTATAAAATAGATCTTACTTGATGGGAATACATAGTTCCCTATGCAGTGGTTTTTAACCTTTTCTCATTTGTGGGCCCCTAAAAATTTTTGCATGGAGGTGCAGACACCTTTGAATT
>NW_017729013.1:8794603-8799652 GCF_001723915.1 Gavialis gangeticus | reverse complement strand
GTAAATAAATATGCATAACAAATTAAAAATTGCATATTAATCACATGAAAAGACAGAAGATGATAACACAAGCATACCATCAGTATGATTCCCAATATACAGAACGAGTGTAACGAATACTACCACAAAATTACATAGTAGCTATGAAAACAATTCATGTCACTACTATTACAGAAATTTCCTAGGGTGAGTTTCCATTCTCCCTGGATCTTTGGGCTGGGGATTTTAGTTAGTTCAACAAATATTTCCAAAATTAAAATCAGCCAGAGTTACAGGGGGAGGGAAGGAGTTGTGCATGCACCATGTACAGTTAATCAGATCTTTTTCTAATATGGCCAGGGCTTCAGTCATCCTCCTCACCTTAACTGTTTCAGTTTAATAAAGGAACAGAAGTGATATTACTAAATCAACAGCTAGAAAAATAATACATTTAGAGAGCAGGGGCAAAATTGTGCTCTTGGACATGCATAAGTTTGACTGAATGAGTCCAGAAACTGTTGGAGCATAGCTATCCAAAACAAAATACAAATAGCCAAAGTATGCAATTTTTAAATGGACATTTTTCTGTTTTAAACACTTCTGTACTTGAATACTCACAATTGGTGAGGATTTTACAAGCTTGGAAATTAAATATATTTTTATTCACAAAATTAGTATGGCAGTACAAACCACCTTTATTCTGTCAACCTGCATTAGGCCTGACATCAATTCTTGGTCTTTGTACTGATGCTAGTAATGGTGCTAGCATTACTAGCATCAGTACAAGTTACATGAGTAATAGTGTTAGTAAAAGTTAAACGAGTAATTTTTGTGAAGTAGACTCACATCTACTGAGAAATGACTTGGGACCAAATAATTAATTTTACATATGCCATAAAACAGCTAAATTCCTTGTTCAGAGGACTACTGCTTAAGTTTTGTTTTGAAGACTTAAGTGGCAGTTCTTAAATGATGCTCAGATCTAGTGTTGACCTTTCCCACGAGGGTAAATTTCATCTCAGAAAGTGTGACTATTTTAGTAATTTATTACATTAAAAGGATATGACATATTAAATGAGGCCATGTAAATACCTGGATAGAGAGATTAAGGGGAATAAGTTCACCTTGTTTTATGTCTATTGTTAAACATGAACAAAGTACATCACCTATATTAAGTTTCACAAAAATGAACAAGAGAGAGGGAGGTAAGTAAAATGATTTTGATGGAAGTAACGCATCCCAAAATCTCAAAGCACTTCATGAAAAGAGACCAGTGTCAGCACTGCATTTTAAAGATAAGGTCCAAGGTCATCCAACAGACCACTGACAGAGCCAGGAACAGAGCCCTGGTCTCTTGACTAATTCACTGTGGTTCACAGTCTGGGTCACTGTGTAACATAGCAATTTAAAACAATTTTAAATTGTTTGGAGGAGGGAGGGTTAAAAATTCTTATTTGCAAAACTTTTAAAAATGCCCTTTGATTTAAAACTGTTTGATTGTGCATGCCACACAAAGGAAGACAAAGTTAGTGTTTGGCTAGTGAGACAACAGATGGTACCAGGGAAACTGGAAGGACCAGTGTAAGAATAAACTGAAAACTGATTTAAAACCTGTTGTTAACATCTGTAGAAATTAAATTCAGGAAGGCTGGGATATCAGCTGCTTGCGTCTTAATAATGGCTTGTAGAAACAGTCCCTTTCATTTGACTTGGGACTTCAAATGATTGCACAGGATATTCGATCAGGCCCTGGACCAAGTAAAAGATTTTCTTCCTCTCTCCCTATCTTTCTGATAGTCTCCATAAAATGTTTATACTGTGGAGCGCTGGAGTGATTTTAAAACAAACTGACTATGCATAGAGATATAGATGCAGGATAATTTTAGCAAGAGAAGTAATTTAAGGAACTTGATTAAAAGGAAGGCTAAGATGGAAGAGTGAGCAACTATGCCCTCTGCATACATGTTAAAAATTTCACGTTTCCTTTGCTAAGTAAAATGGATGATTTCTCAGCAACACTACTAAAAGCACCAGTCCACAGTACTGACATTTTGGTTTAAATAAAGAAGCTGTTTTGCATTTAAGTGCAAGAGAAAGTGTCTGAAAGCAATTTAAAAAAGATATTTCCATAATCTAAATATGGTCAAAATGTTTTTCCATTTTTGAACTGCTGAAGTTTTTGCCAAGAGCATTTTTCCCTTTTTACAGTAAAGTACTAAAACCCCTTGAAATTAGGGATTTTAAGATGGAAACTCTGACAGACCCTTGCTAGTGGAGGCTGTACTAGGTTTTTCATTTTTCCATCACAATGTTTTGTCAGATATTCCCCAACTCTAATTTATTTAATTAATCAACATTATAATTTTACTCTGAGCTAACACTGGGATGATGCATTTTCCCCCTGGCCTCCAAATTTCACTTTAAAAAAATTGCAAAACAGTAATTTCTATACAAGTGTACCAGAAAATATTGCATAGAATTCTGCAGTGTTCACTAACCCTCTTTCTAGTGTACCCATGTGAAAAGAAAGTTTATATGAAGAATTAATGCAAAAATCTCTTTCCTACTGAGAAAGGCACATGACTTTTAAGATCGCTCTCAGTCTAATAAATAGAGCTTATACTGAAAAAACCCAGTGGTACATAATATGGATGGAGTGCACCAATGCAGGGTCCATTATAAAATGGCTCTACCCCCAACATATTTATAAATATTTTGCAAGAGTGCAAGTTAAAACTAAACTGATCACATTCTACAGCATTTAGTACCTGTGTGAACTAAAAACCCATTTTCTTTCTTTTTCAGTACGAAAATCACGATTCCACTGATAGAAAACTATTTACACAAAAAGCCCCAGAACATTATCAACAGCCATATTTCATCTGCTCACAACTGACAGAATAATAAGGGATAATTCCTGTTTTAGCTAAGTATCAGTATTGACCTCCTGTTCTGCCCTACTCAACCTGAGAGAAAAGTGACAAAATTTTAATTGCAGTATGAAAGTACGCATGGTAAAACAGCTTATACTTAATTCTTTTAATGCTTTACAAAAAGTATGAACTTCATACAGAGTTTAAAAAGAATGCTTTAAAATAAAACAAAAGAAAAAACATAAGAATGGAAACTCTGAAAAAATTTGCCATGCCAGGGGCACATCTGTTCTTCTATCTATCAGCAGAAGAAATGAACAGCCTACCTTTCATTTTTCTTTACTCTATAAAATGACGGCACACAAAGAGTGTGCCACATGTTGATCATGTGGCTGTACTTAATACAGCCTTTCACCTCCATTACTCTGAGGGAATCAGTGATTGAAAAGCTCTGAAGAGTCACAGCCCAACTATTTTTGCATCACTTGTCCATTAGTTGTTGTTTTTTAAATCAAGTAATAACTTGTAATAATATTTTTTCTGACATTAGCTTCAAACAACATGCTTCATTAACAAGAAATAGTATAGCTAAAATCATCCAGCATAAATGCTAGTTAACCCTTTTTAAACCAGGGAGGTCTTGCCCATTTGGAAAACTCATAGGGCACCAGTCTCCAAACAAGCATGTAAGGTGAAAAACTGGAAGGTGATTCTTAGCTGGAATTCTGGTGCCATTCCAGTGGAAGTCTAACAGTCTTATCCATGTTCAACCTACACTATTATATATGACATAACAAAAGGAACGAAACCATTAATAAAGTGCCAAAAATTTAGAGGAATACTGACAGCATTTTATCTGATTAACTTCATAATAGATACTGATGACAACCCTTAGCACAATGGAGTGACTTCTGACTTATAAGTGCTGCCTGCATCCAACAAAATTATATGATTCTAAACAGTATAATGGTGCTTACAATTAACCATTAGTGTTATAAAAGGAAACACTTTTTTTCTACAGAGGAGCTACAAATATACTTCTTAGAAACTGGAACAGCATTAAAAATTACTAGAAATTTTTTAATATGTGGCTTTTCTAATAAACTAGTGGAAATCTTAAGAGCAAAAAAAGAACAAAAACCTACAAAGATATTTTCAAGGCACTTAGCTATTGCTTATCAAGAAGAGAAATTAACCCCAAGTGCTGCATATGGATCCAAACTGAATATTATTATATACTCATATTATACAGCAGCAGCTCTCAGTAAGCATCATGAAATGCCATCATCTAGACACAGGCACAATAAGAGATGAGGGGAATCTTAATTAAGCAAAATAAATACACAGTAAGCAAGCAAAATTTAACTACATGACTATATCAAACACCCGGATCTCAACTCAGTAGAAAGGGGAGATGGAAACAGATGGCAAATATATTGTTCTAAATTACAGAGAAATTAAAAAAAGAACAAAAACATTAAGATCGAATATGCAAAAATATCTAGGATCATCTAATCTGAAGTTCTCTGTCTCAGCTGAACAGAAGACCTTTACATTTTGTTACTACTCATGTTCATGTTTACATATTTTAGCAGGACTTGCATTTGTAGATGGACCTGGAATTTTTAAACCAAACCATTTCCTCATAAGGAGATATGGTGGTGAACAGAAGAAACCTAATGGTAACATCTGCTTCACCATGTTATCTTATTTGCCAGAAATTCTTTCAGCCTACCTGTGTTTCCCTACATGAAGAAGCTGGCAAGCTTCTCAGTGAGGCTACCATATGCTTTTTGTCTTCACTATTGCAACTTTTCTCCTCAGTTTATCAAAGAAAGGGCCAGTTGCTCTCTTTGTTTGTCAAATTTGAGTTTTGCATCACAATATGTTTTTGATTACCCAAGGAGGTAATCTGAAATCATTCTAGCAGTAGAAGCAGTAACTAATCCTTGCCTTTCAGCCTCCTAGAGCCTTCTTTTCTTATTCATGAAAAGACTTTTTAGTGTACTGACTCTTAATTTGTGAAAAGTTGAACTAATGCTGCAGTGGCATGTTAAGAGACTGTAAATCAAATACATAATTTCTAAAACATCATGCAAGAAATGTGGTTTCACATCTTACAGTCAAAATCCTACTAGTTAATTAATACAAGCACACTGAGGTGTAATATTGGGAACATATTACCTTTAAAGTCAGA
>NW_017729013.1:8784011-8789603 GCF_001723915.1 Gavialis gangeticus | reverse complement strand
CAATTTCCATGGCTGGAGCCCTGAATGGAAGCCCCCTAACTACCCCCTACTCCTCCCCCCCACCCCCCTCCAAATAAAAAAGTAATATTAATTAAAATTAAGAAGTAATGAATGCACCATTAAAGTGTCATCAAAAGATGCTGACCTAAGACAAAGGTTTCAATGATACACAATACGGTCAAAAAGTCTTCAATCAATAATATACAGTATGACAACTACATCTTGTAAATTATACCCAATACTGCCGGCAGTCTATCCCTCTAAAGAATATTTGCCCCCTTTCATCCCTTCCTAACAATCAGATAATAAAATACAGCACCTATAAATAAGCAAAAAAAAAATATATATATATATACTGAAATCATCTATTGTTAGTTTTAAAGATATGGCAATAAAGGAGTCTAAATTAGCAAACTTGTAGAAGCCATAACTGATAAAACAGCTTATTGAAAAAAGGTGGCAGTAATGCACTCTATGTGTGCACAAGTACGTAAGAAAATACACAGACGTATAAAATTGCACGCACACACTCACGCACACACATCCTTCCACACACCTCTATGCTCACGCATATACATATAGACAAAAGGAGGAGTTAGAGACAAGTTAGAATATGATTTGTACTTTGATCAGTTCTAAACTATGCATAAAATCAGGTGAAAAGGCTGCATTTCTGAAGGGCAGAATCATCTGGACTGGGACTCAAGAGCATGAATATTTTGGTTTGGAGTTTGGATTAATTTCATCTTGGTATAAGCCCATCTGGTCACTGCCATATACTCTTTTCCCACACAAAAATAAGCTTCCCACAACTAAAACATATTTAAATCAGTGCTTGTGGTGGGAAGAGAGTCAGTAAATGACTACCTATAGTAGGAAGAAATCTCCATTTGAGGTAGCCCTCAGGATCCCTCTTAGTGGTGCATGATATCAGTTATGCATGTAAATAAAATCAACTAATTCCAGGTTTGTTGAAATGCTTCAGGTTGTAAAATACATTGCTAGAGTTGCAGGCTGAAATGTTACTGGCCAACTTTTCTCTCTCTCTTTTGTGATCTCTCCCTCCCTCTCCATAACAGAAACGTATTCTGTACACTACAACTCAAACAAAATGATCAAGTACATACTGTTCTAAGTTGTCTCCTAGCCTCCTAGATATGAGGTCTGATCAGCGTGCTCTGTGGTTAGAGGTTAAAAAGCAGATTATAAAATACCTAGATTCAGATTTTTTGTCCTGATTTGGCCTAAAATGGAGTGTATTAAACAAATTCTGGCCTGCAAAAGACCAGAATCAGTTAAAGCTATGAAACAATGTGCACTACGTGTCAATATTCTATTTCACTTACAAGAAAACACTAAGTCAGCTACCACAAATTAAGATATTTTCCTGATGTGACTTTTTTTTGTTTTGTTAAAAAATATGTGGAGTAAATGTGTTTTTTTTTAATTCAAAGTTTCAAACAACAAGATTCTTTTCTTTTCTTGAAAATATTTAGGAATCCAAACTAGTGTGTTTAGAGTCGGTTGACTGTGCAATCTCTTAGTGGCAACTGAACAGCTACAAAAACTTTCTTTTTTTTCTTTTTTTGAAAAATCTCCCCTTTTTTCCTGGTTTAAGAAGATAATAGTGTATTATCGCTCTGTAGCCATTAGATGGCAGATAAAAAGCCCCCTTTTAATATGTGGGTTTGATTTTTTTTTTTTTTAAGGTTTTTTGTTTTTTTAAAGCCCACACCAAAGAGGAGGGCACAAGGCAAAGCTGTATGAGTTATTCCAGAAACTGTGGAAATCACTTAGGGCAATAATAAAAACACTTCAGGGTACAAAAAAGCTTGACTACACATTTCAGTTTTCTTCCTTGAAAACACAAACATAAATTGGGCTTAACGCTCCTTTTGTTTTCTATATGCACCTTGGCCTATGGCGTTTTTGCCCTGTGGCCTGCAGGGCGGTAAGTGCGCAACACAATAAAACCAGTAGAGGTCCAGTTTAACTTCCCCAGCTCTCTAGAGTTGGGTGAGTTTAATCTCAAAACTCCCATTCAACGGGCTCTTCTCGACTAGCGGCCTTCTCTAAACGGTGGATTATGTTGTTCAAGTTTGCTGCTTTCTTTTTCCTCAAGGTGTTGTCTCGTGTGTTCTTGGAGCTTGCTGCCTCGGAAAAGTTGAATAAGCTCTGAATAGAGTTGGCTTTCTGTGAGCCTGTAGCCAATGTGGAACTTGTACTTGGCACACTGGAAATTCTCTCTGAACTTTCTTTTGACTTGTAGGAGCTCTCCCCTGTAAGGACTGAGGTGGAGGCAGCTGAGGTAGAGGCATCCTCTTCTGTAGCAGAGTTTGGCATTGTCTCCAGAGTTTCTCCTGAACTTTGAGATCCTGGTGGTGAACTTTGACGTGGTGCTTTGAGCCTGCCCTCATCATCAGTATCCTCCAGGCTCTCCATTCCCAAATGGAACGACTCTGTTTTCTCTGAAGATCTGACATCTTGCAGTGCCTCTTCCCCCACTTCAAAAGTTGACTCTGCTTGCCCTCCCTGAGACTTTGTGGTTGCATTGTTGTACTCATCAGCCTCCAGACCACTTTGTTTTCCTTCAGGTGGGCCTTCTGTGTCCACACCATCACAGCTGTCTCCTTCAGAGCTATGAACCGCTCTGTTGCTCCTGGCTGAAGGAGAGTCACTTGATCCAGCCTGGCCCTGGCTACCTGCTTGGATTTCTTCAATGAACAGTTCTCGACGGATGCGAGATCTAGAAGACACAATACAAGTCTGGTAAGCTTGGCAGTTGCCATTTGTACTTGAAGATCACAGTGACATACGTGCTTCCTCAAGGAACAGACAAGAAAAATTAAAACACATTTACAACAAGCCTTTCCCTCAGCCCCTGGACAGGTAAGCCAAATCTGAATCATTAGAAGGGATTACATAGTCAAAGTCAAATCATTCAGTAAAGAAATATTTGAAAAAAACGTAAAAGCTCTTTATGTAAGTGCAGGAAGGGAAGTGGGAGGGGAAAATATTTGAATCTGGGATTTTGAGTTGAATCACACTGGAGTATTTTTTGAATACTCAGTGTGTAAAGACTCAAGACATTTTTAGAGAAATCCACCTCTGCATGAAGTTCAAACAGCATACTATATTTTCATTGTAAATCTCTTGCTTTCATACAGTTCATTTCAGTAATGGTATTTTACATAATGCAAATAGAGCAAATTTAGTCCTTGCTGTTTGGAATTAACATACATAACTTTTGCTTTTGGAAAACTTAAATGTAAGAAACGTACTGTACTGTTTATAAAATAAATTGACCCTGCATAAGTCAACCCCATACTTTCAAATTCAGTGAAAATGAACTTGCCCCCCAGTTACTGGCTGGCTTTTAATGGTGCTGTGCAGGGTCATCTGCTCTGTACAGGAATGCCATAGTGATCTAATTACAGGTTGACCCCGAGTGTAAGTTAATTGCAACTTGTACGATTCTTTTTGAGAAATGGGTTTACTTCTAATGGGAACAATATATTATGCCCTGATATTTATAAATTATAAAAGAGTTTGACATGAAAACCCTTAAAGATTTGTCCATGTTCCAACTGCACAGAACTTCAAGAGAAGGACATTTTTATCTAACCAGAAAGAAACAGCTTGTAAACACAATAACATTCTACTCCTAAAAAAACCCAAAACTATAGCTTAACTAAAGTTAAAAACAATGAAAAAAAATAAATGTCTGTGAACTGAAATCCTGATAAAAACAGTAAGACAATTGTTCTGAATCTGTTTCAGGGCAGAGAAACTTTCTGACTGGTTGTTAGTTTACAAGCCCAGCCTGACTTCTGCCTCATTTTTTATTTATAAAATCAATTTCAGAACATGAATAGAGACATGCAAGCTGTGCATTTCCAGGGAATTAATGCACTCCATTTATGGTTAAAGTCACCCAAAGTTCTACCTTGTGCTTCCTACTACATGAAATGTGTAATAATCTTCCAGCAAGGCACTGCCCATGTCCTATTATTTGGGCTTCCCCACAGGAATTTCCCAGGTCAATGGTGTTTTTAATGTCACCATCATACTGAACAGTCTGTGAAAAAATGTCTTGGTGTCTAGGTGAATTACATATCTGAACTGGACAATGCAATCTGATCTTTTATAACCATGATGTCTGTGCATATACAAGTCAGATATGTGTTGTAGGGTGTGCCTGTTGTTTCTGGATTGCAATAAAATTGAACCTCAACATGGAAGTATACAGAAGGGAACTGTAAATTTGGCTACAATATAGAGAAATAGTGTTTGTTACAAAAAATATACCACCACTGGCTTCAATGATGAAGGTCTAGGTTTCTCATATCTCAGATGCAGCGCCTATTACTCACATTTATAGTAATTTTTCCAAAGAACCCTGGATTTCTTGCTAGAGACAATACACTTTTAGAAAAATACAGACTAAGAGCAGAATACTATGAGAAGGAACACTGTGCTTACAGCTAATGATATTATTAATTTGCTTTGGATGCAAGAGTACTTCAAAAGTAATTGCTGACTTCGCTTTTTCTAGGGTTTATGGATCTGTAATTTTCTTTAGGAGAATATTATTCACCAAACAGGAGTCCAGAGATACTAACATTAATTTGCTATTAACATTAACTGTATGCGTTGTATAAAGTTTATTACTAGCCTTTATTTGCTCCTTCCTCCAAAGTATAGAAGCACATCATTCACTGAGACATGAGAAGGAAATGAATCAGAACTGCATGCCCACCCACCTAGGGTAACATGTTGTTTAAAATACCACCGTTCCAGTTAAGAAACTGAATCATAATACCATCTCATTCAATTCTTGGCCATTGATTACAAGCATGTTTGATGGGTCTGGGAATATCTGGAATTCATTTCCAACATTGCGTCTGGCATTCAATCACTACATTAGCTGAAGATAATGTCCCTACAATAAAGGGGAACTCATGGAAACAGGCAATTCTACAGCCTACCTGTCAGTATAAGATGGTGAAGCTGAATCGGCAAGATCCGGAAGGCATTCTTCAACGTCTTTCAAGATACCAGGGGATCTCTTAGGGACTATGTTAGAGTTTACTGTATGTGTCTCTGCACATTTTTCAATTAAACAATTAAAATGTTCTGTCTCATTGCAAAATTCATTTCTATGAAGAGCGTGTGAACATATGAGTAGTTCAATAAATATGAATAACTCAAATGCACTGGGCTAAGATTCATAAGAACCAGTTTTATTCCTGGCTATACCACTGATTCTCTTTACGCCCTTGGAGAAATCAATTAATCTTTCTACCCCTGAGTTTTCCATATGGCAAACAGGAGAATTAAAAAAAGTATTTCTCCTGCCCTTTGTCTATCCCAGTGATTCCCAAAGGGTGTGCTGCAAGAGTGACAGAATTGTGCTGTGAGATCCCACTGTGTCAGGAGGCAAACCGCTCTCCTCCACCATCACCCGGTACCCTGTACCTGCCCCTGCCCCTGCCCCTGCCCCTGCCCCAATTACTCCAGTTGCACCTGCTTCTGCTGCCTTCCCCTAGTCTTACCTACCCCATACAGGCCGTGCCAGCCCCTCCCAGCAGT
>NW_017729013.1:8780489-8783946 GCF_001723915.1 Gavialis gangeticus | reverse complement strand
TACAGGCCGTGCCAGCCCCTCCCAGCAGTGCATTCTGCTGCAAGCAGACGGGTGGGCAAGCACACAAAGCCACACTTTGCAGCCCAGCTTCCCCCCCATCTCTTCTCTCATGCTCCTTGGACCAACAGAAAGGGTGGGGGTGGATGCGAAAGACCCCGCAAGTGCTGCCGTAGCAGCAGGGGCTCGCCTTGCCTCCTAAGGTACAGACCAGGGTGTGGCAAACGACAGACAATGGAAAGAGCAGGGCACAGCAGGGTAAGGTTCTGTACCTGGCACACTTAAAGTGTCACGAACTATATCAGTGATTTTCAGTTTTTAAAGCCTCAAGGCCCCCTCCATATCTCTTCTGAATTTAAATCTCTCAGTGACTATCAATGGGGGTGCTTCAATATTCAGAAAAGTTATGGAGTTATTATTTTAACAGTACATCTAAGCACTGGTATGATTTACTGCGGTAGGGCAATGGAATATGGCACATGTTTTGAACAGAAATACACCCTCCCTGTCCTCTTTTTAGGTGTGTAAGTGAAGTGTGCCGACAATTTTAATCTAGAAATAAAAGTGCCTCAGGTATCAGAAGTTTGGGAAACACTGGTGTATACTATTTGTTTCAATTCTAAGTTGTCTGAGGCCAGGACCACTTCGAAATAGGTATGTCTACAATTAATAGCACAGCAAAGCCCCAGCCTCAGTTGGGCCTCTGATGTTCATTACTTTTATGTGCTGAGCACTCAAAACTTCCATCGACTTTAAACAGGTGCTAAACTTGTTCAAGGTCACCTCAAACCAGTGGTGCACATGGAAACAAAATCAGGTCACCTGATTCCAATCCCTGGGTTCTAACGACTAGACCATATTGTCTCCCTTGTACCTTGTCTGTAACTGCAGCAGCCGTCTGCAAGAATGTGTAACTTGGTGTGGCTAAATGTGCTGATCGATCATGACTTGTCATGCTTTCTCACAGCATGTTTAACAGTTCTCATGATAATGAGGAAGATAACACGTGTCACCAGTGTACCCTCATTCATCTGTATAAGTGAGAACAGCACATTTTGCTGTCAGGCTGAAAGGAACATATTTACATAGGCACTACTCCAACTTACATATAATTGCCTAGAAGTGAGAATTGGAAGAGAAGGCTGTATTTGGGGAACTTTTAACTAAGATGCTGAATCTGTAGCACACACAAATCAAATCTGATTAAATTTAAATAGAAATCATTGTGAAAGGGCTAAAATAGGAATACTTACTGGTGGCTATATTTTTAAATTTCTCTTTATTTACTATTGTATACCCTTAGGCCTGTTATTAGCCAGGGGTCTGTTTTGTCTCAATAATGCTCCCATTAGTGACAAAGTGGGGCTGAAATGAAAAAATATTTTAAAATGCAAGTTGCTTTAAAACAAAACCCTAATAAACTATGGCTAAGATATCAAAAAGAAGTAGCTAATCATCAGGGGTGTGCAAACTGGGCCATATTTGATTCTGATTCAGATTTGGCCCGAATCAGGGACAGTGATTTGATCTGTTGATTCACATCACTGTCCCAATTCGATTTGGCCGAATCACTGATTCTCCGAATCAGCATCGAATCTTCAGATTCGGACATAGGTTTAAATATTTTTTCTACATAGCTCGAGGTCCCAGGTACAGCTTGTGAACACTGTGATGCTGGGGTGGATGTAGTGTCCCACAGGAGTGCAGGGGGTCCACCACCAAGTGTATGGGGGACACCCCTCGCACCTCAGCAATTAGCCACGGGGGGTCCCAGGTGCCGCCCGGGACCCAGGAGGCGCCAGCTGCCAAGCTAGGAGGTGGGTCCCATGCACATTCCCTGGCGGACCCAAAAGTGGACTGGAAGTGCCTCTGGTCCACTTCCGGTTCTGCTGCTGAGTGTGCTGGGGACGCGCCATCTGCCCCACCATCTCAGCATTCACAAGTCACCTTGTACCTTGAGGTATGTAGAAAAAACATTTAAAGCTGTGTCTATGTCCGAATCATCAAATTTCTCCAAATTGATCTGGAGGGTTCCAATTTGATTCAGAGGGATTAAAGGGTCTCCTGATTCGATTCACATTCAGAGATTCAGCTGCCGAATCAGGCCAAATCTATGCCGAATCAAATCAGCAACGAAGCTACGCACAGCCCCACTACCCATGTCAGTCTGAAGTCAGGCAGAAGGCAGGGTAAAGATGTCTCTACCCCAAGATGATAATCTCTATGCTAAGATAATCAAGGATATTCCTAGCTAGCAGAGTGAGGGATTGGGACTGCTATTTGATGCATCTAAACTTACAACTGTGTTATATTGATCAGTGCCATTTTGGGAAAAAATAGTGTGCTAAACTGACTAGGATTCCTGATCTATTTCTTGTAGCCAGAAGCCGAGTGCATTTATCCAACTCCTTCTAATTTTTACATGCCATTCAAACACTGCCTCTTCAGTAGACAGAAACTATTTCATGCATTCAACTTGTGAGATGATTCTTTTAAATGTGAACAAGGAATTAAACTGAGACTCAAATCTCATTTCATTGCAGCCTGACTCAAGGGTTTATCATAATAGTGTAATAAATCTGTGGCCACCAAGGGCTTCACGGTTGTCAGTATGCTGCACACCACAACTATTTGGAACTTTGCGAAGAGAGAACACATTCTTCTGATCTCAAAAAGATATCTACCCCAGGAGGTAAAGAAAAATCCTCATATATTTTCACCAGTGTAGAACGTATGATAAATGGAACAGCTGATTACCTGTAGAGGGCAGTAATAGAGGTAGCAAAAAGGCTGAAGAGGGAACTGGTTCATTATAATAGGAGTTACATACCATATTTTCCTCACTTACACCACACCCCAGAATAAAATATGCACCTTGTTTGTGAAAGGCAGAATTAAGGAAAAAAGATCTTCCCGTGTAGTTACTGAGTAGCATCAGCTAGGGGACCAAGCCCTATTCTGCTCCCTATGAGGTCCCTGCAGATTGTACTTTCACTTTTGTCCAGTAACCAGCAGAAACTGTTCTTACCATGTTCCTCACAAATGTGCATGGCAGCTGGCTTTAGAAAAAAGGTGCATGTTGTATGCAAAAGAATATGACATATACCATATTGCCAAGGGTTTTTTTAGATCACATTTAAGTCTTATTATGATGCATGGAAATGATAGCAGGACTTCATATTGGGAAGTGCTCCTGACATCAAACTATAAGCATTTTTATTTGCCTAGAATGATTCTGAGACTTGAATGCATTGTTAGCACTATCACTACAATGCTTAAACGGCTGACTGTTAACACATACTTTGTATGAACAGCCAACATTAATTAATACAAAAATAAAATACTTGGCCTTTCACAGCTAGAGAATATGGATTATGCTCAATGGAGATCCTTTGTAGGACAACTATTGTACCTGTAATTATGGAACCAGTTGATCACTGTGCTCGTTTTCAAGTTGAGC
>NW_017729013.1:8777778-8780478 GCF_001723915.1 Gavialis gangeticus | reverse complement strand
AAAACATTTAAAGCTGTGTCTATGTCCGAATCATCAAATTTCTCCAAATTGATCTGGAGGGTTCCAATTTGATTCAGAGGGATTAAAGGGTCTCCTGATTCGATTCACATTCAGAGATTCAGCTGCCGAATCAGGCCAAATCTATGCCGAATCAAATCAGCAACGAAGCTACGCACAGCCCCACTACCCATGTCAGTCTGAAGTCAGGCAGAAGGCAGGGTAAAGATGTCTCTACCCCAAGATGATAATCTCTATGCTAAGATAATCAAGGATATTCCTAGCTAGCAGAGTGAGGGATTGGGACTGCTATTTGATGCATCTAAACTTACAACTGTGTTATATTGATCAGTGCCATTTTGGGAAAAAATAGTGTGCTAAACTGACTAGGATTCCTGATCTATTTCTTGTAGCCAGAAGCCGAGTGCATTTATCCAACTCCTTCTAATTTTTACATGCCATTCAAACACTGCCTCTTCAGTAGACAGAAACTATTTCATGCATTCAACTTGTGAGATGATTCTTTTAAATGTGAACAAGGAATTAAACTGAGACTCAAATCTCATTTCATTGCAGCCTGACTCAAGGGTTTATCATAATAGTGTAATAAATCTGTGGCCACCAAGGGCTTCACGGTTGTCAGTATGCTGCACACCACAACTATTTGGAACTTTGCGAAGAGAGAACACATTCTTCTGATCTCAAAAAGATATCTACCCCAGGAGGTAAAGAAAAATCCTCATATATTTTCACCAGTGTAGAACGTATGATAAATGGAACAGCTGATTACCTGTAGAGGGCAGTAATAGAGGTAGCAAAAAGGCTGAAGAGGGAACTGGTTCATTATAATAGGAGTTACATACCATATTTTCCTCACTTACACCACACCCCAGAATAAAATATGCACCTTGTTTGTGAAAGGCAGAATTAAGGAAAAAAGATCTTCCCGTGTAGTTACTGAGTAGCATCAGCTAGGGGACCAAGCCCTATTCTGCTCCCTATGAGGTCCCTGCAGATTGTACTTTCACTTTTGTCCAGTAACCAGCAGAAACTGTTCTTACCATGTTCCTCACAAATGTGCATGGCAGCTGGCTTTAGAAAAAAGGTGCATGTTGTATGCAAAAGAATATGACATATACCATATTGCCAAGGGTTTTTTTAGATCACATTTAAGTCTTATTATGATGCATGGAAATGATAGCAGGACTTCATATTGGGAAGTGCTCCTGACATCAAACTATAAGCATTTTTATTTGCCTAGAATGATTCTGAGACTTGAATGCATTGTTAGCACTATCACTACAATGCTTAAACGGCTGACTGTTAACACATACTTTGTATGAACAGCCAACATTAATTAATACAAAAATAAAATACTTGGCCTTTCACAGCTAGAGAATATGGATTATGCTCAATGGAGATCCTTTGTAGGACAACTATTGTACCTGTAATTATGGAACCAGTTGATCACTGTGCTCGTTTTCAAGTTGAGCTGTGTAGCAAGTTCCTCAATGGTTTTTGGTGATGGGTATGGCTTTTGCTGATAGGCTCGCTTTAGAGCTTCTTTCTCTTCTGGTGCCAATACTACTCGTGGTTTCTTTAGCTGATGCTGTGGCTGTGGGCTGGCTCCCTGACTGTAGTCTATTCCAACCGATGAGGATTCACATGATTGACTGTCACTAACTGAGCTGTGCCGTCGTTTCATGTAGGCTAAAAGAGAAGTATATTAGATCAGCACTAAATCAATACAAATGTAAAAATCATTGAATACATCATCTAAAGTGAATGCAAAGGTTGCAAGCTGTGCATCTGTGGGTTCACGACAGAGGGAATGAAAAGCAGCACTTAAAAGGGGCAGATCGGGCATGAACAGGTGGTAGGGAAGGAAGAAAAGGAAGGGAAAGAAGGAAAAATGCTTAGAAACATTTCAGAATTTGGAAAATGAGAGAGATGGATAACGGTGTGTAGAAGTCAGGCACATAATTCAAACATTACTCAAAAATGCTTCATTTTATGAAATGAAGCATTTCATGGAAGCATCTAGTTAGGTCACTCACTTTGTGTTACAGCTCAAATGTTTTCTGCTGCTTCATATTTAAAATTTCCCATTACATTAAATTTATACTGCGGTGGCTCAAAAACAGTGAAACCTTAACCACATTTCCAACACAAGATGGCGCTTGGTACCTGTCAAATCTTAACAGTTCTGTCTAGGCCCTAAAATGGTTCAGAGGTCTCCTGCTTTTACTAAAGAGCCAGGCTATACTGGAACCAGTTTATAATAAGACAAATAATCTACATCACCTGCAAGAGTCCAGTTTTGAAAAACAAAAGGAAGCTGTTGCTTCATGCATGCTAGCTCATTGGATCAATCCTAGAAATCTAAGCAATGTCATCACGGACCACCACCTCCACAGGAATTTGAACTATCCTGGTGAGTTCAGTAAGGAAGAGACCTGGATAACACTCACAGCCTTGATTGATTTACATTGGCTGAAGGGAAGCAGGGCCTTATCAACACTGTCGCCATCATGTAAGAGCACTGCTAAAGAGGCCTTGTCCCTGCAGTGAGCTGAAAACAGCACACTTAAATGGTGTTACCAATGAAATTTTGTAAGGGTCCATTAAATATTTAAAAAGTGTGCAAGTAATTTGATAGCCGTGCCGATGGCATTCCAGCTTACAATGGTATCCCCTCCTCCC